>NW_028227277.1:11269308-11529308 GCF_978045245.1 Mus caroli
AGTTGCCCCTATTCCAGCACAAATAATCCTGTTGTGTGCTGTAGATGGTGTTTTAAAATGCTGAACAATCAAACCTTAATTTATATATTAATAGTCAATGCTATATCTCTGAGCTCATAATTACTTAAAATTGTTCGTCCCTCAGATACTATTAATTCTCAAATTTACAATTGCTTATACATATTTTTAGTTAATAAATAAATAAATTATGCACGTGTGACTCTTAATAACTTTTCAAGCTTTCTAGTTACAACCGTTCCTTAAGAAAAATAATTGAAAGTGCAATTAGTCACTGCCCCTTTACAGCCAAATATTTAAAATGTTTTGTCCAAAAAGTTATTAATTCAAAAGGTTAGATATCGTAAAATTTTAAACTTTAACCTCTTAAAAGACAAAAGAGAGAAATTGTATCCCCATATATACTATTTAGTGCATTTCCATGCACACTATTTAAAACATACCTTTATTTTCAAAATTTGAGATTAAAATGTCAAATTTAATAAATGCTTTTTAGTATCTTAAAAGGATCTACTTATTGGCTTATAGATTGATCCTAAAACAGCTACCTTATTAGGAAAGGGAAAAACAGGTTCTATCCACAGAACTATACAGAAGCATATTGGTAATTCGTGTGCTGAGCTGACAGGTAAGTTAACTCAGTGTCCTGATTAAAAGGACTAAAAGATTAAATTCATGTTTTAGATCCATCCTTGCTTGTCATTTTTCCAGTTTGGACTAGCTTCTAGCCTTTTAACTTTATGGCAATAGTACATCAGAGACTGTATATTCAGACTTAGTAAAATTAGTCATTTAATAGAGTCATAATGATTTTTCACTCTTCTTCAGTGTGACCAGCCATTCTAACTCAATCTTAGACTGGTCTAATATTCAGTTCAATTATTAGAGATTCCTATATTCTAAATTACCTAGCAAAGTTAATTCAGAGCATTTCCCCCAAGGTCACCAAAGGCTCACCTTGCCTTTACCTTATTTGTCCTAAACTTTTTGCAAACTGATATTAAAGGTCAGTCTGCTGCGGAACGCCACTGGCACCCAGTTACTTCTAATTCTTATGCATTGGTAAAATAGAAGGACGCCCTGACTAATAAATAAAAGGGTCCAGATCCAGTTCTAATCTGGGGAAAGGGCTCGGTTTGTGTTTTTTCGAGAGATTAATTCGTCAGGTAAACACAGATTCTGTCTCTCCTCATAAGTATCATTCTAAAGACTAAAATTCCTCTTGTGCTGGGAGTGGAAGCTCTCAGAAGAAATTGTTTTCCTCTGAGCCAAATCCCCTACAGGAGGCCGGAGATTAACTTTAGCTTTACAATTTGCATCTAAATAAAGTACCTTGACTTCTCCAAACAGAAAATTTACATTGCTACACTCTCATTGTTTAGTATTCTTCCTTCTCTCAAGCAGGTCAATCTACATTCTCCGGTTCTCCGCCCCGCCCCTACGAGCAAATAGGTGGTTCTGCTAATCTCCCTTCCAGGGACATCCCAGCATGTGGCTTTTCAGTCTAAGATAAGATTTAGATTTACCAGGAGAGCTAGGGAAGTAGAGATTTCATATATATTTACAAAGATTAGTTCTTATTTTGATAGATATAGGCTTAGTCCCTTAGCTGGCCTCTGGCTTTTCACCCTTGCTGTTACTGCAAGGTGTCCTTAGTTCCTCAGGCTACTGGGAATAACAGAGATGAAGAGGAAAGACTTTCAGCTCCTAGTTTAACCAAAATTAATGGTGTTAATACTGACATAATTCTTGTCTAGGCCTTGCTAAATCTGAGGTTGACAAGTCTCATATAGAGACCTCGCAATAACTCAGAATTGCGATACTGATTCATAATCATATGAATACAGTATGGGTACCGCTTGGCGCAGGAAATTACTGCGGAGGGAAGGTCCAGTTTGACCGTTTCTGAGTTCCCTGTGCGACACACCTGATTTGACGGAGGTTGGTATCCGATTCCAGCTAAAAACCAAAAACACTTAAGGCTCTGCCTCCCCTCCCCAAAAGATACCAAGAGCCACAGATGTGAGTCGTTACAATGCTCACGGGAGGAATCAGGCTAATGTCCACCCAAGTCAAGGTTAAAGGCCCACTCATCTACGGATGAGAAAATCATTTGATCACCTCTGTTAAGCATTGCCTATTTAAACTTAATTAATAGGGGGGAGAGAGATTGGAGACCTTGCTGTCATAAGGGCAAGCCCTTCACTGCCTCCCACCCAAATAATAAAAAAGCCAATTGGCCTTGTACTAAAGAGCTGGTCTTAACCCCTTCTCCCTGTTCCCCAAAATTGCAGAGGATTATCAGTTCAGTGTTATTCTAAAATTGTTTAGTTAAACTCAGCCAGGGTTCCAACGCCCTACTTAAAAGGCAAACAGGTAGCTACCTATTCAGCACTAATTAGCATTATAAAGTCAGAGCCTACAGCCCAGTGCTGCTATTCAGTCAGTGCTTTTAAGACAGTCTCAGCCAGATACAGTTTTTTTTCTTTAGCCCTAGGAACTCAGGCAGAACTATTGAACATAGATAATTTTTCTGCCACAGGCCACCCCCTTTTTTTTTTTATTTTATTTTTGTTTTGTTATATAATGGGGGGAAATGTGGCCTCCCTTCCCCCCAGCCTGGAACCTGCCTGCTCAAGGGTGGAGCTACCGGCTCATTCGTCCTGCCACGCCCACTGCTGCAACCTGCCTCTGCTGCCTGGAGTCACACACGTGTTCGTCCTGCTACTGGACCCTGAGTTACTTGGCGGGAAATTGGGTTCCCTCCCCCTTCCTTTATAAACTGAGTGTCTGGAAATATTAAATTGAGTCTTGATCAGAGTCTTGTCTTGACTCCATTGTTTCTTCCGCCCCGTCTAGATTCCTCTCTTTGCAGGGAACTGCCATTCTCAGTGAACCGTTCGTGTTGTGGACCGCGGGCGGGCCGCAACAAGAAAGAAAAAGAAAGAGAAAAATAAAGGCTAAATTCAATCCCAAAACCATAAAATACACGAAAATCCTTAAAAACAAGAAAAACACTAAAAATACGCTAAAAGCCTGTAAACAAACAAACAAACAAAAAAACTTCTTAAAACACTCTTCTAAAAATTGTACAAACCCTTAAAAAGCACTTAGAAATCTAAAAAGAAAAAAAAAAAAATACAAACAAAGCCAAAATGTCCCTACTAGATTCTTTCTTCCTTCCTTCCTTTCTTTCTTTCTTTCTTTCTTTCTTTCTTTCTTTCTTTCTTTCTTTCTTTCTTTCTTTCTTTCTTTCTTCTATTTGTTTGTTTATCTATCTATCTATCTATCTATCTATCTATCTATCTATCTATCTATCTATCTATCTATAATCTATATAAATATTTATTTATTTATTCATTTATTTATTTATTTATTGACCTTTTCATGACTGGGTTTCTCTGTGTATCCCCCAAAATAAAAACTTAATATTTTTTTCAAAAATACAATAAATAAATAAATAAATAAATAAATAAATAAATAAATAAATAAATAAATAAAACACTAAATGAAAACTCTAAACGAAACTCTAAAGCCAAACACTAAATGAAAACTCTAAAGCCAAAAACAAACAAACAAACAAAAAAAACCAAAACACAACTAAAAACAACACAAAACAAAACAAAACAAAAAACCAAAAAAACAATAAAACAAAAAACAAAAACACACACAAAAAAAAATCCCCAGAAAGGCCAAAATATCCATTAAGTAATTTTCTCTTTTCTTTCTTTCTTTCTTTCTTTCTTTCTTTTTTCTTTCTTTCTTTCTTTCTTTCTTTCTTTCTTTCTTTCTTTCTTTCTTTCTTTCTTTCTTTCTTACTTTTTTTTTGAGGTTTTTGTGACTGGGTTGCTCTGTGTATCTCTGGATGTCCACCTGGAGCTCCCTCTGTAGACCAGACTGCCATGCACTAAGAATTCCACTACTTCTGCCTCCCAGTTGATGAGAATCGAGGCAAGGGCCACCATTTTCAGCCAAAACTTAAGTCTTAAAATCCAAAAATAAAACCTTATATTAAAAAACTAATAATACTTAAAAACACTGAAATAAAATATAAAAATAAAAAAAAAAACTATCAAAAAAGGCCAAAAAACCCTAAAAGGAAAAAAAAAAAACCTGTAGAGCCTTAAAAAAAATACCTAAAACACTCTAAAATATTAAAAATATATAAAAATAAAAACAAACAAACAAAAAACCCAAAAAATACACTAGAATCCTGAAAGACAAGAAACAAAAAAAAAAACAAAAACAAAAACAAAAACAAAAAACATCAAAACTCTAAAACAATCTTCTAAATAACCTTAAGAAAAACACTAAAATTATTAAAAAAAAAAGAAAAAAAAGAAAAAATATACACAAGAACCACAAAAAGACCCTAAAAAATTTTTTTTTGAGTTTTTCTGTTTTTGAGTTTTGGGAGACTGTGTTTAGCTATGTACCTCTGGCTGTCCGGCAGCTCCCTCTGTATACTATGCTGGTCTCAAACTCAAAAGTCCACCTACATCTGCCTCCCGATTGCTGGGATTTAAAGCATGTGCCACCATTGCCTGGCAACCATATAATAATGCGCAAATATATAACCCTAATTAAAAAAAAATCGAGGACAACAACAACAACAACAAAATACCCTTAAGAAATAGAGTAAAATGCTAAACAATAAATAAATAAAATAAAGCCTAAATTAAACCCCCAAACCCTAAAGTACATTAAAATCCTTAAAAAATGAGGAAAAACACTAAAAATATTCTAAAAGCCTGACAACCAAAAAAACTCTAAAACACTCTTCTAAAAATTCTTCAAAACCTAAATAAAAACCCTAAATTTTAAAAATTCTAAATTAAGTTGCTGGCAACACTAAAACTCTAAAACTCACAATATACAACCCTCGAATTAAAAAGAAAACTCAAGAACACACACACAAAAAGTAAATAAAACAGTAAAGTGCTAAAAAAATAAGTCCCTTAAACCTCATAAGAACCAGAAATCACTAAAATAACCTAAAGTCCTTTAAAAATTATAGAAAAAGCTCTAAACATACACTATAACACTTAAAACCAAACAAAATTCTAAAATACTCTTCTAAAAACCCTAAAACACCTAAAAAAAAAAACTAATATTAAAAAAAAGAACCACACTATAAGCCAAAAAATCCATAAAGTACTTTTCTTTCAGTCTTTCCTTTCTTTGTTTTCTTTGTTTCTTTCTTTGTTTCTTTCTTTGTTTCTTTGTTTGTTTCTTTGTTTCTTTGTTTCTTTGTTTCTTTCTTTCTTTCTTTCTTTCTTTCTTTCTTTCTTTCTTTCTTTCTTTCTTTCTTTCTTTCTGTCTTTCTGTCTTTCTTTCTTTCTTTCTTCTTTCTTTCTTCTTTCTTTCTTTCTTTCTTTTTTATTTCTTTCTTTCTTTATTACTTTTTTTTGTGTGTGTGTGTGTTTTTTGTGACTGGGTTTCTCTGTGTATCCCTATCTGTCCTGGAGCTGCTTCTGTAGAAGAGGCTGACCTCAAACTCGGAAATCCACCAGCCTCTGCCTCCCAAGTATTGTGATTTAAGGCATGGGCCACCACTGTCTGGCAACTCTAAAACTTTTAAACCCCAAAATTAAAACCCTAAAATTAAAAATAGAAGAAGAACAAGAACCACCACCACCAAAACAGCAACAACAACAACAACAAAAAAAAACCTAAGAAGAACAGAAAAATGCTAAAATAATAAATAAATAAATAAAAAATAAAGCCTAAATAAAACCCCAAAACCCTAAAACACACTCAAATGGTTTTTAAAGCCAAAAAAAAAAAAAAAAAAAATTGGCTGGCAACACTAAAGCTCTTAAACTCAAAATATACAAACTTAAAATGAAAAAAATTAAACAAAACTCAAGAACACATTCAAACCCTAAATAAAACACTAAAATGTTTAAAAAAAAATCACTTAAACCTATTAAGAACCAAAAATCACTAAAAGACCCTAACATCCTTTTAAAAATATAGAATAAACTCTAAACATATACTAAAACTCTGAATACCAAAGTACCTCAAAAGCATTCTTCTATAACCCTCAAAACCATTTAAAAAAACCTTAAATTCTAAAAAATCATGAACACAAAAATAAATATACAACTTTTTGTTTGTTTGTTTGTTTTTGTTTTTTGAGACAGTGTTTCAGTGTGGCTGTCCCGGAACTCACTTTGAAAACCAGGCTGACCTCAAACTCAGAATTCCAATACCTCAGCCTCTCTCTCTCAGTTGTTGGATTAAAGGCATGCACCACCACTGTCTTACAAGAGTAAAACTCATAAACTGCAAAATAAAACTCTAAAATTTTCAAAAAGTCTTTTCAAAAAGAAAAATAAAAAACAAAAACAAAACAGAAAAAAACCTAAAAAAAGTTTTGTAAAACCCTAAAAAGGAACCCGTAAAGCCTAAAAAAAAAAAAAAAAAAAAAAAAAACCAAAACACCTTAAAATCCATTAAAAGAAAACAAAAACAAAAACAAAAAACAGAAAGAAAAACCACTAATATACACTAAAACCGTGAAAAACAAAACAAAACAAAACAACAAAAAAAAACTCTAAACACTCATCTTAACAAAATTACACTGAAACTCTTTTCTTTCTTCCTTTCTTCTTCTTCGTCTTCTTTTTTTTTTTTTTTTATTCATTTTTTCGTTTATGAGACTGGGTTTCTCTGTGTATCCCTGGCTTTCCTGGAAGTTACTCTGCCACCATTTCTGGCAACCATAAAACAATGAAACACCAATATTAAAACCCTAAAATTAAAAAAAATATATTCAAGCAAAACAACAAAAACTCTTCTAAAAACACTAAATTCCTTAAAAATAAATAAATAAAAAAATAAAAATAAAAATAAAAAAACTAAAATTCTAAAGAACATACATCAAAAGCCAAAAAATGTCCCTAAAATTCTTTTCATTCTTTCTTCCTTAAATTCTAAAAAAACATGAACACAAAAATAACCATAGAATTTTTTTTTTTTTTTTGAGACTGGGTTTCTCTGTGTATGCTTGGCTACACCTAAACCCTGAACTCCCCTCAATAAAATCCCTAAATATTTGTAAAAAAAATAAATAAATAAAATATCTTAAAACCCTAAATAAGAACATGAAACCCTAAAAAGAACCATAAGCCCCTAAAAAAAAACCCTCAAAATTCTTTAAAAATACTCAAAAATCCTAACAAAAAGACCAAAAAAAAAACCCCATAAAACCTTAAAAAAGGTCCTGAAACCATTAAACAAATCCCTCAAGACTTAAAAAAAAATTAAGAAAAGTCCTTTAAAAAAACCTGAAAAGACCCTAAAAACCTAAAAAAGAAAAACCTGATGTTTTAAAAAATCAACAAAAACACTTAAAAAAAAAAAACTATAAAATTATTTTAAAAAAAGAACCTAAAAGGACCTAAAACCCTAGCAAAATATCCCAAAATTCTAAAACAACAACAAAAAACACTACAAAGACCGAGAAACCCAAAAACGCTAAAAAAAAAAAAAAAAAAAAAAAAAAAAATCAACAAAAAACAACAAAAAAATAAATCTTTTAAAAAATAATAATAAAACCTAAAAAATTCCTAAAATCCTTTAAAAACCCTAAAGAACCCTAAAATACCTTAAAATCTAAAAGAAATCAAGAAACTTAAAAAAAAAAAAAACATAAAATTGATCCTCAAAAACACCTAAGACCCTAAAACACAATAAGACCCCAATTTTTATTTTTTTTTTTGTTTTTTGTTTTTTGTTTTTGTTTTTGGTGGCTAATAGTTCTTAATACTTTTTTTTTAATTAGGTATTTTCTTCATTTACATTTCAAATTCTATACTAAATATCTCAAATACCCTCCCCCCCCCCAGTCCCCTACCCACCCACTCCCACCTCTTGGCCCTGGCATTCCCCTGTACTGAGGCATGTAAAGTTTGCAAGACCAATGGGCCTCTCTTTCCTCTGATGGCCAAAATTTTTTAAAACCATAAAAAACCTAAAAACCCTAAATAAAAACACTAAGGACTTCAAAAATCACCCTCAAAACCCTAAAATACCTAAAATATTTAAAACACTCTAAAATTAACCTAAAACCAAAATAAATAAATAAATAAATAAATAAATAAGAAAGAAAAACCTTAGGTTCTTTAAACAAACACCAAAAGATCCCTAAAAAGCTAAATACAAAAACAAAAAGAATAGAAATAAAATAAAGCAAAACAAAACAAAATAAAATAAAATAAAATTTAAAAAAAAAAACTCTAAAATACTTTTTTTTTTTTTTTTTTTTTTTTGGTTTTTGGAGACTGTTTCTTTTTGTAGCTCTAGCTTTCCTGGAACTCACTCTCAAGACCAGGCTGGCCTCAAACTCAGAAATCTGTCTGCTTCTGCGTCCCAAGTTCTGGGATTAATTGTACGGTCCATCACTGCCCGGCAACCCTAAAATACTTAATGAACACTTTTTAAAATAAAAAAAAACTACAATTCAAAAAAAAAAAATAGCAAGAACTCTAATAAGACCCCCAAATTTCTAAACCCCTAAAAATTGCCCTAAAATTCAACAAAACCTCAAGAACCCTAAAAAGACCCCAAAAATTATAAAACCATAAAAAAGACCCTATGGCATTAAAAAATTGCCCAAAACACTGAGAAAAATCCTAAAATCATCTTTTAAAGGAAAGAATCCTTAGGAAAATAAAATAAAAGCATAAAATGAAATAAAAATAAAATACTTAATAAAAAAATTTAAAAATGTAAAAAAACCCTCAAAAATTCTAATTTTTTAATAACCCTTAAACAACTTAAAATAATAATAAAAAATCTCTAGAACCCTAAAAAGACACAAAAAATCCTTAACTTTAAAAAACCATATAATGTTAAAAGTGATCCTTCTAGAAACCTAAAAAGCTGTAAAACTAAAGCTCAAAAATCTAAAAAAAAAAAACCTAAAAACAAAAATTCTTAGAAAAACCATAAACGAACCCTAAATTACTAAAACACCCTAAAATCCTTTTTAAAAAACTAAAAAAAAATGCCCTAAAACACTAAAAAAAAAAATCAACCCTGAAAAAATCAAGAACTCTAAAAAGATTGTGCCAGAATTCCTAAAACCATAAAAATCCTAAATTAAAGAAAAAAAAAAAACTTAAAAATATATCAAAACCCTGAAACTCTAGAAAAACCCTAAATTCCTATAAAAAAAAAATTCCTACAAAACTTTAAACTTCTAAATGAAATCTTGAAACCCTAAAAAGAATCCTAAGTCCCTAAAAAAAACCCCTTAAAAGTATTGTTATAATAAAAACCTCAAAGACCCTTAAAACCCTAAAACTCTAAAACGAAAATTGAACCTGAAACCATTAAAAAGAACCAACCAAACAAACAAACAAACAAAAACCTAAAAATTAAAAAAAAAAATTAAAAAAAACCTAAAAAGACCCTAAAAACATTAAAAGCATACAAAGAAAACCTTGAAGCTTTAAGAAATCAAAATAAAAAAGTATAATATTCTAAAAAAATTAAAAATAGGACCTAAAATAACATAAAATACTTAAAAAAAAAAAGAAATATATTGGCAAAATTATAAAACAAATAAAACAAAAAATAAAACAACCCCCTCTCCACAATACAACAACAACAACAATCAAAATTCTGGAACCCTAAAAAGACTCAGAAAACACTAAACTACCCCCAAAAAGCAAGACCTAAAGCATTAAAAAAATAATAAAATAAAACCTAAAAAATTATTCCTAAATTTCTTCAAAAAGATCTTGTTTAAAAAAATCCTTAGAATCATTGCTTAAAGATTCTAAGTTTTTTTAGAGTTTTCCTTTTTTAAGGTTTTTGATTTCTTTTAGAGTGTGTGTTTGTGTGTGTGAGACCCTAAAACCCTAAAAGACCTTAAAATCTAGAAGAAATCAAGAAACTTAAGAAACGTTTAAAAACCCTAAAAATAAATCTCAAAAACCGCTGACTCTAAAACTCACACACACACACACACATATACACACACACACACACACACAAACAAAATTTTTTTAATATCATAAAAAACTCATAACCTTACATAAAATCCCTAAGGCCCTCAACCCCTGACAAACCCTAAGAATTCTAAAAAAACTAAAAAACTAAAAAAAAAAAAAAAAAAAAAAAAAAAAAAAAAAAAAAAACAAATTCTAAAAGAAACCAAAAACCTTAAAAAAAGAAAACTCTAAAAAACCTTAGAATCTTTAAACAAACACTAAAAGAGCCCTAAAAAGCTAAGAAAAATCAAAAACCCTAAAATACTTAATAAAACATTTTATAAAAAACCTTAAATTCAAAAAAAGCAAGAACACCAAAATGACACTAAAAAATTGTAAAACCATAAAAATGCCCTAAAATTCTACAAAACTTCAATAACCCTAACAAGACCCTAAAAACCATAAAGCCATAAAAACAAAACAAAACAAACAAACAAACAAACAAACAAACAATACAAAAAAAAAAAAAAAAAAGATCGCCCCTAAACTCTAGAAAACCCTAAAATTGAAAGAAAAAACTTACAATCTTTTAAAATCTTTAAAAGAACCCTAAAACCTTAAAAAAAAACCAAAACCCTAAAATCCTTAAACAATCCCTAAAACAGGTGCAAAAAGATAAAAAATTTTTAAAATAGTTAACATGTATTTTTAAAAACCTAAAATTCTAAAAATACAAAGAAAACACAAGAAATATAAAAAGACCCTAAAAATTCTAAAACCCTAAAAAAATCCTAAATTCTACAACTCTCGAACCCTAAAAATACCCTAAAATCCATAAACGCCCTTTAAAAAAAAAAACAAAACCCCCCCGAAAGACCACTTCAAACCTATGGACTTAAAAGAATCGCCAAAAAACATGAAAAACCCTAAACTCATTTAAAAACGCTAACAGAACCCTATACATACTTTTAAGAATCCCTAAAAGACTTAATAAAAACTAAAAGAAACCCTAAAATTCCAAAATAAAAACACCAAAATTCTAAAAAAAAAATCCCTCAAGAACAGAAAAAAGATTCAAAAAACACCAAAACTCTAAAAATGGACCTCAAATCCTAAAATCCTTTAAAAAAAAACCCAAAAATACATCAAACCCCTGAAAAATAAAAAATAAACAAACATTAAACCCTGTAAAAATTCCTACTGCAAGATCATACCCACCCTGAGAAACAACAAAACCAAGATGAAAAACCTACTTCACTGCCACTTCGGGTCATGTTACAGTCACTTCCGGTCATTCTGAAGCCACTTCCTGTAAAGACAGGGTCACTTCCGTTCACTTCTGGTCATGATGTGGCCGCTTCATTTGACAACATGCTCACATTTAACAACAGGGTCACTTCCGGTTAGGCTATGGCTACTTCCTGTCACCATGCAGCCACTTCCTGTCCTGGTATTCTCATATCTGGTCACGGAATGGTCACATACCATCGTGGTGGAGTCACTTCCTGAATCTATATTATGTGTATGGAATATAAAATATTTTATATATGTAAATTTTTGACTTTTTATATTTATCAACTTTTATACAAAACTTTAAATTTACACCTATATCCACATATGTTCATTTATATATTGAAATTTATGTATATATCATATATTTATCAATACTAATATACATATTGCATTTATGTTAATATCTATACTATGTTATAGAAATAACATAAATAATATAAACAGTATGGGTATATATTTATGTATATATCATATATAATTTTCCTGTGTGTATATAAAATGTATATGCCAGATACATAACAATATATAATTATATATGATATATTAAAATACTTATATATGTAGCATATGATTAATTTAAATGCATTATATATTTATAAGTATTTTATATAAATATATGTGAAGTATACAGATGTTTCATTTACTAAATATATATATATATATATACATATATATACATATATATTTATGATTAATATAATTGAAATATATAAAATATGTATAAATTTATACATATATACATACTTTATATATGAGCTTAGTACCTCTCATTTCAGTGTCCTGTGCATATGAATGATGTCATGTATACATTATATAATATGTGATGTATACATTATATATGGTATAATATAAACACTATTTACATATAGGTATATCTGTATATTTAAGTATGTATATATTAATAATAATATTAATCATCATCATCATTATTATTATTTATAGTTTTAGTGTTTTTGTTAAGGCTTTTGTAGGGATTTAAAAAACTGTTTTAGACATTTTTTTTGGTTTCGAGCATTTTAGTGCATTTTTAGTGTTTGTTCTTTTTTTTAATGATTTTAGGGTTTTTTTTTTTTCATTTGGGGTGTTTTATTAAGTATTTTTTTAAGGTTATATTTTTTTTCAGGGTTTTCTTGTTTGTTTATTTGTGTTTTTGGTTTTCTTTTATTTTCTGTTCTCTTCTTTCCTCTCCTTTTCTTTTCTTTTTTTTCTTTTTTTTTTTTTTTTTAAATTTTAAGTGTTAATTCGGGAGTTTAAGAGTTTCAGGGTTGCCAGGCAGTGGTGGTTCATGCCTTAAATCCCAGCACTTGAGAGGAAGAAGTATTGGATTTCTTAGTTCATGGCCAGCATGGTTTACAGAAGCATGTCCAGTTTTGGCAGGGATACAAAGAAAAATCCATTGTCTAAAAACTCAAAAAAGAAAGAAAGAAAGAAAGAAAGAAAGAAAGAAAGAAAGAAAGAAAGAAAGAAAGAAGAAAGGAAGGAAGGAAAGGAAGGAAGGAAGGAAGGAAGGAAGGAAGGAAGGAAGGAAGGAAGGAAGAAAGAAAGAAAGAAAGAAAGAAAGAAAGAAAGAAAGAAAGAAAGAAAGTCCCAAGCTATTGTTCTCTCCAGCAAGAACACACTCTGACAACACGATTCTTCTGCCACAAAAAGCTTTATTACTTCTTCAGGAGGTAAGACCCCAATTCCGTTGCTTTTATAGCCCTCAGCCATGGCCTTTCATCACCTGATGTGGCCTGTCTCCTCCTGATTCGTTGCTTTCCCATAAACCCATTATTATGCCCCGAGATAGGCAGTGACTAGGCATGAGTTCACTCTTGCACTTGTGCACAAGGCTTGTTTACTAATTAGGCAGAGGCTAGCACCATCTTATAATGGAGATTGCTAGCCGCACAGCTCTCCACATCTCCCCCTCATTTTATTTTATTAAAATGAGGCTGGAATAGGTCTTTGTAATTTTGCCCATCCGCTGTGGCTCCTGTCTTAGGTCGTTCCTCTAATGTCACAGCCTTTCCCGTCATAGGGTAACCCTATTGCAACTGGGCCCCGTGTCTTAGGTTGATCTGTGCATGAGGAAAGTTGCCGTCCCTGGATACCGCAGTGCTATGTGACACTAACTACTAAATGACCTAGGGCAAACTCTACAAAAGAGGTCAGCCACCAGTGTCAACTAATTCTTGAGCATAGATAGCCAGATTTCGGGGGAGGCCCCTTGCTCAATGGCAGCAAGTGCTTGAGCTATCACAACCTTGTCATTTGTTTGTTGGGTTCTAAGCTTGCAAACCAACCAGAGCATGAACCCAAGTCCACAGCAGGTGGCAACACCAAATAAGCCTACCCCTAAACATTCCTTAAAATAAGAAAATGCAGATGAAATCCCGGAGGAGAGGCCCTCTGTCAATTACAGGTCCACTCGATCTTTAAAACTGCGACCCTCAGGGCCTCAAGAATCTCATCGAATCCCTCAGAACAATTTCCTGCAAGATACAAGGAAAGCTGTCAAGACAGATTAGCTGCATGAGTAAAATTTTCATATTGGACAATGGTAATACACAGAGCACCCAACTTTCGTTCATAACCCAACTGGACCATCTGATATAGGACGCCTATCTGTTCCTATGCCTGGTCAAGGCACTGATTCAAATTTATCAGCCCTCCGTTTAACTTAGTACTAGCAGAAGTTAGGCCAGTGATGGCATCAGTCAGATCTGCTGAAAGCTGATTTAATTTTGTGCCTGACTGAACCATACTAGCCATAATGTACCCTGCAGCTGTAGCAGCAGCTGCACTGGCTGAAATTGCTATAATTATGGCACTAGTAATGCCAAAATCTCTTTTTTTGTCGAAACAGGGATATGGTGGTGGTTGTTTCCTCTGGAACAGGGATCCAACAAGGTATGCATGCCACCATGGCACGGGTGTCCTTTGTTACATCCCAACAATGAGAAATCCTACAAGAATCATTGAAACAGACTTTAAATGAATCATTTGAAAGAATAAGCAAGAAAGTGGGATAAACACAGACTGGCATAGGTGGGTAATTAATCTGGTTTACAAAAGTTTTATTGAACCCAGTGATCTCTATGCTGGTATTAGTTTATCCATAAGAGTCCAGGGAGTCAATGTATTCCCCAATACTGAGCAAATCTGGAGATGCCAGTAAAAGAAGCCTTTCCAACTGCTCCTCCCTAGATAAAGAGTAAAGGATTGAGATCTGTACAACTGCCATTGACTCCACAAAGCACCCACTATGAAAGAGATGCATTGTAAAATCCTGTATGAAAAGTCCCTTTTTCATAATAAATTCATTCTCTGGGCAACCAACATGTTAGGAGATTAGGAAAAGGTTTTACTCTGATCTGCCTAACGAGTGATGGAGGATTGACAATCAGACCAAGGCAAGATCAGCCCTTCATCTTCCAATCTATAATGTAGGGCTATTTTTGGTTGTGGAGGACATTCTTTGTCTGAAAAGTTAAGTGGTGGAAATGTACCATTGACCCAAATTGCCTCCTGCCGTAAGGTCCGATATGTAATGGTTATATCTGCTTTGGAAGTATCTTGGATTGTGCTCACCCAGCTTCCTCGGTGAACATTAAACATCCCCAAGGCTCAGACTGTGAGGTTTATACATTTTCCTGGTCCATTAATTTGATGACATAAAGAACCCTGTTCTAATAAAGAGTGATTTTCTCCTAATGATGCTCGGGTGGGATCATAGGGTAGATATGGTAAATCTAATATTTTATTAGTAGTAAAGAATTTTGGAAAAACTCTAGCATCATGGCGAACTGGCATTGTTTTAGGGAAAGTCAAGAGAATGGCCCATCTCTGTTTGCCAATCATACTAGGTACCTGAGACAAGTTCAGCATTGTCAGGATCAGGAGCAGTCCTCGGGAGGTCAGCATCTTCCACACCATCCTTGATTACTATCTTGCGGGTGAGTCATTCTGGAGGCCAAATTGGGTTGTCTTCACACGGTGGAAAAACACAAACAGCTCCCCTGGATCTTAACAAAGTAGGATCTGGACCTTTCCCCAGACCAGATAACACATGCTTCCATTTCACCATTTTCTTTGGTCTATCAGGGTCTGAGCTCTGTAGATCGCCTGCAGAGGGACCTTGCTAGTCAAGATTCAAAAAATTAATTGTAAAGAGTGTCATGGAGACAGCTACTCTTGGCAGTGAGAGCAGAGTCTCATCAACTCCCCCCTTTTGTTTTATAAAATAAGACTTGAGATTACAGTGTGCACGTTCCACCATGCCTTGTCCTTGAGGGTTATAATGAAGGCCAGTCAGGTGAGTGATATTCATTTGATGACAAAATTGCTGAAATTTAGCAGAGGTATATCCTGTCAGATTATCATTTTTAAGGATTGTGGGCTTGCCCCAAGCACTCCATGCTTCTAAACAGTGCTGTATATCATGAGAGGATTTCTCACCTGTTAAAGCTGTAGCAAACTTAACAGCAGAGCAGGTGTCAATGGAAACATGTAAATATTGATTTCTTCCAAAGGAGGAAATACGAGTGACATCCCTTTTCCAGACCTGTATTGGCCTGATGCCTCGGTTGTTTACCCCTACATAAGGAGTAAGCAGAAATTAACAGTTTTGACATTGGGTGACAATGTCATTTGCTTCCTTCCTTGTTAAAGTGAAATGGCAGCATAATGTTTCAACCATCACATGGAATCGTTTATGAAAGCCTGTGAGAACAGAGTAGCAGCCACGATTCTAGTGGCTTTGTCTGCCAAGTCATTTCCATGTGACATAGGGCTAGGAAGGCCAGAATAAGCCCTAACATGAGTAATACACACAAGATGAATTCTATGTAACAGGGCTGACTGAATTTGCTGAAAAAATATGAGTAAGCTTGCTAGAGGGTCTAATTAAGCCATCAACTTCAAGCGTATTAACTGAATTAACCACATATAAGGAATCAGATACAATATTGTGTGGTCCAGGAAAAGTGTCAAGGATCACTAGAACCACCAAACACTCTAAAAACTAGGGTGATGTCTCATTATACTGTTTAGATGTTACTTGGTCATTTACTACATATGCACCTCTGCCAGATTTGGATCCATCTGTATACACTACTACCCTATCTGGAAGTGGGTATTTGGCTGTTATTACTGGAAACACTATGACTTGGCTTAAGGCAAACTGTAAATTTGGATGTTTTGGATAATGATTCTTAATTTGTCCTGAACAGGAGGCAACCAATTCTGCCCAATCGTTAGTTGTTGTGCCAGGATGTGAACTTGAGCAGAGGAATAAGGCATAATTAGAATAGGAGGTTCTTTCCCAAAATGAGTAATGGTTGCTTTTATCCCCCGAAGTCCAAGTTGAGGCAACTGCATTAGGATACCACTCAAAAATATATATATATCTAGAATTTTCGATTTTTTTTTTTACGGTTTTTGTTGGGGTTTTAGAACAACGTTTTTTAGAACTTTGGCTTGAAGGTTTTTAGTATATTTTTTTTTCTTTGTTTATTAAGAATTTTAGGATTTTTTCTTGATTTTCGGTTCTTATTAGGGTTTAGTTCATTTTTTTTAATGTTTTACTGTTTTATTTGACTCTTTGTGTGTGTGTGTGTGTATGTGTGTATGTCTGTGTGTGTGTGTTTTTTTGTGTGTGTGTGTTCTTGATTATTTTTTAAAAATTAAAGTTTTATATTTTTGGGGTTTAAGAGGTATAGTGTTGTCAGGTAGTGGTGATCCATGCCTTAAATCTCAGACTTGGTAGGCAGAGGCAGGTGTATTTCTGAGTCTTAGGCCATCCTGGTCTAAATAGTGATTTCCGGGACTACCAGGGAATACACATAGAATCCCAGTCTCCAAAAACACACACAAAGAAAGGAAGAAAGTAAGAAAGTAAGAAAGGAAGAAAGGAAAAAAGAAATAAAGAAAGAAAAAAGAAAGAGAAAGAGAGAAAGAAAGGAAGGAAGGACGAAAATAAGATGACTCTTTGGACATATCAGGCTTTCTATGTATTTTTTTTTCTTTTTATTATTTTTTATTTTTTAGAATTTAAGGGTTTTTAAAAGGGTATTTAGGACTTTTTGATTATTGTTTTAGAGGTTTTTTTTTTTTTTGGATTTCAGGGTTTTAGTGTATGTTTATGGTTTTACTTTTGGAGTGTTTTAGATTTTTATTTTTGGTTTTCAGTACTTTAGTGTATTTTTAGTGTTTGTTTGTTTTGTTTTTTTTTTTTTTAGAATTTTATGGTGTTTAGGATTTTGGGGATTTTTTTCAAAAAAATTTTATGGTTTATCTTTATTTTATTTATTTATTTATTTATAGAGTTTTTCACTATTATTATTTTTTGAAATTTTTAGGTTTAATTTTTAGAGTTAAGGGTTATAGGATTGCCAGGCATTGGTTTCCCATGCATTAAATCCCAGAATTTGGGAGGCAGAGTTAGGTGGATTTTTGATTTTGAGGCCAGCATGGTCTACAGATTGTGATCCAGGACAGCCAGAGATACACAGAAAAACCCAGTCTCCAAAAACAAAACAAAACAAAACAAAACAAAACAAAACAAAACAAAGCAAAGCAAAGCAAAGCAAAGCAAAGCAAAGCAAAGCAAAGCAAAGCAAAACAAAACAAAACAAAACAAAACAAAACAAAACAATCAAAAAACAAAAAATCCAAAATAAAACCAATAGACTTATAAGTTCATATTGTGTCTTTATTATTATTATGATGATGATTATTATTATTATTATTATTATTTATAATTTTAGTGTTTTTGTTAAGGCTTTTGTAGGGTTTTTATAAGACTTTTGTTTTTGTTTTTGTTTTGTTTTCAGTATTTCAGTGCACTTTTAGTGTTCGTTCTTTTTTTAAAAATGATTTTAGGGTATTTTTGGATTGGGGGTGTTTTATTAAGTGTTTTTTAAGGTTTTATATTTGTTTTTCAGGGTATTTTTGTGTGAGTTTATGAGTTTTCTTATGTTTTCTTTTCATTTCTTTTTAAAATTTAAAGTGTTATTTGGTGAGTTTAAGAGTTTCAGGTTTGCAGGGCATGGTGGCACACGCCTTTAATCCCACCACTAGGGAGGCACAAGCAGGAGGATTTCTGAGTTCGAGGCCAGCTTGGTCTACAAAGTTAGTTCCAGGACAGCCTAGGCTACAAAGAGAAACCTTGTCTCAAATAAAAACAAAACAAAAGAAAACCAAAAAAAACCAACCAACCAAAAAAAAAAAAAAAAAAAAAAAAAAAGTTTCAGTATTACCAGGCAGTGGTGGCCCATGCCTTATATCTCAGCATTTGAGAGGAATAAGTGTTGGATTTCTTAGTTCGAGGCCAGCATGCTCTAGAGAGGCATGTCCAGTATTGGCAGGGATACAAAGAGAAACCCATTGTGCAAAAAACTCAAAAAAAAAAAAAAAAAGAAAGAAAAAATGCCACGAATTGCAAGTTGAGCAACTGCATTAGGATACCACTCAATGACTTTTGCAGGGGAAGCATTGGTTGGACCCACAATAAGGGTCCATTTTGCCAAAAGACTGCTGTTGGTAACCGTGCAGTTTTTTTTTTGTTTGTTTGTTTTGTTTTGTTTTGTTTTGTTTTGTTTTGTTTTGTTTTGTTTTTCGAGACACAGTTTCTCTGTATAGTCCTGGCTGATCCTGGAACTCACTCTGTAGACCAGGATGGCCTCGAACTCAGAAATCCAACCGCCTCTGCCTCCTGAGTGCTGGGATTAAAGGTATGTGCCACAATGCCGGGCAACCGTGCAGTTTTTAACATGCACAATTCAAATGACTTGGGAAAAAAAAAAAAAAAAAGACTAAAAAAAAAAAAAAAAAAACTCAGGTCATTCTTGGATTCTTCATTATGTATATATATATTTAGATTTTTAGAGTTTTTTTTAAAGGCTTTTGTTGGTGTTTTAGAACAACGTTTTTGAGAACTTTGGCTTTAAGGTTTTTAGTATATGTTTAGTGATTTTTTTCTTTGTTTATTAAGAATTTTAGGATTTTTTCTTGATTTTACGTTCTGATTAGGGTTTAGTTCATTTTTTTAATGATTTACTGTTTTATTTGACTGTGTGTGTGTGTGTGTGTGTGTGTTTGTGTGTGTGTGTGTGTGTTCTTGAGTATTTTTTAAAAATTAAAGGGTTATATTTTTGGGGCTGAAGAGTTTTAGTGTTGCTAGGCAGTGGTGATCCATGCCTTAAATCTAAGACTTGGTAGGCAGAGGCAGGTGTATTCCTGAGTTGTAGGCCATCCTGTTCTACAGAGTGATTTCAGGGACTACCACTGTACACACATAGAATCCCAGTCTCCAAAAACACACCCAAAGAAAGGAAGAAAAGAAAGAAAGAAAAAAAGAAAGAAAGAAAGAAAGAAAGGAAGGAAGGAAGGAAGGAAGGAAGACAGACAGACAGACAGACAGACAGACAGACAGACAGACAGACAGACAGAAAGAAAGAAAGAAAGAAAGAAAGAAAGAAAGAAAGAAAGAAAGAAAGAAAGAAAGAAAGAAAGAAAAGATGATGACTCTTTGGACATATCAGGCTTTCTATGTATTGTTTTTTTCTTTTTATTAATTTTTATTTTTTAGAATTTAACGTTTTTTTAAAGGGTATTTAGGCCTTTTTGATAATTGTTTTAGAGTTTTTTTGGATTTCAGGGTTTTAGTGTATGTTTATGGTTTTAGTTTTGGAGAGTTTTAGAGTTTTATTTTTGGTTTTCTGTACTTTAGTGTATTTTTAGTGTTTTTTTTGTTTTGTTTTGTTTTTTTTTGTGTTTTAGGATTTTGGGGATTTTTATCAAAAATTTTTTAAGGTTTATCTTTTATTTGGATTTATTTATTTATTTATTTATTTTTCGAGTATTTTGCTATTATTATTTTTTGAAATGTTTAGGTTTTATTTTTATAGTTAGAGTTATAGGATGGCCAGGCATTGGTTTCCCATGCATTAAATCCCAGCACTTGGGAGGCAGAGTTAGGTGGATTTTTGATTTCGAGTCCAGCATGGTCTACAGATGGCAGTCCAGGACAACCAGAGACACACAGAGAAACCCAATCTCCAAAAACAAAACAAAACAAAACAAAACAAAACAAAACAAAACAAAACAAACAAAAAACAAAAAAAAACAAAATAAAACAAAAAGACTTATAAGTTCATATTGTGTCCTTGTTTTATTATTATTATTATTATTATTAATATTATTATTATTATTTATAATTTTAGTGTTTTTGTTAATGCTTTTGTAGGGTTTTTATAAGACAGTTTTGTTTTGTTTTGTTTTGTTTGTTTTGGTTTTCAGTATTTTAGTGCACTTTTAGTGTTTGTTCTTTTTTTTAATGATATTAGGGTATTTTTGGATTTGGGGTGTTTTATTAAGTGTTTTTTAATGTTTTATCTTTGTTTTTCAGTGTTTTTTGTGTGAGTTTTTGAGTTTTCTTATTTTTTCTTTTCTTTTTAAAAGTTTCAGGGTTGCAGGGCGTGGTGGCACATGCCTTTAATCCCACCACTAGGGAGGCACAAGCAGGAGGATTTCTGAGTTCGATGCCACCCTGGTCTACAAAGTGAGTTCCAGGACAGCCAATGCTACACAGAGAAACCCTGTCTCGAAACAAAACAAAACAAAACAAACAAAAAAAAAACAAATAAACAAACAAGAAAAGAGTTTCAGGAATGCCAGGCTGTGGTGGCCCATGCCTTATATCCCAGCATTTAAGAGGAATAAGTGTTGGATTTCTTAGTTCGAGGCCAGCATGCTCTAGAGAGGCATGCCCAGTATTGGCAGTGATACAAAGAGAAAACCATTGTGCAAAAAACTCAGAAAGAAAGAAAGAAAGAAAGAAAGAAAGAAAGAAAGAAAGAAAGAAAGAAAGGAAAGAAGGAAAGAAGGAAAGAAGGAAAGAAAGAAGGAAGGAAAGAAGGAAGGAAGGAAGGATGAAGTAAAGGAAGGAAGGAGGAAACAAATTACTTTATGCATATATTGGGCTTCCTTATATTTTTTCCTATTTTTTTTTCCGTTTTTTTTTTTTTTTTCCTTTTTTTTTTTTTTTTTTTCGTTTAAAGGGTTTTGTATATGGTTAGTTTTTTAAAAAACATTTTAGGGAGACTTTTTTTTTTGCTTTAGGTTTATATTTTATGGTTTTACTATTTGTGTGTGTATGTATCTATGTTTGTGTCTGCGTGTGTTTCTGTGTGTGTGTTTGTGTGTGTTTCTGTGTGTGTGTGTCTGTGTGTTCCTGGATAGTTTTCAAAAAATTTAAAGGTCTTATTTTGTGGATTGAGAATTTTAGGGTTGCCTACTGTCTGGAGTGATCCATGCCTTTTATCTCAACTTTTTAGAGAAAGAGTCTTGGATTTCTGAGTTCCTGAACGGGCTTAAAGAAAGAAAGAAATATGGAAAGAAAGTTGGAAAGAAAGAAAGAATGAAATACTGTAAGTCGGAAATTTACTGTATGAAAATGTTTGTTTCTTTTTTTTTTGATGAATATTAGAGTTTTTAAAGAATTTTTAGTAGAGAGTTGTATAGGTTTTTTTTTGGAGGTTAATATTTTAAAATGTTTTTGGATTATTTTTTGGGCTTTACTTTTATTTATTTGGTTTTATTACTTGTGTGTGTGTGTTTGTGTGTGTGTGTTCTTGAATATTTTTCAAAAAAATTAAAATTTATTTTATAAAAAACTCAAAAAAGCTCTAAAAATCTAAGAGAGAGAGAGAGAGAGAGAGAGAGAGAAAGAGAAAGTTAGAAAGAAAGAAAGAAAGAAAGAAAGAAAGAAAGAAAGAAAGAAAGAAAAAATTACAGAAAAGAAAGAAAGAGAGAAATAAAAGAATGGAAGGAAGAAAAAAGAAAGATACAAAGTAAGGAAAGAATGAAAAAGAGAAAGGAAGGAGGGAAGGAAGGAAGGAAAGAAAGAAAGAAAGAAAGAAAGAAAGAAAGAAAGAAAGAAAGAAAGAAAGAAAGAAAGGAAGAAAGAAAGAAAGAAAGAAAGAAAGGAAGAAAGAAAGAAAGAAAGGTAAGAAAGAAAGGGAAGGAAGAAAGAGAAAGGAAGGAAGAAAGAAAGGAAGGAAGAAGCAAGAAAGGACTAAAGACTGTAAGTAAGAAACTTAATTTATGGAAAATTTTGGGTTCTTTTGTACTATTTTTTTAAAGCGGTTTTAGAAGAGCGTTGTATAATAGGGTTTTTTTTTTTTTAGATTTTAGTGTATGTTTAGTGTTTTGTAAACATTTTAGAGAGTTTTTTGGAGGCCTTTATGTTTATATTTTAGGTTTTTACTATTTGTGTGTGTGTGTGTGTGTATGTTCTTGAATATATATTTTTTTTTAATTTTAGGTTTTTTGGTGGTTTAAGGATTTTAGGATTGCTGTCAGTGATGACCCATGAATTTTGTGCCAGCACTTTAGAGACAGAGGTCTTGGATTTCCAAGTTCATGGTCAGGCTAGAATACAGAGTGAGTTCCAGACAGCCAAGGATACACAGAGAAACCGTGTCTCCAAAAACTAAAGAAAGAAAGAAAGAAAGAAAGAAAGAAAGAAAGAAAGAAAGAAAGAAAGAAAGAAAGAAAGAAAGAAAAAAAAACTCGGGGGGAGCGGGGAGGGAAGACATTCAGGGTCGTTCTTGGATACTTGAATGTGTATATATATATATTTGGAACTATAGAGTTTTTTTTTTTTTCGGGTTTTCTTGGGGTTTTAGAACAACGTTTAGAAAATCTTTTTCTTTAAGGTTTTTAGTATCTGTTTAGTGTTTTTTTTATTTATTAATAATTTTAGGATTTTTTCTTGATTTTTGGTCCTTATTAGAGTTTAGTTCATGTTTTTATTGTTTTACTGTTTTATGATTTTGTGTGTGTGTCTCTGTGTGTGTGTTCTTGAATATTTAAAAAATAAAATAAAATTTATTTTGTAGTTTAAGAATTTTAGTGTTGCCAGTCTGTGGTGACCCATCCCTTTTATACCAGCATTTTAGAGGCAGATTTCTTGTATTTATGAATTCATGGTCAGGCTAGTCTACAGTGTGAGTTCCAGGACAGCCAAGGATACAAAGAGAACCCCTGTCTAAAAAACTTTAAAAAAATTTAAAAGAGAGAGAGAGAAAGAGAGAGAGATAGTGAGTGAGTGAGAGAGAGAGAGAGAGAGAGAGAGAGAGAGAGAGAGAGAGAGAGAAAGTTAGAAAGAAAGAAAAAATTACAGAAAAGAAAGAAAGAAAGAAAGAAAGAGAGAGAGAGAGAGAAAGAGAGAAAGAAAGAGAGAAAGAAAAAAGAAAGGGTAGGAAGAAAGATAGAAAGGAAGAAAGGATGGAAGAAAGACTGTAAGTAAGAAACTTATTGTATGGAAATTTTTGCGATCTTTTTTTATTATGTTTTTTATAATAGGTTTTTTATTTTTTAAGTATTCTTACAAGACTGTTGTACAGTTTTTGTTTTTGTTTATGATTGTTGGATTTTAGTGTATGTTTAGTTTTTTTTAATATTTTATAGAGTTTTTTGGGGGGGGCCTTTATGGATATTTTTTAGGGTTTTACTTGTGTGTGTTCTTGAGAATTTTTCAAAAAAATAATAAGGTGTTATTTTGAGGTTTAAGGATTTTAATGTTGCCTGACAGTGGTGATCCATATCTTTTATACCAGCCTTTTGAGACAGAGGTCTTGGATTCTGAGTTCATTATCAGGCTAGTCTACACAGTGAATTTCTGGACCTCCAAGGATACATAGAGAAACGGTGTCTCCAAAAATTAAAAAAAAAAAAAAAAAAAGGTAATTTCTGGATTCTTCATTATGTATATGTATGTATGTATATATATATATATATATATATATATATATATATATATATATATATATATATATATACACATATACATACTCTCTCACACACACACACATATATATATAAGCACATACATATACACAAACATATACACATACACGTACACATACACACACATACACGTACACACACAAACATACACATACATATACATACATATACATATATATATGTGTGTGTGTATATATATATATGTGTATGTGTGTATATATATATGTATGTATGTTTGTATATATATATATATATATGTGTGTGTGTGTGTGTGTAGGGTGTTTAGAACAGAATTTTAGAGATTTTTGGCTTTAAATATTTTAGAATCTGTTTAGTTCTTATGGTGGGAATTTATTAAGATTTTAGGGTTTTTTTCTTGATTTACGGTTCTTATTACGGGTTAGTTCATTTTTTTAAAGATCTGCTGTTTTACTTGTCTGTGTGTGTCTGTGTGTTCTTGATTTTTTTTTAGTTGTTGTTGTTTTGTGTTTTTGTGTTTTTTGTTTGTTTTGTTTTGATTTAATTTGTTTTGTTTTAATTTTTAGTCTTAATTTTCAGTTTTAAGAGTTTTAGTGTTTCCAGGCAATGGTGACGATGCCTTCAATCCTACACTTGGTAGGCAGAAGCAGGCAGATTTCTAAGTTGAAGGCTTGCCTGGTCTACAGAGTGATTTCCATGACTGCCAGTGTAAACACAAAGAATTCTAGTCTCCAAAACACACAAACACACACACACAAAAAAAAAAAAAAAAAAAAAAAAAAACAAGAAAGAAAGAGAGAAAGAAAGAGTGAAAGAAAGAAAGTGAAAATGTGTTTAGTTCATTTTTCAATATTTTACTGTTTTATTGATTTTGTGTGTGTGATTCTTTGCACTTAAGTATTTTTTTCTTTTAATTTTTAGGGTTATATTTTTGGGGGTTTGAAAGTTTTAGTGTTGCCACTGCATTGTTCTCCATGCCTTCAATCACACACTTGGTTAGGTACAGGCAGGTGGATTTCTGAGTTCAAGGCCAGATGGGTCTAAAGATTGATTTCCATGACTTCAAGGGTATACACTGAGAAACTATGCCTTACACAAAGAAAACAAACAAACAAACAAACAAACAAACAAACAAGAAAGACAGAAGGAAAGAAAGAAAGAAAGAATGAAAGAAAGAAAAAAAGGAAGAAAGAAAGAAACTTACAAACGAATAAATAAAAAAAAGAAAAAAGAAAGAAATATATACATAAATGTATTTTATCGACATTATTGGCATTTTTTTTTAGAATAGAGATTTTTTAAAAATGGTTTTTATTGTTTTTAGAAGAGTGTTTTAGGATATTGGTTTTCTTGGTTTTTTTTATTTTTGTCTTTTAGATTTTTCAGGGATTTAGTGTATGTTTAGTATTTTTTAAAACTTTTTAGTCTGGTTTTTTCTTTTTCTTTTTTTTTTTTTGATTTAGGGTTATATTTTATGGTTTTACTAATTGTGTCTGTATGTGTCTGTGTGTGAATGTGTTTTAAGAGATTTAAAAAAAAATTAAGGTTTTATTTTTCGTTTTGAGAATTTTAGGGTTGCCAGTCAGGGGTGATCCACACATTTTTTTCTCAACTTTTTAGTGAAAGAGGTCTTGGATTTCTGTGTTCATTGTCAGTCTGGTCTGCAAAGTGCATTCCAGGACAGCCAATGATACATAGAGAAACCCTTTCTAAAAAACTAAAAAAAAAAAAAAAAAAAAAAGCAAAAACAAAGGAAGGTCAGAGAGAGAAAGAAGTTAAAAAGAAAGTAACAGTGACAGAAAAGAAAGGAAGAAACAAAGAGAGAGAGAGAGAGAGAGAAAAGAAAGAAAGGAAGTAAGGAAGAAAAAGAGAAAGGAAGGAAGGAGGAAGGAAGGAAGGAAAAAGAAAGAAAAGAAAGAACGAAAGAGAGAATAAGAATGAAAGAAAGAAAGAAACAAGGAAACAAAGAAACAAAGAAACAAAGAAAGAAACAAAGAAACAAAGCAAAAAAGAAAGAAATTTAAAAATAACAGTATTTTATCGACAGTTTTGACTTCTTTTTATATTTTTTTAGAATAGTAGGGATTTTTTAAAATGGTTCTTAGTTTTTTTTAGAAGAGTTTTTTAGAGTTTTTTTGTTGTTTTGTTTGTTTTGTTTTGTTTGTTTGTTTTTGTCTTTTTAGGTTTTCAGGGTTTTAGTGTATGTCTAGGAATTTTTGTTTTCTTTTTTTTTATTAGGTATTTTCCTCACTTACATTTCCAATGCTAACCCAAAAGTCCCCTATTCGCTACCCCCCACTCCCGTACCCCCCACTCCCAATTCATGGCCCTGGCTTTCCCCTGTACTTGGGCAAATAAAGTTTGCAAGAACAATGGGGCTCTCTTTCCAGTGATGGCCGACGAGGACATCTTTTGATACATATGCAGCTAGCGTAAGAGCTCCGGGGAACTGGTTAGTTCATAATGTTGTTCCACCTATAGGGTTGCAGATCCCTTTAGCTCCTTTCCTATTTTCTCTAGCTCCTCCATTTGGGGCTCTGTGATCCATCCAATAGCTGACTGTGAGCATCCACTTCTGTGTTTGCTAGGCCCCAGTGTAGTCTCACTAGAGACAGCTATATCAGGGTCCTGTCAGCAAAATCTTGCTAGTGTATGCAATGGTGTCAGCATTTGGAGGCTGAGTATGGGATGGATCCCTGGATATGGCAGTCACTAAATGGTCCATCCTTTTGTCTCAGCTCCAAACTTTGTCTCTGTAACTCCTTCCATGGATGTTTTGTTCCCAATTCTAAGAAGGGGCAAAGTATCCACAATTTGGTCTTCGTTCTTCTTGAGTTTCATGTGTTCTGCAAATTGTATCTTATATCTATGGTATTCTAAGTTTCTGGACTAATATCCACTTATCAGTGAGAAAATATCATTTGAGTTCTTTTGTGATTGGGTTACCTCACTCAGGATAATTTCCTCCAGGTCCAACCTTTTGCCTAGGAATTTCATAAATTCATTCATTTTAATAGCTGTGTAGTACTCCATTGTGTAAATGTACCACATTTTTGGTATCCATTCCTCTATTGAGCAGCATCTGGGTTCGTTCCAGCTTCTGGCTATTATAAATAAGGCTGCTATAAACATAGTGGAGCATATTTCTTTCTTACTAGTTGGAACACCTTCTGGATATATGCCCAGGAGAGGTATTGCAGTATCCTCTGGTAGTACCATGTCCAATTTTCTAAAAACCGCCAGACTGATTTCCAGAGTGGTTGTACAAGCTTGCAATTCCAAAACAATGGAGAAGTGTTCCTCTTTCTCCACATCCTTGCCAGCATCTGCTGTCACCTGAATTTTTGATCTCAACCATTTTGACTGGTGTGAGATGGACACTCGGGGTTGTTTTGATTTGCTTTTCCTGATCATTAAGGATGCTGAACAGTTTTTCAGATGCTTCTCAGCCATTCGGTATTCCTCAGGTGAGAATTCTTTGTTTAGCTCTGATCCCCATTTTTAAATGAGGTTATTTGACTTTAGTGTTGTGAAAAAATTGCCCAACTGCAGTTTTCTTCCAGGCATCAACTATACACAAACTGATTGTATGCGGGTCTAATCTATGCATAAAGACAAACATAGCTAGATAACTCTGTCCAAGTTTTGTATGAAGTATTAGCACAATTATAGGATGATTACTCTTGTAATAATCTTAATTAACAATATATGGGTGAGTAGAAAATCTTAAATTTGCAATCAAACTGCAAGCTGTAGTCAATGGAACACTGGAAGTTTTAACCATAATTTTCAAGTCTCTTTTGCAACGTTAGGATAATATCTACAAACTTGGTAAAGCAAAACCCAAGTTTAAAACAATTTATCATCTTTAAAATCAATAATATTAGAAGTATTACTATCATATTACAAAGTTTGCCTGCCAATTAATACCTATGAATATATGTAAGCTTTAGTACTTTAATAAAGTGGCATTGCTTGAACTCTTATCTTAAATTTTAGTTTTTAGAATAGAAACCACATTCATTAATATTTAAACTAGAAATATCTTTAGAGACCCTGTCTCTTGGTCTTCCTTATGTCACATGTTAGAAGAACTCTGAAGTTGAGTTATGAAATTTAAGACTATCTGTAGCAATGTAACAATTATTAATCTTAACCAACAACTTTTGAGCTGATTGTGAAAACACACAGAACACATTTCCAATAAAAAGCACCAAATGAAGCAGTTACTTTAGACCAATCAGAAAATATTAATTTTTGTAGCTACAATCATAGAATAAAGGGCACTTTATAATTTGTCAAATTCATTAATCACGAACCATTTATCAGCTTTTTTACCCTGAAACTAAGAGATTGTAGACTTGCCCTTTTTTTCTAAAAAGAACAGTTTTCCAGAAGGGACTCTGCTGCCATATGTCTAATTCCTGATTGAGGCACGTGGCAGCTCTTGGCTTTGCAGTTAAAATTTTTTATACCATCTTTATTATCCAACATAAAACATAGAATATTCATTCATACAGACTGGACACAAACATACATGAATTGAACCTGAGAACAGATTGGTGCACCAGACATTAGACAACACACAAAAGGGGCCAGAGTACTTTTGTTATAAGACCCAGAGAGAACAAAGCATGGCACTCCTGAAATTAACTGTGCTTTTTAGGACATTTTCCTCCCTCCTCATGATGCAGTTTGTTTTTTTGTTTTTTTTTTATTTTTGTTTTTTTTTTGGGGGGGACTGTGGCTTATCCACCTGATCATTAATTTCCTTTTAAATAAATCCTTTCATTTCTAATGCCTAAAAATGTACCTTCTGGGAGCTATGTCTAATCGCCTAACAGTTCCTAGTCCCTGATAAACTTCACTGCTGAAACTAAGTGAATTAGCATTTGGGTTAATGCTGTTTCAACTTAGTCCATACCGACCTTCTCCGGTATGAATTTCCTTTAATTATTTTCTTCTTTTATGGAGATTCAAACCAGCAGTGCTTCTTCCAAATGTCCTCTGCCATTTTTCAGTCCTGTGTTTGTTTGCCAAATGTTGTCTCCACCCGCATGACCATATGTGTGGGTTCTAGGCTGGAAAGGTACCTTAATAACCTGGAAGAGAAGAAGGGCTAGAGAGTATGAGATAAAAATGGACCTAAGACAGTCATTCTGATTAAAGCTCAATTTTACTATTCTGCACGCAGTTATGGAGCAGGGGAAGGGGTCCCAATTCCTGTCAAATAATAATCTTGGGGTCCAGTAGCAGGGTGACCACGTGACGGATTTGGAAGAGCAAATCAGCAAGCTCCAGCAGTGGGCTAGGCAGAACAATTGAGCAGCACACTCCACCACTGAGCTTGCAGGTATCAGGCTTGGGGACGGGAGACTACAGTTGTTGTTTTGTACTTGATTTTTTTATAAAAAAACATTAAAGGTTTTATATTTGTGATTTGATCATTTGGGATTGCCAGGCAAAGTTGGTCCATGACTTTAATCCCAGCAATTCGGAGACAAAGTTAGGTGCTTTTTTTTTTTTTTTTTTTAAAGTAGAGTTCAGCAAGGTCTCCACAGGAAGGTAGAAGACAGCCATTGATACACAGAGAAACGCAGTCTCCAAACCTCAAAGACAGAGAGACAGATAGATACAGAGAGAGACAGAGAGAGACAGAGAGAGAGAGGAGAGACAGAGGAAGGGAGGGAGGGAGGGTCAAAGAGAGTGAGAGAGAGAGAAAGAGAGAGAGAGAAAGAGAGAGAGAAACAAAAATCCAAAAAAGAAAGAAGAAAGAAAGAAAGGAGGGAGGAAGGGAGGGAGGGATGGAGGGAGGGAGAGAGGGAAGGAAGAAAGAAAGAAAGAAAGAAAGAAAGAAAGAAAGAAAGAAAGAAAGAAAGAAAGAAAGGAAGGAAGGAAAGAAGGACGGAAGGAAGAAAGGAAGGAAGGAAGGAAGGAAGAAAGAAAGAAAGAAAGAAAGAAAGAAAGAAAGAAAGAAAAAAAGAAAAAAAGAAATAAAGAAAGAGAAAGAAAGAAAGAAAGAAAGAAAGAAAGAAAGAAAGAAAGAAAGAAAGAAAGAAAGAAAGAAAGAAAGAAAGAAAGGAAGGAAGGAAGGAAGGAAGGAAGGAAGGAAGAGATTAAGTAAGAATTTTACTGTATGGAATTCTTTTTTTTTTTTTTTTTTTTTAAGATTTATTTATTTATTATATGTAAGTACACTGTAGCTGTCTTCAGACACTCCAGAAGAGGGCGCCAGATCTCGTTAGGATGGTTGTGAGCCACCATGTGGTTGCTGGGATTTGAACTCTGGACCTTCGGAAGAGCAGTCGGGTGCTCTTACCCACTGAGCCATCTCACCAGCCCCCACTGTATAAAATTCTTTTGGGTTCTTTCGTATTTTTTTATGAATATTAGAGTTTTTTGAAAACGTTTTTAGAGATCTTAGATGATTGTTTTATAGTTTTTATTTTTTGGATTTTTTTCGATTTTAGTTTATATTTAGTGTCTTTTAATAGGTTTTAGACTGTTTTTTTTTGTTTTTTGTTTTTTTTTATGGTTATATTTTAAGGTTTTACTATTTTGTATGAGTGTATATGTGTGTGTTTGTGTGTGTGTGTCTGTCTGTCTGTCTGTCTGACTGACTGTCTGTCTGCCTGTCTGTCTGTTTGTCAGTTCTTGAGTATTTTTCAAAAATTTATGGTTTTATTTTGTAGTATAAAAATTTATTTTTGCCAGTGTGTGGTGACCCATCCGTTTTATCCCAGAACTTTATAGGCAGAGGTCTTGGATTTCTGAGTTAATGGTCAGACTAGTCTGCATGGTGAGTTTCAGGATAGACAGGAATACAAAGAGAATTTTTTAAGGGGGGGGTTACAATCATTTTTAGATTCTTGAATATATAAATATGAATATAAACATAAACATAACATAAACCTAAATAAATAAATATATATAATTTTAGTTTTTTTTTATGAGTTTTGTAGTTTTTTTTTTTTTCGCGTTTTAGAGATTTTTGGCATTAAGAGTTTTAGTATATGTATACTAATTTTTCTTTGTTTATTCAGAATTTAGGATTTTTTTTCTTGATTTTCATTCTTATTGGGCTTTATTTCATTTTCTTAACGTTTTCCTATTTTGTGTGTTTGTGTTCTTGAATGTTTTTACAAAATATTTATGTTTATATTTTTTGGGTTTAAATGTTTTAGTTTTGCCAGGCAGTGGTGATCCATGCCTTCAATCCCACACATGGTTAGGCAGAGGCAGGTAGATTTCTGATTTCTAAGGGCAGCCTGGACTACAGAGTGATTTCCATGTTGCCAGGGTATACACATTTTTTTTTTTAATGATTTTAGTGTATTTACAGATTTGGGATTTCATTTAGGCTTTATTTTACTTTATTTTGTTACCATTTTAATGTATTTCTTTGGGGTTGGTCCTTGTCTTTGTTCAGGCTTCTAGTGTATTTTTAGTGTTTTTTTCTTTTTCTTTTTAATGATTTTAGTGTATTTTTCGGTTTGGGGTTTAATTTAGGTTTGATTTTACTTGACTTTTGTAGCATTTTACTGTATTGCTTAGGGTTTTGTTTTTGGTGGTGTTGTTTTTGTACTTGATTTTTTCTAAAACATTTAGGGGTTTATATTTGAGATTTCCTAGTTTTGGGTTTGCCAGGCAATGTTGACCCATTTCTTTAATCTCAATAATTGGGAGACAGAGTTAGGTGTTTTTGTTTTTTTTTTTTTTTGTTTTGTTTTGTTTTGTTTTGTTTTGTTTTTTAATTAGAGTTCTTTGAGGCCTCCACATGGAGCTGGAAGTCAACCAGAGATACACAAAGAAATTCAAGAGAGAGACAGAGAGAGAGAGAGACAGAGAGAGACAGAGAGAGAGAGATAGACAGAGAAACAGAGAGACAGAGAGACAGAGACAGAGAGAGACAGAGAGAGAAAGAGAGACAGAGAGACAGACACAGTGACAGTGAGAGAGAAATTTTGGGAAGAAACAAAAAAACAAAGACAAAAAGAAAGAAAAAAGAAAAAAGAAAGAAAGAAAGAAAGAAAGAAAGAAAGAAAGAAAGAAAGAAAGAAAGAAAAAAGATATAAGGAAGGAAGGAAAGAAGGAAGACAGAGTGAAATATAAAAATGAAGAAAGTAAGAAAGAAAAAAAGAAAGAAAGAAAGAGAGAAAAAAGAAAGAAAGAAAGAAAGAAAGAAAGAAAAAAAGAGAGAAGGAAAAAGAGAGAGAGACAAAGAAAAGGGGAAAGAAAGAAACAGAGAGAAAGAAAGAAAGAAAGAAAGAAAGAAAGAAAGAAACAAAGAAAAAAAGAAACAAAGAAACAAACAGGAAAAAAAGAAAAAGGAAAAATAATGAAAGAAATACTGTACATAAGAAAGTTACTCTATGGAAATTTTTGGAATTTTGAAAGCGTTTTAAGGGTTTTTAGAAGGGTCTTTTATAGTTTTTTTTTTTTGTATGAATAGTGTTTTTTAAGATTGTGGAGGTTTTTTTTTGGATTTACTGTTATATTTTAGTGTATTAGTAAGTGTTTGTGTATGTGTGTGTGTTCATAAGTATTTTTAAAAATTTTAAGGTTTTATTTTCTAGATTAAAAATTTTAGGGTTTCCAGTTTGAGGTATCCCATGCCTTTTATTCAAGAACTTTAGAGGCAGAGGTCTTGGATTTCTGAGTTCATTGTCAGGCTAGTCTCCTGTAAGTTCCAGGATAGCCAGGGATACATAGAGAAACCCTGTCTACAAAAAATAAACGAAAAAAAATATATATAAGAAAAAAATAGGAATATTTTGGATTCTTAAATATGTATATATATATATTTATACTTTTAAGAATTTTAGAGTTTTTCATGGGTTTTGTAAGATTTTTAGAATAGTGTTTTAGAGATTTTTGGTTTTAAGTGTTTTAGTATATTTTTATAGTTTTTTTTCCTTTGTTTATTATGAATTTTAACATTTTTTCTTGAATTTCGGTTCTTATTAGGGTTTAGTTAATTTTTTTTAATGTTTTACTGGTTTATTTGATTGTGTGTGTGTTGTGTGTGTGATTTTAAATATTTGCTTAAAAATGTTTAGGGTTATTATTTGGGTGTTTAAAAGTTTTAGTGTTGCCAGGCAGTGATGATCCATGCCTTCAATCCCACATTTGGTAGGCAGAGGAAGGTGGATATCCTAATTGAAGGCCAGCCTCATGTAAAGAGTGATTTCTAGGACCTCCAGGGTATACACAGGGAATCCAAATCTCCAAAATCCAAGCAAGAAAGAGAGATAGAAAGAAAAAAAGACTGAAAGAAAGAAAGAAAGAAAGAAAGAAAGAAAGAAAGAAAGAAAGAAAGAAAGAAAGAAAGGAAGGAAGGAAGGAAGGAAGGAAGGAAGGAAGGAAGGAAGGAAGGAAGAAAGAAAGAAAGAAAGAAAGAAAGAAAGAAAGAAAGAAAGAAAGAGAGGAAGGGAGAAAGAGAGAAAGAGAGAAAGAGACAGAGATAAAAACATCGGGAAAAAGACAGCATTTATAATATATACAAAATTAATTAAAAATATATGAACAAAAAAATAAACAAATGTGTTAGGGATATTTCGGCTTCATGTGTATTTTTGAGATTTCTATGGTATTTTTAATCAATTTGTAGAGTTTTTAGAATAGTGACTTAGAGTTTCTTGTTTTTCAGGCTTCTAATGTATTTTTAGTGTTTTTTTTTTTTTTTTAATGATTTTAGTGCATTTAAATATTTGGGTTTGAATTTAAGCTTTAATTGACTTCAGCCTTTTCCTGGGTGATCAGATAAAATGCATGGGATTATTTCGAAGGAAGGAAGGAAGAAAGGAAGGAAGGAAGGAAGGAAGGAAGGAAGAAAGGAAGGAAGAAAGGAAGGAAAGAAGGAAGGATGAAGGAAGGAAGGAAAGAAGGAAGAGAGGAAGGAAGGGAGAGTGAGGAAAAGATAGAAAAATACAAAAAACAAATAGAGACAAGAAATAAAGAAAGAGGGAGACAAAGAGATAAAGTAAGAAAGGAAGGAGGAAAGCAAAGAAAGAAAGAAAGAAAGAAAGAAAGAAAGAAAGAAAGAAAGAAAGAAAGAAATGAAGGAAGGAAGGGAAAAAGAGAAAGAGACAGATAAAAACATAGTTAAAAAGACAGAATTCATAAAATATACAAAATTAATTAAAAATCAATGAACAAACAAACAAACAAATGTTTTAGGGAAATTTTGTCTTCATGTGTATTCTTTTTAGATCTCTATGGTATTTAAAAAAAATTGTTGGGTTCTTAGAAAAGCGATTTAGAGTTTCTTTTTTTTTTCAGGCTTCTATTGTATTTTTAATTTTTTTTTCTTTTTATTGAGTTTAATGTATTTAAATGTTTGGGTTTTAATTTAAGCTTTAATTGACTTCAGCCTTTTCCAGGGTGATCAGATGAAATGCATGGGATTATTTCAAAATATTAATATCTGTTGAGAAATTGAGAGAAAGTAATAAAAAAGGAACAAACAAAAAAAGAAAAAGAAAAAAAAAGACGGAGAGAGTGAGAGAGAGTGATAGGAAGGAAGGAAAGAAAGAAGGAAGGAAGAAAGGAAGGAAAGAAGGAAGGATGAAAGAAGGAAGGATGAAGGAAGGAAAGAAGGAAGGGAGGAAGGAAGGGAGAGTGAGGAAAAGATAGAAAAATAGAAAAAACAAATAAAGTCAAAAAATAAAGAAAGGGAGAGACAGAGAGATAAAGTAAGGAAGGAAGAAGTAAAGGGAAACAAAGAAAGAAAGAAAGAAAGAAAGAAAGAAAGAAAGAAAGAAAGAAAGAAAGAAAGAAAGAAAGAGAGAAAGAGAGAAAGAAAGAAAGAAAAAACAAAGAATGGGAGGAAGATAGAAAAAAAGAAGAAAGAAAGACAGAATGTATAAAATAAATAATTATAAATAAATAAATAAATAAATAAATAAATAAATAAATAAATAAATAAATAAATATTTCGGATTCTTGTGTATTCTTTTCTGATTTCTAGGGTATTTCAAAGTTTTGTAGAGTCTTTAGTGATTTAGATTTTCTTGGATTTCAAGCTTGTAGTGTACTTTTATTGTCTTTTATTATTATTTTTTAATGTTGTTAGTGTATTTTAGTGTTTCAGTTTAAATGAATACTTTAACTTTTTCACCACTTTAGTATATTTATTATGGTTTTGTTGTTGTTCTAATTCTTGTTGTAATTTTTGTTGTTTCTTTTTTTCCAAAAATATTAGGGTTTTATAATTGTGTTTTCATTGTTTTGGTTTTGCCAGTCTGTGTTGACCATGTTTTTAATTACAGCTCTTGAGAGGCAGATGTAAGTGATTTTTTTTTTTTTATTTAGAGTTCAGCATGATATCTACAGGAATCTGGAGGACAGTAAGAGATACACAGAAAATCCCAATCTAAAAAACTAAAATAAATAAATAAATAAATAAACAGAGGAAGTGAGAGAAAGGAGAGAGACAGAGAGAGAGAGAGAGAAAGTAGTAAACACACACACACACTCTCTCTCTCTCTCACACACAGAGAAACCAAAAAAAAACAAGGAATGAAAAAGAGAAAAGAAAGAGAGGGAGAGAGAAAGGAAGGCAGGATGGTAGGAAGGAAGGAAGGAAGGAAAGAAGGAAGGAACGAAGGAAGGAACAAAGGAAGGAACAAATGAAGGAAGAAAGGATGGAAGAGAGAGAGAAAGAAAGAAAGAAAAAAGAAAGAAAAAAAGAAAGAGAGAAAAAGAGAGAGAGAGATAGGAAGGGATAAAGATAGTAAGATTCAGAAATAGAAACTTAGGGAGAAAGAGATAATTTAAAAAATATAAAAAATTTATTTAAAATAAATAAATGAATGAATGAATAAACAAACAAACAAATAAATAAATAAACAAATAAGTAAATAAATAAGCAAGCAATCATTTTAGGGATATTTCGGCTTCATGTGTATACATTTTAGATTCCTATGGTATTTTAAAAGAATTTGTAGAATTTTTAGAAAAGTGATTTAGAGTTTCTTCTTTTTCAAGCTTCTATTGCATTTTTAGTGTTTTCTATATTATTTTAAAAATGATTTTATTGTATTTAAGTGTTTGATATTTAATTTAAGCTTTAATTGACTTCAGCCTTGTCCTGGTGATCAGATAGGATGCATGGGATCATTTAGAAATATTTATATCTTTTGAGAGATTTACAGAAAGTAATACAGAAAGAAACAAAGAAATAAAGAAATGAATGAAAGAAGAAGAGAGTGAGAGAGAGTGAGAGGAAGGAAGAGAGACAGAGAGATATATTTAGGAAGGAAGGAGGAAAGGGAAACAAAGAAATAAAGAAAGAAAGAGAGAAAGAGAGAAAGAAAGAAAGAAGGAAAGAAAGAAAGAAAGAAAGAAAGAAAGAAAGAAAGGAAAGAAAGGAAGGAAGAAAGAAAGAAAGGAAAGAAAGTAAGGAAGAAAGATAGAAAGAAAAGAAGATAGAAAGACAGAATGTATAAAATAAATAAGTAATTAAAAATAAATTTATAGATAGAGAGAGAGAGAGAAAGATAGATAGATAGATAGGTAGATAGATAGAGAGATAGATAGATAGATAGATAGATAGATAGATAAATAAATAAATAAATAAATAAATAAATATTTTAGGCATATTTTGGATTCTTGTGTACACTTTTCTGATTTCTAGGGTATTACAAAATCTTGTAGAGTCTTTAGTGATTTAGAGTTTCTTGGATTTCAAGCTTGTTGTGTACTTTTATTGTTTTTCATTATTATTTTTTAATGATGTTAGTGTATTTAAGTGTTTCAGTTTTAATGAATACCTTAATTAACTTTTTTTACAATTTTAGTATATTTATTATGGTTTTGTTGTTCTAATTCTTGTTTTATTTTTTGTTGTTTCTTTTTTTTCCAAAAATATTAGGGTTTTATATTTGTGTTTTCATTGTTTTGGTTTTGCCAGTCAGTGTTGACCATGCCTTTAATTCCAGCTATTGAGAGGCAGATGTAAGTGATTTTTTTTTTTTTTATTTAGAGATCAGCATCATCTCTACAGGAATCTGGAGGACAGTAAGAGATACACAGAAAATCCCAATCTAAAAACTCAAAAAAAAAATAAATAAATAAACAGAGGAAGTGAGAGAGAGGAGAGATTTTTTAGTTGGCAGCTAGCTTGGTCTTCAGAATACATTCCAGAACAGTGAGGGATACACAGAGAAACCCACTCTCCAAGAAATTACAAATAGATCAATGAAAGAAACAGAGGGAGAGAGAGAGAGAGAGAGAGAGAGAGAGAGAGAGAGAGAGAGAGAAAGAGACAGACAGACAGAAAGACAGACAGACAGACTGACAGACAGACAGACAGACAGACACAGAGACAGACCGAGAGAGAGAGAGAGAGAGAGAGAGACAGAGACAGAGACAGAGACAGAGACAGAGACAGACAGAGAGAGACAGAGAGAGACAGAGAGAGACAGAGAGAGACAGAGAGAGATAAAGGGGGGAGAGGAATAAGATAGAAAAAGAGAGAGAGAGAGAGTGAGGAAGAGAGAGAAGGAGGGATGAAGGGATGAGGGATGAAGGAAGGATCAAAGGAACTGAGGAATGAAGGAAAGAAAAAAGAAAAAAGGAAGAAAAAAGAATTGTGATACAGGGTCATTTTTGGTATCATGTGCACTTTTTTTTATTTTTAGAGGTTTTATTTAAGATTTTGAAGTGTTTTTAAAGGATGTTTCAGAGAGTTTTTTTGTTTTCAGAATTCTAGTGTATTTTTCATATTTTTTGTTTTTTTTTTAATTTTTAGTGTTTTGTAATTTTCAGGTTTCATTTAGACTTCAAGGATTTATTCATTTTAATATTTCATTGTTTTCTTTATGTTCTTTTTTGTGGGTGTATTATTGAATATTTATTTAAAAATTGAGGTTTTTTATTTTGGTGGTGCATAATTTTAGAGTTGGCAGGCAATGGCTGCCCCTTTCATAAAAATGTTAGCCCTAAGGTGAACTGGTAGGGGATCTTTTATTTGGAGGCTATCCTGGTCTTGAGATTGATCTCCCAGAGAGCCAGGGATAAATAGAGAAACCCAGTTTATAAAAATTAAAAAATATTGAAAATGAAAGGGAGAGAGAGAGAGAGACAGAGAGACAGAGACAGACAGACAGAGAGACAGAGACAGAGACAGAGAGAAAAAATAGATACATAGAGAGAGTGAGAAAGAGAGAAGGAAAAGGAAAAAAGAGGGAATGACGGAAGGAAGGAAGGAAGGAAGGAAGGAAGGAAGGAAGGAAGGAAGGAAGGAAGGAAGGAAGAAAAAGAAAGAAAGAAAGAAAGAAAGAAAGAAAAAAGAAATAAAGAAAGAATGAATGAATGAAAGAAAAGAGAGAGAGAGAGAAAGAGAGTGAGAAAGGAAATAAGGAAGGAAGAACGAAAGAAAGGAAGGAAGAAAGGTAGGAAGAAAGGAAGAAATTAAGAAAGGAAGAAAGCAAGAAAGAAAGAAAGGAAGAAAAGAAGAAAGAAAGAAAGAAAGAAAAAAAGAAAGAAAGAAAAAAGAAAAAAAGAAAGAAAGAAAGAAAGAAAGAGAGAAAGAGAGAAAGAAAGAAAGAAAGAAAAAACAAAGAATGGGAGGAAGATAGAAAAAAAAGAAGAAAGAAAGACAGAATGTATAAAATAAATAATTATAAGTAAATAAATAAATACATAAATAAATAAATAAATAAATATTTCGGATTCTTGTGTATTCTTTTCTGATTTCTATGGTATTTCAAAGTTTTGTAGAGTCTTTAATGATTTAGAGTTTCTTGGATTTCAAGCTTGTAGTGTACTTTTATTGTCTTTTATTATTATTTTTTAATGTTGTTAGTGTATTTTAGTGTTTCAGTTTAAATGAATACTTTAACTTTTTCACCACTTTAGTATATTTATTATGGTTTTGTTGTTGTTCTAATTCTTGTTGTAATTATTGTTGTTTCTTTTTTTCCAAAAATATTAGGGTTTTATAATTGTGTTTTCATTGTTTTGGTTTTGCCAGTCTGTGTTGACCATGTTTTTAATTACAGCTCTTGAGAGGCAGATGTAAGTGATTTTTTTTTTTTTTATTTAGAGTTCAGCATGATATCTACAGGAATCTGGAGGACAGTAAGAGATACACAGAAAATCCCAATCTAAAAAACTAAAATAAATAAATAAATAAATAAATAACCAGAGGAAGTGAGAGAAAGGAGAGAAACAGAGAGAGAGAGAGAGAAAGTAATACACACACACACACTCTCTCTCTCACACACACACAGAGAAACCAAAAAAAAAAAAAAACAAGGAATGAAAAAGAAAAAAGAAAGAGAGGGAGAGAGAAAGGAAGGCAGGATGGTAGGAAGGAAGGAAGGAAAGAAGGAAGGAATGAAGGAAGGAACAAAGGAAGGAACAAATGAAGGAAGAAAGGATGGAAGAGAGAGAGAAAGAAAGAAAGAAAAAAGAAAGAAAAAAAGAAAGAGAGAAAAAGAGAGAGAGAGATAGGAAGGGATAAAGATAGTAAGATTCAGAAATAGAAACTTAGGGAGAAAGAGATAATTTAAAAAATATAAAAAATTTATTTAAAATAAATAAATGAATGAATGAATAAACAAACAAACAAATAAATAAACAAATAAGTAAATAAATAAGCAAGCAATCATTTTAGGGATATTTCGGCTTCATGTGTATTCATTTTAGATTCCTATGGTATTTTAAAAGAATTTGTAGAATTTTTAGAAAAGTGATTTAGAGTTTCTTCTTTTTCAAGCTTCTATTGCATTTTTAGTGTTTTCTATATTTTTTTAAAAATGATTTTATTGTATTTAAGTGTTTGATATTTAATTTAAGCTTTAATTGACTTCAGCCTTGTCCTGGTGATCAGATAGGATGCATGGGATCATTTAGAAATATTTATATCTTTTGAGAGATTTACAGAAAGTAATACAGAAAGAAACAAAGAAATAAAGAAATGAATGAAAGAAGAAGAGAGTGAGAGAGAGTGAGAGGAAGGAAGGAAAGAAGGAAGGAAGGAAGGATTGAAGCAATGATGAAGGAAGAAAGAAAGAAGGAAGGGATGAGAGGAGAGTGAGAAAATGAGAGAAAAATAGAAAAAACAAAGACAAAAAATAAAGAGAGACAGAGAGATAAATTTAGGAAGGAAGGAGGAAAGGGAAACAAAGAAATAAAGAAAGAAAGAGAGAAAGAGAGAAAGAAAGAAAGAAGGAAAGAAAGAAAGAAAGAAAGAAAGAAAGGAAGAAAGAACGAAAGGAAAGAAAGTAAGGAAGAAAGATAGAAAGAAAAGAAGATAGAAAGACAGAATGTATAAAATAAATAAGTAATTAAAAATAAATAAATAGATAGAGAGAGAGAGAGAGAGAGAAACATAGATAGATAGATAGGTAGATAGATAGAGAGATAGAGAGATAGATAGATAGATAGATAGATAGATAGATAGATAGATAGATAGATAGATAAATAAATAAATAAATAAATAAATAAATAAATATTTTAGGCATATTTTGGATTCTTGTGTACACTTTTCTGATTTCTAGGGTATTACAAAATCTTGTAGAGTCTTTAGTGATTTAGAGTTTCTTGGATTTCAAGCTTGTTGTGTACTTTTATTGTTTTTCATTATTATTTTTTAATGATGTTAGTGTATTTTAGTGTTTCAGTTTTAATGAATACCTTAATTAACTTTTTTTTACCATTTTAGTATATTTATTATGGTTTTGTTGTTCTAATTCTTGTTTTATTTTTTGTTGTTTCTTTTTTTTCCAAAAATATTAGGGTTTTATATTTGTGTTTTCATTGTTTTGGTTTTGCCAGTCAGTGTTGACCATGCCTTTAATTCCAGCTATTGAGAGGCAGATGTAAGTGATTTTTTTTTTTTAATTTAGAGATCAGCATCATCTCTACAGGAATCTGGAGGACAGTAAGAGATACACAGAAAATCCCAATCTAAAAACTCAAAAAAAATAAATAAATAAATAAATAAACAGAGGAAGTGAGAGAGAGGAGAGATTTTTTAGTTGGCAGCTAGCATGGACTTCAGAATAAATTCCAGAACAGTGAGTGATACACAGAGAAACCCACTCTCCAAGAAATTACAAATAGATCAATGAAAGAAACAGAGGGAGAGAGAGAGAGAGAGAGAGAGAGAGAGAGAGAGAGAGAGAGAGAGAGAGAGAGACAGACAGAGAGAAAGACAGACAGACAGACTGACAGACAGACAGACAGACAGACACAGAGACAGACCGAGAGAGAGAGAGAGAGAGAGAGAGAGAGAGAGAGACAGAGAGAGACAGAGACAGAGACAGAGAGAGACAGAGAGAGACAGAGAGAGATAAAGGGGGGAGAGGAATAAGAAAGAAAAAGAGAGAGAGAGAGAGTGAGGAAGAGAGAGAAGGAGGGATGAAGGGATGAGGGATGAAGGAAGGATCAAAGGAACTGAGGAATGAAGGAAAGAAAAAAGAAAAAAGGAAGAAAAAAGAATTGTGATACAGGGTCATTTTTGGTATCATGTGCACTTTTTTTTTATTTTTAGATGTTTTATTTAAGATTTTGAAGTGTTTTTAAAGGATGTTTCAGAGAGTTTTTTTGTTTTCAGAATTCTAGTGTATTTTTCATATTTTTTGTTTTTTTTTTAATTTTTAGTGTTTTGTAATTTTCAGGTTTCATTTAGACTTCAAGAATTTATTCATTTTAATATTTCATTGTTTTCTTTATGTTCTTTTTTTGTGGGTGTATTCTTGAATATTTATTTAAAAATTGAGGTTTTTTATTTTGGTGGTGCATAATTTTAGAGTTGGCAGGCAATGGCTGCCCCTTTCATAAAAATGTTAGCCCTAAGGTGAACTGGTAGGGGATCTTTTATTTGGAGGCTATCCTGGTCTTGAGATTGATCTCCCAGAGAGCCAGGGATAAACAGAGAAACCCAGTTTATAAAAATTAAAAAAATATTGAAAATGAAAGGGAGAGAGAGAGAGAGAGAGACAGAGAGACAGAGACAGACAGACAGAGAGACAGAGACAGAGACATAGATAAAAAATAGATAGATACATAGAGAGAGTGAGAAAGAGAGAAGGAAAAGGAAAAAAGAGGGAATGACGGAAGGAAGGAAGGAAGGAAGGAAGGAAGGAAGGAAGGAAGGAAGAAAAAGAAAGAAAGAAAGAAAGAAAAAAGAAAGAAAGAAAGAATGAATGAATGAAAGAAAAGAGAGAGAGAGAGAAAGAGAGTGAGAAAGGAAATAAGGAAGGAAGAAGGAAAGAAAGGAAGGAAGAAAGGTAGGAAGAAAGGAAGAAATTAAGAAAGGAAGAAAGCAAGAAAGAAAGAAAGGAAGAAAAGAATAAAGAAAGAAAGAAAGAAAAAAAGAAAGAAAGAAAAAAGAAAGAAAGAAAGAAAGAAAGAAAGAAAGAAAGAAAGAAAGAAAGAAAGAAAGAAAGAAAGAAAGAAAGAAAGAAAGGTATTAGGAACATTTTGCCTTGTGTATTTTTTTTTTGTTGACTATAGGCTTTCGTAAGGTTTTGTAGAGTTTTTTGAAGAGTGTTTTAGAGGGTTTGTTTTGTTTTGTTTTGTTTTGTTTTGTTTTGTTTTGTTTTGTTTTGTTTTGTTTTGTTTTGGTTTGGTTTGGTTTGGTTTGGTTTGGTTTGGTTTATAGGCTTCCTGTGTATTTTTAGTGTTTTTTTCTTGTTTTTGTTTTTTGTTTGTTTGTCTGTAGTTGTTGTTGTTTTTATAAGGGTCTTAGTGTATTTTATGGTTCAGTGGTTTAATTTAGGCTTTATTTTTTTGTTAGCTTTTTAGTGTATTTCTTAATATTTTTGATGTTGTTCTTGTTGTTGATCTTGATTTAAAAAAAATAGCATTTTATGTTTGAGGTTTAATTGTTTTAGGGTTGCCAGACTGTGGTGGTCCTTGCCTTGAATCCCAGAACTTGGGATGCAAGGCAGGTAGATTTTTTATTTCAAGGTCAGCCTGGTTTACAGATTGATCTCAACAAAAGCCAAGGATATACTGAGAAATCCATTCCTCAAACCCCCTCCCACAAAACAAAGAAAAAAAAAGAAGAAAAAGGAAGAAAGAAAGAAAGAAAGAAAGAAAGAAAGAAAGAAAGAAAGAAAGAAAGAAAGAGAGAGAGAGACGGATAGACAGACAGACGGACGGACGGACGGACGGACGGACAGACAGACAGACAGACAGACAGACAGACAGACAGACAGACAGACAGACAGACAGACAGACAGACAGACAGACAGACAGACAGACAGACAGACAGACAGACAGACAGACAGACAGACAGACAGAGAAACTGTCATTTGTAGAAGAGGATTGGAATGCAAGTGGCCAGTCAGCTGAGCCTTCCTTAGCTAAAATTGCTGGGAGAGGTTTCCTGCCCTTGCTATCCTACAAGGAAGAACAGAGCCCAGTTACTAATCTCACCCAGCCCAAGGGCAGCGCTGCAAAGCATGAATTACATGAATCTCTTGATTCTTAAGCAAACGGATATATCTCGAGGATATCATCCTGAGTGAGGTAACCCAATCACAAAACAAGTCACTTGATATCCACTCACTGATAAATGGATATTAGCCGAGAAACCTAGAATACCCAAGATACAATTTGCAGAAGAAAGTTTTTAAGAAGAAAGGATAGTGAATTATCTTCTCAGAGCTTTCTGCTTGAGACAGATCTTGGGGCAAGAACTCTGTCCTTCAGATGATCTTTAGAATCCTCCCCTAGTACTCTCTTCCTACCTTCATCTTTTCTGTATTTTCTCAAAATAAAAGACTGTGGATACAGAATATTGATTCTAACCTGGAGATTTACCTTTAAATGAAAGCTGGAGTTTATTTTGTTATACAGGAATGAATGGAGCTGTTATTGAACCTGGAGGCCTTTTTATTGTCTGAAAGTGAGTGGAAAATCATAAGGCTTGTGCAAGATTTCATCTAAGAGGAGAAAAAGAGCAGACTCCCACAAAATGGGCTTGGCTAGGCCCAGAGAACACAGTTTTCCTAATCCGATCTTGCTCATTGAACATGTGAACTACTTAACTACCTTTCATGTCGCAAATCCTCGTTGGCTCACATATTGTGCAGTTGGCTCTGTTCTTCTTCAATCCAGCATTCTACAGAAATGCTATGCGTAATTTTGATCTTGTGGTACAATTGCTTATATTGTCTATTATCGTAATATTTTATATTATGCTCATTATGCCATTTCCAAAGGCTGAACTGATCTTTAAAGACTTATAAACCTCAGTTTGCTATTCTTTTGCTTCGCTTGCTCTGTAGTCTTATTAAACAATTGCTTATTCAAATCTGAGGCATTTTTTTTCTATAAGGTAGTGATTATGAAAATGTGGTCTTTCTTGCTTTCTTACAACAAAGCATTGCTAGTCTTCTCATTCAAAGCTGCCAGCACAAATCTCTGCCCTTTAGCCAAAGATAGCTCATGGGCTTTAGACACTCTTTTGATATTTTTGTTGTTGTTTTTGTTGTTCCATTTCTGTCATTGTTCACAGAGTCATTTCAAGGATTTAGGATATTTTAGGATCCCTAAAATAATGCTTGTATGCACTAGGTCGTGTTTGGTATTAATATTCTCAGTTCTAATTTATCCTGGTTCTTGGTAATTAAGAAATGTGAGATTAAAACTGAGCCACCGGGATGTTGCAGAAGGAATTCCTCAAGGGTGGCCTTACCTCCACCCTTAATATTTAGGGTCCTCATTTCCAGTTGCTTTCAGTAAAGAGCCTGATGAGCACAGGTCTCTTGGCAGCTGTCCCAGTGTAGGATGACCTGTCAGTTTCCACACCACATTCACTGACATTAAATATAATATTCCTAAAGAACTTTTAGCATCATTCAACATCATGCTTTATATCAAAAGCTTTAGTAGTCTGTGACGTTTTGTAATACCTTTTTGTCAATTGTTTTGCTATACATTAGTAAGTGACAACACAGGTTTATTTTTGGAATTCATACACACACATTTATTGTACTAATGCTGTATACATCAGCCCTAACATTGCTTATTTAATAAAATACTTTAATTCATTTTAATATAATATGAATGTGTTAATATTAATATGCCATGTATTCTTTAATGTCATTTTTAGAAATAGTTATTTTATTTTAATATAAAATAAAAAATCTTATTTAAAAAATAAAAATTGTTTTAATTATGTTCTCATGAATACATTCTATTTGCACATTCTTTGAACACTTTTATTAAAGATTAATATATTTACCAAGAAAGCATGAAAAATATGTGAAAATAGAAAATCACTATTACTGTTCATAATTTTTTATTTTGAGTATTATTTAGAGAAAAATTATATATTCTTTACTAGATTGAATCCTAATTTAAAAGCATTAGCATTTAAAAAATTTACTAAAGTTTTGGTTGTTCTTATTTTTATTACTTTATTTTCTGTGTATTGACCTAGTAGCAAATATTTTATATTAAAATTGTAAGCAAAATTTTTTAAAATTCAAATAATTTCAGTGTTATTGAACAATAATATATTCTCGTGATATATATTTTATGTGATCCAGAATTAATAAGGATAGCAATATTTTATGGCTATTTACTACCTTAAATTCTGTTCTATACACTAGGATAAAATATGTGTACTCTATTGCAATAATCCCAATATGCATTAAAATACAAAAAAAATTAATAATAGATAAAAAATAAATTGCTGAAGGGAAAATAATTCCCCCAAATCTTAAAACACAGTAAACTTGTTTATAAAACTAGAAAAAACACAAAAATACACTAGATGTCTGAAAACAAAAAACCCTCGAAAGCACTCTTCTAAAATCCAGGAAATCAAATGAAGTTAAAGAACTAAGAAGTATCCTTTCTTTATCTTTCTTTCTTTCTTTCTTCCTTTCTTTCTTTCTTTCTTTCTTTCTTTCTTTCTTTCTTCCTTCTTTCCTTCCTTCCTTCCTTCCTTCCTTCCTTCCTTCCTTCCTTCCTTTCTTTTTTTCTTTCTTTCTTTTTCTTTCTTTCTTCCTTCCTTCCTTCCTTCCATCCTTCCTTCCTTCCTTCCCTCTTTTTTTCCTTTTCCTTCTCTCTCTCTCTCTCTCTCTCTTTCTCTCTCCCTCCCTTTCATTTTCTATATTTTTTTAATTTTTAGAAACTGGGTTTCTCTGTTTATCCCTGGCTCTCTGGGAGATCAATCTCAAGACCAGGCTAGCCTCCAACTAAAAAAAATCCCCTACCAGTTCACCATTGCCTGCCAACTCTAAAATTATGCACCACCAAAACAAAAAACCTCAATTTTTAAATAAATATTCAAGAATAAACCCACAAAAAAAGAACATAAAGAAAGCAATGAAATATTAAAATAAATAAATCCTTGAAGTTAAATGAAACCTGAAAAGTCCAAAACACACTAAAAATTAAAAAAAATATATATGAAAAATACACTAGAATTCTGAAAAGAAAAAAAACGCTCTGAAACATTCTTTAAAAACACTTCAAAATCTTAAATAAAACCCCTAAAAATAAAAAAGTACACAAGAGACCAAAAATGACCCAATAACACAATTATATTTTCTTCCTTTATTCTTTTTTCTTTCCTTCATTCCTTAGTTCCTTTGTTCCTTCCTTCATCCCTCACCCCTTCCTCTCTCCTTCTCTCTCTTCCTCTTTCTCTCTCTCTCTTTCTTTCTTCCTTCCTTTCCTCTTTTATCTCTCTCTCTCTCTCTGTCTCTCTCTCTCTGAGTGTTTGTGTGTCTGTGTGTCTGTCTGTCTGTCTGTCTCTCTTTCTCCCTCCGTTTCTTTCATTGATTTATTTGTAATTTTTTGGAAAGTGGGTTTTTCTGTGTATCCCTCACTGTCCTGGAAGTTATTCAGTAGACCATGCTAGCTGACAACTAAAATATCCACTACCTGTTTATCCCTGGGGCTAGATTTTATAGGCATGGACCACTATTTCCATGCTAAAACTATGATCCTCCAAAATTAAAACCATCAAAACTGAAATAAATATTCAAGAACACACACACACACAATCCCAAATAAAACATTAAAATATTAAAATATTAAAAAAAAATCCTTGAAGCCTAAATAAAACCCCAGGTCCTAAAATTCTAAAAAACTAGGAAAACTACTAATAATATACTAGAAGTTTTAAAAAAACACACACACACACACTCTCCAAAACATTCTTTGAAACACACTTCAAAGCCTTAAAAAAACAAATACAAAAACAAAATACACCCCCAAAATATTAATTCCAAAAAAAAAAGCAAAAGAGGCTAAAAATAACTCTGAAACCCAATTCTTTTTTCTTTTTCTGTTTGTCTCTTTCTTGCTTGCTTTCTTTTCCTGCTTGCCTGCCTGACTGCCTGCTTCCTTCCTTCCTTCGTTCCTTCCTTCCTTTGTTCCTTCCTTCCTTCCTTCCTTCCTTCCTTCCTTCCTTCCTTCCTTCTTTCCTCCCTCCCTCCCTCCCTCCCTCACTCCCTCCATCCCTCCCTTCCTCTCTCTCTCTTTCTCTCTCTCTCTCTTTCTTTTTTGAATTTTGGAGAATGGCTTTCGCTGTCTTTCTCTGGCCATTCTGTGTGTCACTCCATAGACCAAATTAGCCTCCATCTTAAAAATCCCTTACTTGTTCATCCCTATATCTAGGTTTTATAGGCAATGGCCCTCATTTCCTGGCAACACTAAAACCAATAAACACCAAAATTGAACCTCACAAATTTTAAATAATTATTCAAGAACACACACATACAGACACACACACAATATCACAATGTGCATTAAAATACAAAAAAAGTAATAATTAATTAAAAATAAATTTCTGAAGCGTAAATAAAACCCTAAAAATTTGAAACACAGTAAAATTGGTTAATTTACTAGAAAAAAAATACACTAGACAACTGAAAAAAAAAAAACTCTCAAAAGCACTCTTCTAATCCTTAAAAAACAAGAAAAAAAAAAAACAACAAAACACTTAACCTATACTAGAAGTCTGAAAACCAAATAAATCTAAAACTTCGTCTAAAAACCTACAAAACCCTTAAAAAAAAAACTATATACATATATCAACCCTAAAATGACCCTTAAGCTATTTTTTTGGTTTAATTTATTTTGTTTTTGGAAACTGTTTCTCTGTATTGCCCTGGCTATAATGGAACTAACTCTTTAGACCAGGCTGGCCTAGAACTTACAAATCTACCTACCTCTGCCTCCCAAGGGCTTGGAATAAAGGCATGACCCACCACTGACTGGCAAAGATAAAACACTTTACGCCTGAAAAAAATAAAAAAGACAATAAAAACAATAAACGAAAATCCTGAAACCAAAAAAAACAAACAATAAATCCATAAACCTAAGATACCAAGAAAAAAAAAAGGAAAAACAAATATAACTCACCAATAGTCTTCTAAACACCCTATTAACCCTTAAAAAGAACCTAAATTGCTACAAAAATACCAAGGAGCCTAAAATTTCACTACGTCTTTCTCTTTCTTTCTTTCTTTCTTTCTTTCTTTCTTTCTTTCTTTCTTTCTTTCTTTCTTTCCTTCCTTCTGTCTCTCTCTTTTTCTTTCTTTCTTTCTTTTTTCCTTCTTTATTAATATCTTTCTTTTTTTTTTCTTTAATTTTTTTTTTTTTTTTAATTTTTGGTGAATGGGTTTCTCTGTGTACTTCTGGCTGTCCTGGAATTCACTCTGTAGACCTTGCTGCATTCAACCTCAACAAACTCCAACACACACACACACACACACATACACACATGTACACACACACACACACACACACACACACACACCCCTAAAAAAAAATACTAAAACCCTAAAGAAAAACCCTAAAGTCCCTCCCAAAAAAAAACCTTCTAAGACGTTTAAAAAAAAAAAAAAAAAAAACTAAAACTATAACCCTAAAAACCAAAAAAATCCTCTAAAAAAATCTTTTAAAAATCCCGAAAAACCTTTAAAAAACCTTAAATTGCTTAAAAAAATAAGACAAAAACAAAAACTAAAACAAAAACACACAGAAAGCCCAAAAATTGGCATAAAGTAATAATTTGCTCCCTTCCTTCCTTCCTTCCTTCCTTCCTTCCTTCCTTCCTTCCTTCCTTCCTACCTTCCTTCCTTCCTTCCTTTCTTTTTTTTTCCTTCTTTTCTCCCTTTGTCTTGACGGTTTTGTGTGTGTGTGTGTTTGTGTGTGTGTATCCCTATCAGTCCTGGAGCTTTCTGTGTAGACCATACTGTCCTTGAACTCAAAAAATCCTGTCTCCTAATTGTTGGGATTAAAGGCATGGGCTACCACTGCCTGGCAACCCTAGAACAATTAAAACCCAAATATAAATCACTAAAATTAAAAAAAAAAATCAAGGAGAACAATAACAACAAACCCTGACAAATACTGTAAAATGCTTAATAAAAAAGAAAAAAGAAAAAAGAAAGAAAGAAAAAAAGAGAGAGAGAAAAAGAAAGGCTAAATTAAATCCCAAAACCATACAATATACGAAAATCATTAAAAAAACAAGAAAAACAGTAAAAATATCCGAAAGCCTGAAACCCCCCCAAAAAAAACCTCTTAAAACACTCTTTTAAAAATTGTAGAAACCCTAAAAAAAAACACTTAGAAATCTAAAAAGAAAAAAAAAATACACACTAAGCCAAAATGTCCATAATAGTTTCTTTCTTTCTTTCTTTCTTTCTTTCTTTCTTTCTTTCTTTCTTTCTTTCTTTCTTTCTTTTTCTTTTTTTATTTTTTCCTTCTTTCCTTCCTACCTTCCTTCCTTTCTTTATTTTTATTTTTTATATTTATTTTTTTATTTATATTTATTTTTATTTTTATTTTTATTTTTATTTTTTAAGGTTTTGGAGGCTGGGTTTCTCTGTGTATCTCTGGATGTACTGGAGCTCCCTCTTTGAACCAGGCTGCCATGCACTAAAAATTCCACTACTTCTGCCTCCCAGTTGATGAGAATGTAGGCAAGGGCCACCACTTTGAGCCAAAACATAAGTCTTAAAATCCAAAAATAAAACCTTATATTAAAAAAATAATAATACTCAAAAACATTAAAAATAAAAAAATAATACTAAAATGAAAACAAAACTAACAAAAAAAAGGCAAAAAAAAAAAAAATCCCTAAAAGAAAAAACCTGTAGAGCCTTAAAAACAAAAAAAACTAAAACACCATAAAATATTAAAAAAAAAAAAAGAAAACCAAACAAACAAAAAAATACACTGGAATCCTGAAAGACATGAAACAAAACAAAAACAAAAAACATCAAAACTCTAAAACAATCTTCCAAATAACCTTAAGAAAAACACTAACATTCTAAAAAAGAAAAAAAGAAAAAAAAATACACAAGAACCCCAAAAAGACTCTAAAAAAATTTTTTTTTGAGCTTTCTGTTTTTGAGTTTTGGGAGACTGTGTTTAGCTATGTACCTCTGGCTGTCCGGGAGCTCCCTTTGTGTACTATGCTGGCCTCGAACTCAAAAGTCCACCTACATCTGCCTCCTAATTGGTGGGATTTAAAGCATGTGCCACCACTGTCTGGCAACCGTAAAACAATCCGCAAATATAAAACCCTAAATAAAAAAAAAAAATCGAGGACAACAACAATGACAACAAAATACCCCTAAGAAATAGAGTAAAATGCTAAACAATAAATAAATTAAATAAAGCCTAAATTAAACCCCTAAACCCTAAAATACATTAAAATCCTTTAAAAACGAGGAAAATCACTAAAAATATTCTAAAAGCCTGACAACCAAAAAAACTCTAAAACACTCTTCTAAAAATCCTTCAAACCCTAAATAAAACCCCTAAATTTTAAAAATTCTAAATAAAGGGGCTGGCAACACTAAAACTCTTAAACTCACAATATACAACCCTCAAATTAAAAAGAAAAACTCAAGAACACACACACAAAAAATAAATAAAACAGTAAAGTGCTAAAAAATAAGTCCCTTAAACCTTGTAAGAACCAGATATCACTAAAACACCCTTAAGTCCTTTAAAAATTATAGAAAAACGTCTAAACATACACTATAACTCTTAAAACCAAACAATATTCTAAAATACTCTTCTAAAACCCTATAATCACCTTAAAAATACTGTAATATTAAAAAAAAGAACCACACAATAAGTCAAAAATATCCATAAAGTACTTTTCTTTCTGTCCTTCCTTTCTTTCTTTCTTTCTTTCTTTCTTTCTTTCTTTCTTTCTTTCTTACTTTTTTTTTTTTTTTTTTTGTGACTGGGTTTCTCTTTGTATCCCTACCTGTCCTGGAGCTGCCTCTGTAGACGAGGGTGGCCTCAAACTCGGAAATCCACCCGCCTCTGCCTCCCAAGTATTGGAATTTAAGGCTTGGGCCACCACTGACTGGCAAATCTAAAACTTTTAAACTCCAAATTTAAAACCCTAAAATTGAAAATAGAAGAAGAACAAGCACCACCACCACCACCACCACAGCAACAAAAAACTCCTAAGAAGAACAGTAAAATGCAAAAATAATAAATAGATAAGTAAATAAATAAATAAATAAATAAAGCCTAATTAAAACCCCAAAACACTAAAACAAAAAACAAACAAACAAAAAACAAACAAACAAACAAAAAAAAACTGGCTGGCAACACTAAAGATCTTAAACTCAAAAGATACAAACCTAAAATTAAAAAAATAAAACAAAACTCAATAACACACACATAAACCCTAAATAAAACAGTAAAATGCTAAAAAAAAAAAAATCTCTTAAACCTATTAAGAACCAAAAATCACTAAAAGAAAGACCCTAACATTCTTTTAAAAATATAGAATAAACTCTAAAAATGTACTAAAACCCTGAATACCAAAGTACCTCAAAAACATTCTTCTAAAAACCCTACAAAACCTTTTAAGAAACCCTGAATTTTTAAAAAAACATTAACCCAAAAATAATCATACAACTATTTTTTTCTTTTTTCTTTTTTCTTTTCTTTTCTTTTTTTTTTTTTTTTTTTTTTTTTTTTTTTTTTGGTTTTTTGAGACAGCGTTTCATTGTGGCTGTCCTGGAACTCACTTTGTATATCAGGCTGACCTCAAATTCATAAATCCACTACCTCTGCCTCTCAAGTGTGGGATTAAAGGCATTTGCTGCCACTGTCTGGCAAGAGTAAAAGTCATAAAATGCAAAATAAAACTCTAAAATTTTAAAATAATCTTATCAAAGACAAAAACAAAAAAACAAAAACAAAAACAAAAACAAAACAAGAAAAAAAAAACCTAAAAATTTTTTGAAAAACCATAAAAAGGAACCCCTAAAGACTAAAAAAAATCCATAACCCAAAAAACCTTAAAATCCATTAAAAGGAAAAAAAAAACAGAAAAAACACTAAGTATACATGAAAACTGTGAAAACAAAACAAAAAACAAAAAACAAACCAAAAATAAAACAAACTCTAAAACACTCATCTTAAAAAAAGTACTCTAAAACTCTTTTCTTTCTTTCTTCTTTTTTTTTTTTTTTTTTTCATTTTTTCATTTATGAGACTGGGTTTCTCTGTTTATCCCTGTCTGTCCAGGAAGTCACTCTGCCACCATTTCCTGGCAACCATAAAACAATGAAACACCAATATTAAAACCCTAAAATTAAAAAATATATATATATATATTCAAGCAAAACAACAAAAACTCTTTTAAAAACCCTACAATTCCTTAAAAAAACAAAACAAAACAAAACAAAACACCTAAAATTCTAAAGAAAAGTACACCAAAAGCCAAAAAATGTCCCTAAAATTATTTTCATTCTTTCTTCCTTACTTTATTCATATATATATATATATATATATATATATATATATATATATATATATATATATATATATATATATTGAGATTGGGTTTCTCTGTGTATCCTTGGCTATACCCAAACCCTGAACTCCCCTCAATAAGAACCCTAAATATTTGAAAAAAAAATCTTAAAACCCTAAATAAGAACATGAAACCCTAAAAAGAACAATAAGCCCCTTAAAAAACCCTCAAAATTCTTTCAAAATACTCAAAAATCCTAAAAAAAAGACCAAAAAACCCATAAAGCCTTAAAAAAGGTCCTGAAACCATTAAAAAAAATCATTCAAGACTTAAAAAAAAATAAAATAAAATAAGAATGACCTTTAAAAAAACCTGAAAAGACAATAAAAACCTAAAAAAAGAAAACCTTGATGTTTTTAAAAAATCAACAAAAACCCTTAAAAAAAACTACAAAATTATATAAAAAAAAAACTAAAAGAAACTAAAACCGCAACAAAATATCCCAAAATTCCCATACACCAAAAAACCCTACAAATAACCAGAAAACCTAAAACCCTATAAAACAAAAAACATCAGCAAAAAACAACAAAAAAAATAAATACTTTAAAAAATAATAATAATAAAACCTAAAACATTCCTAAAATCCTTTAAAAACACTAAAGAACGCTAAAATACCTTAAAAATGTAGAAGAAATCAAGAAACATCAAAAAAAAAAAAAAAAGAAAACCCAGAAAAAACTTAGGTTCTTTAAACAAACACAAAATGATCCTTAAAAAGCTAAAAACAAAAACAAAAAGAATCGAAATAAAACAAAGCAAAACAAAACAAAACCAAAAAAAACCAAAAAACCCTAAAATAATTTTTTTGTTTTTGGTTTTTTGAGACTGTTTCTTTTTGTAGCTCTAGCATTCCTGGAACTCACTCTCAAGACCAGGCTGGTCTCAAACTCAGAAATCTGCCTGCTTCTGCCTCCCCAGTGCTGGGATTAAATGCAAGGGCCATCACTGCCCAGCGACACTAAAATACTTAATAAACACTTTTAAAAACAAAAACTACAATTCTAAAAAAAAAAAAAAGCAAGAATTCTAATAAGACCCCAAAAATTCTAAAACACTAAAAATTGCCCTAAAATTCAACAAAAACTCAAGAACCCTAAAAAGACCTCAAAAATTATAAAACCATAAAAAAAACTTTATGGCATTAAAAAAATTGCCCAAAACACTGAGAAATATCCTAAAATCATCTTTTATAGGAAAGAATCCTTAAGAAAATAAAATAAAAGCATAAAATGAAATAAAAATAAAATCCTTAATAAAAACATTTTAAAAACGTAAAAAAACCCTCAAAAATTCTAATTTTTTAAAAAAACCTTTAAACAACCTAAAATAATAATAAAACACCTCTAGAACCCTAAAAGACATGAAAAACCCTTAACCCTAAAAAAAACATATAATGTTAAAAAACGATCCTTCTAGAAAACTATAAAGCTGTAAAACTAAAGATCAAAAATCTAAAAAAAAAAAAAAAAAAAAATTTAGAAAACAACATAAAAGAACCCTAAATTACTAAAACACCCTAAAATCCTTTATAAAAAACTTAAAAAAGCCCTAAAACACTAAAAACAACAACAACAACAACAAAAAATCAACTCTGAAAAAAATCAAGAACTCTAAAAAGATTGTGCCAGAATTCCTAAAACCATAAAAATCCCAAATTTAAAACAAAAAAACCTAAAAATACATCAAAAACCTGAAACTCTAGAAAAACCCTAAATTCCTATTTAAAAAAAACAAAACAAAACAAAACTATAGAACCTTATATTCTAAATGAAATCTTGAAAACCTAAAAAGAATCCTAAATCCCTAAAAGAAAAAAACAAACAAACAAAAAACAAAAACCTTAAAAGTATTGTTAAAAAAAAAACCTTAAAGAACCTAAAAACCCTAAAACTCTAAAACGGAAATAGAACCTGAAACCATTAAAAAAAAAAAAAAAAAAAAAAAAAAAAAAAAAAAAAAAAAAAACCAAACAAACAAAAAAATGAGTAAAAAATAAAAAATCCTTTGTAAAAAACCTAAAAAGACACTAAAAACATAAAAGCATACAAAGAAAACCTCGAAGCTTTAAAAAATCATATAAATGTAAATATACATACACCTACACCTACATCTACACCTACACCTACACCTACACATACACATACACATATATTAGTTTTTTTGAACAGTTTTTTTAGAGATTTTATGCATTAAGTGTTTTTGTATATGTATAGTGTTGTTTTGTTTTGTTTTGTTTTGTTTTGTTTTGTTTTCCTTTGTTTATTAAGAACCAGGCCAGCCTGGTGTTCAGACTGATATCCATGAATGCCAGGGTATACACAGAGAAGCCCAGTCACCAAAATCACACACAAATTAAAAAAAAAAAAAAAAGTAAGAAAAGAGGATTTAAAGAAAGAAGGAAATTGAGAAAGAAGGAAAGAGAGACAGAAACATAGAAAAAGAAAGACAGAATTACATAGATAGATAGATAGACAGACAGACAGACAGACAGACAGACAGACAGACAGACAGACAGACAGACAGACAGACAGACAAATATATATATTCAAGGACATTTCGGCATTTCGGCTATGTGTGTATTTATTTTAGATTTCTAGAATTTTTAAAATGTTTGTATAGTTTTTACAAGAGTGATTTAGAGTTTTTGTTGTTTCATTTTTGTTTGTTTGTTTGTTTGTATTTGTTTTGTTTTCAGGCTTCTAGTGTATTTTTACAGTTTTATCTTTTTTTGTAGTGTAATTTAGGATTTGGAGTTTAATTTAGGCTTTACTTTAATTCATGTTCTTTTGAACATTTTACTGTATTTCTTAGGGGTTGTTATTGTTTTTGTTCAAGTGTCTAGTGTATTTTTAGTGTTTTTTTTTTTCATTTTAATCACTTTATTGTATTTTTGGATTTGCGGTTTAATTGAGTTTTTCTTTTACTTCATTTTTTTAGCACATTACTGTATTGCTTAGGGTTCTGTTGTTGTTTTTCTACTTGATTTTTTCTAAAAAATATTTAGGTTTTTATATTTGAGGTTTCAACGTTTTGGGTTTCCCAGGCAATGTTTGACTATGTCTTTAACCCAAGCAATTGGGAGAGAGAGGTAGGTATTTTATTTCCTTAAAGTTCAGCAAGTCTCCACAGGGAGCTGAAAGACAACCAGAGATACACAGAGAAATTTAATTTCCAAAACTCAAGAGAGAGAGAGAGAAAGAGAGAGAGAGAGAGAGAGAGAGAGTGAGAGAGACAGAGAGACAGAAAGTCAGAGAGACAGAGAGACAGAGAGACAGAGAGAGAGAAATAGAAAGAAACAAAAAACAAAGACAAAAAGAAAGAAGAAAGAAAGAAACAAACAAACAAAGAAACAATGAAACAAGGAAACACATAAGAAAGAAGGTAGGAAGGAAGGAAGGAAGGAAGGAAGGAAGGAAGGAAGGAAGGAAGGAAGGAAGGAAGGAAGGAAGGAAGGAAGGAAGGAAGGAATAAAGGCAGGCAGGCAGACAGGCAGACAGGCAGATGGTAAGTGAGGCAGGCAGGCAAATAGAAAGAAAGAGAGAGAGAGACAGTGAGAGAGACAGAGAGCTTGAGACAGAAAGAGACAGAGAGACAAATAGCAAGAGAGACAGAGAGACAGAGACAGAAAGAGAAAGAGAGGAGAGAGAGAGAGAGGAGAGAGAGGAGGGATAGGAAGGAATGAAGGAAGGAAGCAAGGAAGGGAATAAGGAAGGCAAAAAGAAAGGCAGGCAAGCAGATAGAATGACAGGTCAAAAGAGAGAGAGAGAGAGAGAGAGAGAGAGAGAGAGAGAGAGGGAGAGGGAGAGGGAGAGGGAGAGGGAGAAAGACAGAGAGGGGGTAAGAGAGAGAGACTGACAGAGAGAGAGAGAAAAAGGGAGAAAGAAAGAGACATGGAGAGAAAGAAACAAAAAGAGAAAAAGAGAAAGATAGAAAAACAGAAAGATAGAATGACAGAATTTATTAAATGAATGAATGAATGAATGAATGAATGAATGAATAAATAAATAAATAAATAAATAAATAAATAAATAAATAAATAAATAAATAAATATATAAATAAATGTTTTAGAGATATTTCGGCTACTTACGTATTCTTTTTAGATTGCTAGATTATTTTAAAATTTTAGAGTGTTTTTAAAGAGTGATTTAGAGTTTTTGTTTTGCTTTGTTTTGTTTTCAGGCTTCCTTGTATTTTTATTGTTTTTTTCTTTGTTTAAATGATTTTAGTGTATTTTAGTGTTTGGGATTTAATTTAGCCTTCATTTGACTTCAGTTTTTTAGCATTTACAGTATTTCTTACGGATTGTTGTTTTTGTTGTTGTTGTTGTTGTTTTTTTTTTGTTTTTGATATTTACTAAAAGAAAATTAGGGTTTTATATTTGGTGTTTTATTTTTTTGGTTTGCCAGGCATTGTTGGCTCCTGCCTTTAATCCCAGCAATTGGGAGCCATTTGAAGGTTTTTTTTTTGTTGTTGTTGTTATTTTTTTTTTTTTTTTTTTACTTAGGATCTGCATGGTTTCCACAGAGAGATGCAAGACAACCAGAGATAAATAGGAAAACCCAACCTTCCAAACTCAAAAGAGAGAGAGAGAGTCTTAAAATGCACTTATAATAGGATAATACTAAAACAGAGCACATGGATCCATACACCAGACTAACTCGGGAATTGAATATTAATATATGGGTTAGAGAGAACACTAGACTCCTGGAGGAGAGTTTCCATGAAACTCTCAGCCGCGTTAGTGGCTTCTAGGCCTCTAGGCCTGTCAAGCTGACTCGACCTCAGTATGTGACAGCCATGCTTTGAGGAAGGACCATCCATTGGAAGTGAGGCAAAGGCCCTATTCAATTAACTACTGGAAGGGTAAATGCAAAGCATTTACAATCTTTAGGATGAGGAGGAATGGAAAAGAACCAAACTTTTATATCAATCACTAATTTTACATATCCCCTGGGAATATCCACTGGATAGGGAATACTAGGTTTTAAGACCCCCATGGGGACCATAGTCTTATTAACTTCTCTAAAATCTTGTAACATCCTCCATTTACCATTTCACATTCTTATAACAAAGGAGTGTTCCAAGGCGAAGAGGATGATTCAATGTGTACAGCTATCAATATTTCCTACACTAACTCTATGGCTGCTGACAATTTATCTGCAGGAAGGGGCCAATGGTCAAGCCAGACAGGGGTATCATCTTTCCATGTAATCTTATCTGCCTGAGGCGCAGGGAGAGCAATGTTCCTTATGAAAAATAGGAGTCATAACCTAAACCTGGTTGAATTATTGGGGGTGGCCTTTATTGGTGTAGGCATCCCTTGGCTATTTTTACCCAGTCTGTGTCCATGGAGTTAACACGGAGTATGCATTTGTTGAGTAATGACTCCATTGGTACTGCACATAATGACTCTCATTTGAGAAAGAATGTCTCTTCTCCATAAATTAATGGGCAGACCAGGGACAACATAAGGCTGAATAGAACCAGAATCTCCTTCATCATCTTCCCATGTCAATAACTCTGAACTCTGGAGAGTATTCTTTGATTGTCCAATTCCCTGTAAATGAGTTAAAGAGATCTTTAATGGCCAAGTAGCAGGCCAGGCACTTTGTAAAATCATAGGAGAATCTGCACCTGAGTCTAAAAGGTCCTCAATGCTCTTGCCATTTATCTTAAGGCAGAGTGTAGGGCAATCTTTGGTAATTGCTTGTACCCAATACAGATCTGATGACCCTGGCTGTGAAGAACCACGATGTGTGCCCATTGCTGGATCGGAAGTATCTAAAGGTAGAGGCAAGGCTTGTGCTAAACGTTGCCATTTGATACAGAAATTGGTCTTTGAGAGGCACTAACTAAAATTTTAATTTCTCCAGTGTAGTAATTATCTACTACTGAGGGATGGACAGTAAGTCCTTTCAAAGTGGCAGAAGCACGCCCTAATATATAATAATAATAATAATAATAATAATAATAATAATAATAATAATAATAATAATAATAATAATGTATCAGGTGAAGGAGGGCCATAGACCCTATAGGGAGGATATAAACGCCATGCTCAGGTGTTAAGTTTGCACTGGTGGCAGAACACAAGTTCAGTCCTGCTCTGCTCATGATGGCTCTGGAGAGACCAGTGGCTGATTTGTCTGCTGGCTGTACACCATGTCTGGGAGAAATGCGATGGTTTTTGAGACTTGGTCTGTCCCCCATATCCATTTCCCTGAACGGGAGGCAGGGGATTCCCAGATGCATCTGTCTGAGCTCTGCAAGTGTTTACCCAATGCTGGTTGTTTTTGCAGTGAGGACAAAGAAAATAAGGCCATGTAGGCCGAAAAGAATGGTCAGTAGGTTGTGCTGGAGCACCGTTAAGGGAGGGCACAATGGGACACTTTCATGCAAATTGTCCAGTCTGGCTACACTTAAAACAACTAGTTTGTAGGCCAGCTTGCTGAAGAGCCTTGCCTATTGCCATAAGAGGTTGAAGAGCTGCACCCATTGCAAGATTGACTGTCTTAGACATCTTGTAAGGGAACACGACAAAGATGAATCATCTCATTAAGATCTTTGTCCATAATCTTACCAGGCAGGACTGCCTTACAAGCCGAATTAGCATTCTCAAAAGCCAGATGTTTTACAAGATTATTGTCTGCATCTGAAAGGAAATAAAACTTGAGACCTGTGATTCATGTAATGTATGTCAAATAGCCCAAAGTGTTGTTTGTGAGTTTTGAAACCTGGGGCTGAGAACATAGTAGAACAGACCAGGACATGCCAAGGCAGGCCCATTACCACCCTATCTCCCTCCCCCCTCTCTGAACTCAGGCTGCTGATGTTTAAATGGACCAATCATGTGAAACCGTGCCAATTCCTCCCCCAGCCCCACTCCTTTTCTATAAAAACCCCTAGCTTCCAAGCCTCATGGTCGAATCAACTGTCTCCTGTGTTAGATGCGTTTCGACCCGGAGCTCCACCATTAAAATACCTCGTGTTGTTACATCAAGGCGTTGTGTTCTATTCGGGATTCTTGGGTGCATGCCGAATCGGGAGTTGAGTGGTGGTTTCCCCACTAGGTGCTTTCATTTGGAGGTACCAAAGAGATCTGATTGACACCCAGGAACCCCAAAGGACCCCTTGGAGGTACGTTTGTTTGTGTGAGTCTTGTTATGTTGTCTGTTGTCTAAGTGTCTAAGTGTGGCACTGCTGAATTTGTGTCTTAGTTTTTCAGTTCTGAGATTGTGGGTTTGAGCCCCACCTTTGTTACCAGTTCTGGTATTCTGTATTCTGGCAGCTGCCACTGAGGACCATAAGGACCCTAGTGGCTGTGGGAAGAGGACGGTCTATTTCCCCACAGGCTGCACCCCTGGAAGACATTCCGAGGGAGACCATGGAGTGCCCAGGGTACGGAACAGTCAGGAGGACCTGGCTGTTGCCTGGCAGAGTGAAAAAGAGTGAGTGCTCTTCCTGCCAGAGGAGTGGACGCGGAATCCCACTCCATCAGAGGTAGCATTTGGCTGGTTGAATAAGTCCAGACGCGGACGGGTGTGTTTGGATGTCTTAGTGTTTTCTGTCTCTGTCATTGTGTTGTGTTTATTCTTATTCTTCACTATGGGACAGACTGTGTCTACTTCTTTATCTTTGACTAAGGACCATTGAACGGACGTTAGGGCTAGAGGACGAAATTTGTCAGTAACAGTGAAGAAAAAGCCATGGATGACTTTCTATTCCTCAGAATGGCCTGTTTTTGGAGTAGGTTGGCCAGCAGAAGGAACTTTTTACTTACCCATCATAAGGGCTGTGAAGGCCATTGTTTTTCAGGAGGGGCCAGGGTCGTATCCAGAGCAGCAACCATACATCACAGTATGGGAGGACTTGGCTCGCTACCCATCCCCATGGGTTCGCCCATTCCTCCGACCTCTCCGCCCTGGCACCAAGATTCTAGCCATCTGAGAAAATGGTGAGAAAAAGAAACCAAAACCACTGCGCAGGGGAGATTTTTGATCGTAGCACACCAGTGATGAAATCCCCCAAGATCTATCCAGAGATTGAAGAACCCCCTGAGTGGCCTGACACCCCTCAACCCCCACCATATGCTCCCCAGCCCCAACCTTCAGCTCCCTCGGGACCCCTGCCTCAGGCCCCAGCTGGAGGGGGTCCCTCCACAAGAACAAGGAGTCACCCCTTAGGGGCCTGAGGATTCAACCTTGGCACTCCCCCTCAGGGCTATTGGAGCTCCCCCTGCTGATCTGAACAGTCTACAGCCCCTACAGTATTGGCCTTTTTCCACTTCTGACCTCTATAACTGGAAAGCTAATCACCCCCCTTTTTCAGAGAACCCTGCAGGACTCACTGGGTTGGTTGAATCATTAATCTATTCACACCAGCAGAAGTGGGATTACTGCCAGCAGCTTCTGCAGACTCTATTCACAACCGAGGAGAGAGAGAGAATTCTCCTCGAGGCTCGGAAAAACGTCCGAGATGAGGCTGGGCGCCCTGTCCAAACTCCAGCTGAAATAGATGAAGGATTCCCGATAACCCGGCCACGATGGGATTATAATATGGCACCAGGTAGGGAACCACTGTCCAATTATCGCTTGGTCCAAGTGGCGGGTCTCTAAGGTGTTCTCAGGCAGCCCACGAATCTGGCCAAGGTAAGAGAGGTTATGCAGGGAGCAACTAAGCCCCCCTCAGTCTTCCTCGAAAGGCTCATGGATGCTTATAGGAGATATACCCCATTCGACCCCACGTAAGGGTCAAAGGGCCTCAGTACTTATGGCCTTCATTGGCCAGTTGGCTCCTGACATTATGAAGAAGTTACAGCGAATTGGGGGCTTGCAGGATTACACCATAAGGGATGTAGTTAGAGAGGCAGAGAAAGTATATCATAGGAGAGAAACAGAAGATGAAAAGTTAGAGAGAGAGAAAAGAGAGAAAAGAGAGCATGAGGATAGGAGAGACAGGATGCAAGAAAAGGTTTTGACTAGGATCCTGGCCGCAGTAGGAGAAAGAGATAAAGGAAGAAGAGGTAGACATTCAGGAAACCTGGGAGACAAAAGACAGCAGGGACCAAGGAGACCCTGAGAAGGCAGGCAGCACCTGGAGAGGAATGAATGCACATATTGCAAGGAAATGGGCCACTGGAAGAGCGACTGTCCGAAAACAAAAAACAAAACAAAACAAAACATGAGGTAAAGGTGCTTTCTCTTGGAGAAGGTGAAGACTAGGAGGAAAGGGGCTTGGAACCCCTCCCCTAGCCTAGGGTAAACTTAGAAGTGGAGGGGACCCCCGAGTATTTTCTAGTCGACATGGGAGCCGAATTTTCAGTACTCAAAACTCCTCTAGGAAAAGTGAAGAAAAATGAAAAAACCTCGGTGATTGGGGCCACGGGACAAAAAATGTATCCATGGACCACATCCCAAGTAGTAGACATAGGGTGAACTCGAGTAACTCACTTGTTTCTAGTCATTCCAGAGTGTCCTATGCCTTTATTGGGGAGAGACTTACTAACCAAGTTAAAAGCACAAATAACTTTCACCTCTCATCGACCGGAGGTTTTCTGGGGAATAAAAGTGCCCCAGACTCTAGAGCTGTCTTTACAACTAGGAGAGGAATATCGACTTTACCAAAATAAAGTAAAGCCCCATGAGAGATTACAGGACTGGTTGAATCGATACCCTCAGGCATGGGCAGAGAGGGGAGGAGTGGGGATGGCAAAACTGGTCCCCCCCCCCGTGGTGATTGAAGTTAAGTCCAGGGCCACCCCTATAGGGGTCCGACAATATCCCATGTTCAGAGAAGCTCAAGAAGGTATATGCCCCCAAATCAACAAACTGCTGCAACAAGGCATTTTGGTCCCATGCAAATCCCCTTGGAACACCCCTTTACTTTCAGTAAAAAAACCAGGGACCAGTGACTACCGTCCAGTCAAGGACCTTAGAGAAGTCAATAAGAGAGTTCAGGACATACACCCCACGGTGCCAAATCCGTATAACCTCCTCAGCACCTTGCCACCTGGTCGGACATGGTACACAGTCCTGGATCTTAAAGAAGCTTTTTTCTGTTTGAGGTTACACACCAACAACCAGCCCTTTTTCGCTTTCGAATGGTGAGACTCTGAGAGTGGACACGCCGGACAGCTCACATGGACGAGGCTGCCTCAGGGATTCAAGAACTCACCCACTTTGTTCGATGAAGCCCTACACCGAGATCTTGCTCTTTTCCGAGCCAATAACCCACAGGTGACTCTTCTGCAATATGTAGATGACCTGCTCCTAGCTGCAGAAACACCCAAGGACTGTGAAATTGGAACCCATAACGTCCTGGGTGAGTTAGGTAAACTGGGCTATTGGGCCTCTGCTAAAAAGGCTCAGTTATGCCAGATAGAAGTGACATACCTATGATATGTCCTGAGAGATGGACAACGGTGGCTCACAGAAGCCAGAAATCAAGCTGTTATGCAGATCCCGGCCCCAACCACTGCTTGCCAGGTAAGATAGTTCCTGGGGACTGCCGGGTTTTGCAGACTCTGGATTCCAGATTTGCCTCACTGGCAGCTCCCTTGTATCCACTAACCAAAGAGAAAGGGGAATTCACCTGGACCAGGGAACATCAGCTAGCCTTTGAAACTCTCAAAAAGGCACTGCTGCAGGCTCCAGCATTGGCCCTGCCAGATTTAAACAAACCTTTCACCCTATACATTGATGAAAGAAATGGAGTGGCAAGGGGAGTCCTTACCCGGGTTTTGGGACCATGGAAGTGCCCGGTAGCCTACTTATCAAAGAAACTGGACTCTGTGGCCAGTGGATGGCCCTCCTGCCTGGGAGCCATAGCAGTCACGGCTGTGCTATTAAGAGATGCTGACAAACTGACTATGGGCCAGAATGTTACCATAGTGGCCCCACACTCTCTTGAGAGCATTGTCAGGCAACCACCGGACCGCTGGATGACCAATGCCCGAAGGACACTTTACCAGAGCCTATTGCTAACAGAGCAAGTAAGTTTCGCACCCCCAGCCATTCTCAACACTGCCTCCTTACTACCTGAGGCTGACGAGACCCCTGCATATAAGTGTGAAGAAATACTGGCAGAAGAGACTGGAATCTGGCCAGACCTCACAGACCAACCTTGGCCAGGGGCGATGACTTGGTTCACAGATGGAAGCCGCTTTGTAGTAGAAGGTAAGCAGAGGGCTGGGGCAGCAGTAGTGAATGGAAATTCTGTCATATGGGCCAGCAGCCTACCGGAGGGTACATCAGCTCAAAAAGGGGAACTAATTGCACTAATTCAAGCCTTAAGGTGGAAGAAGGAAGGACTCTTAATCTCTATACCGACAGCCGGTATGCTTTTGCCACGGCTCATAGTCACGGAGAAATATACCTACACCGTGGACTGCTGACGTCTGCCAGCAAAGATATCAAAAATAAAGAAGAAATTCTCAGCTTATTAGAAGCTGTTCATCTGCCCCGTTGGGTGTCAATTATCCATTGCCCAGGACACCAGAAGGGAACTGGGCCCGTTGAAAAGGGAAATCAAATGGCAGACCAAGAAGCTAAAAAAGCAGCCCAAGGGCCAATGACTGGTTATGAGAACCCAACAGCCCGCTGCTGAGGAAATAAATAAAAGAACCCTCACAGAAGAAGAGGGGCGAGATTACTTAGCTAACATAGATCATCTGACTCATTTAGGAATTAAAAAAATACTAAAATTGGTTAGTAAGTCCCCCTATTACATTCCTGGATTAAAGAGAATTGTGGAGGAGATAATAAAAACTTCCTTGCTTGTGCCCTTACCAATGCTGAGTCTAGCAAGCTCTAGGAAAGAAAACAACTGCGAGTAGACAGGCCTGGAGCCTACTGGGAAACTGACTTCACTGAGGTGAAACCAACTATGTATGGAAATAAATATCTCCTAGTTTTTATAGACACCTTCTCGGGATGAGTCGAAGCGTTCCCCACCAAGAAAGAAATGGCTAATGTAGTGGTCAAGAAGATACTTGAAGAAATCCTTCCCCGCTTTGGGATACCTAAGGTAATGGGGTCAGACAACGGACCTGCCTTCGTCTCCCAGGCAAGTCAGGGATTGGCCAGGCAACTGGGGACAAATTGGAAATTACATTGTGCATACAGACTCCAGAGTTCAGGACAGGTAGAGAGGATGAACAGAACGCTAAAGAAGACTCTGAATAAAATAGCCTTAGAATCCAGCGGAAGTGATTGGACAGCCGTTCTCCCTTATGCCTTGTTCAGGGTTCGGAATACACCTGGACCCCTTGACCTAACTCCATTTAAGTTAATGTATGGGGCGTCGCCACCCATTTTTATGACTGTAGGGGATAGGAATCGCCCGGATGTGTCTTTCTCTCCTTCTTCTAGTATTTTGGCTCGATTAAAAGCTCTCAAAATAGTAAGAAATGAGGTCTGGGAACAGCTAAAAGAAACCAATATTGCTGGTGACACACAGGTGCTGCACCAGTTTGAAGTAGGAAATGCAGTCCTGGTGAGGAGACACCAAGCGGGAAACCTAGATCCGAGGTGGAAGGGACCCTACTTGGTGCTACTGACAACGCCCACGGTGATCAAATTGGAAGGAATCCCCACTTGGGTCCATGCATCCCACGTCAAGAGAGCACCCCCTGGAGTCAGCCATGATGAGTGGACTTTGGAGAAGACTACTAACCCTTTTAAGTTGTGCCTGCTTTGTAGGAATGATCCCAATGGACTTCAACCCCCACAGTCCTGTTCAACAAACATGGGAGGTACTCAATGAGGGGGGTAGGGCTGTATGGACAATCGCCAAGGTACACCCTCTGTGGACTTGGTGGCCTGATCTTTTCCCTGACATCTGTAAGTTGGCTATAGGAGCCCCTACTGGATGGGACTTGGAGGGGTACTCTGACATTCAGAGGGCACCTTTAACACCCAGTCCGTATGTAGAAAAACATTCGAGAGACCCATGGGGTGGTTGCTCTAACCAAAGGGATAGAAGTATGCTTCGAACCCATCCCTTCTTTGTCTGTCCCGGGCCCCACCAAAGTCAATCCCTTAATCCAACATGTGGAGGTAAGGCTGACTTCTTTTGCAAGAGCTGGGGTTGGGAGACTTCAGGTACAGCCCACTGGAAGCCCTCCTCAAGCTGGGACTATATTAGAGTAACAGCCAACTATTCCCTAGCGTCTTATGTACCTGGAGGATTTTACCTAGACGAGTGTACTGACTGGTTCCATCCGAGCCATGTCACCTTTACTGAACCAGGGAAAAGAGCTCTGGGATGGACAAAAGGGTATACCTGGGGTCTTAGGATTTACAAGTAAAGATATGATGAGGGATTATTGTTCACTATCAGATTAAAAATAGAGACCCCCTACAATCCTTTAGGCCCCCCAACCAAGTCCACACCCTTCACCCATACTATTACTCAGAGTACTCCATTGATTGCAGACCCCCTTAGTATGGCTGCTATCACCCAACCTCCTACTCCTCAGGTACCTCTAACTATTACCACTGAGATTCCTTCAACAAGACAGAGGATGTTTAACCTAGTGAGAGGAGCCGTTTATGCCCTTAATAGAACTGATCCAAGGGCTACTGAGGACTGCTGGCTATCCCTGTCCTCGGGTCCGCCTTATTATGAAGAAATTGCCTTCAATGGAGATTTCAACAGAATCAGCAGCCATACTTCCTGCTCTTGGGGAACAGGACAAAAACTGACCCTGACTGATGTATCTGTGAGGAGTCCAGGTCTTTGTATAGGCACCCCACCTTCCACTCACAAACACATATGCAGACAAATTCAGTCTGTGTCCAGAATGGAAGCTAATTACTATCTTGTATCTTCCCCGGTTGGATGGTGGGCTTGCAATACAGGACTTACTCACTGTGTATCAACTAAGGTTTTTAATTCAACTCATGATTTTTGTGTCATGATCTAGCTGTTACCCCGCATATATTATCACCCTGCATCCAGTTTAGCAGAAAAGAGAACCAATTACTTTAACCCTGGCTGCATTCATAGGAATAGGTATGGCAGTAGGAGTGGGGACAGAAGTGTCAGCTTTGATAGAAGGAAGACAGGGAATGCAGTCTTTGAGGGATGCTGTCAATGAAGACCTAATGGCAATAGAGAAGTCCATTGATGCTTTAGAAAAATCTTTGACCTCCCTGTCTGAGGTAGTTTTGTAGAACAGGAGAGGCCTTGATTTGTTGTTCCTAAAAGAAGGAGGACTTTGTGCCGCCCTTAAAGAAGAGTGTTGCTTCTATGCAGATCATACAGGAAGAGTTAGAGACTCTATGCAGAAACTGAAAGATTAGAGTGAAGGAAACGGGAATGGAATGCTCAAAGTGGGTGGTTTGAGATGTGGTTTGAATTATGACCATCTTGGATAACTTCTTTGATTTCCGCTGTAGCTGGACCAATCCTTATGATATGCTTACCTTTAGTTTTCGGCCCCTGTATAATAAATAGAGGAATGGCTTTCATCCAGAGTAGAATTGATACAGTAAAACTCATGGTTCTTCAGAGACAATATCAACATATAGTTCAGGTAAATGAAGAGTTAGGGGACACCAATCTCTAAAATTCTATGATAAGAATTAGTCTAAACAGAAGAAGAGGGGAATGAAAGGAAATAAAACTTGAGACCTGTGATTCATGTAATGTATGTCAAATAGCCCAAAGAGTTGTTTGTGAGCTTTGAAATCTGGGGCTGAGAACATAGCAGAACAGACCAGGACATGCCCGGACAGGCCCATTGCCTCCCTATCTCCCACCCCTCTGACCTTAGGCTGCTGATGTTTAAATGGACCAATCATGTGAAACCGCGCCAATTCCTCCCCCAGCCCCACTCTTTTTCTATAAAAACCCCTAGCTTCCAAGCCTCGTGGTCTAATTCACTGTCTCCTGTGTGAGATGCGTTTCGACCCGGAGCTCCGCCATTAAAATACCTCGTGTTGTTACATCAAGTCTTTGTGTTCTATTTGTGATTCTTGTGTGCACGCTGAATCGGGAGTTGAGTGGGGGTTTCCCCACTAGGTTCTTTCACATCCTCATGACCTAAGGTCCTTTTTGCAGCCTCAAGCAAATTACTAACACATTCACTAAAGTCTTCTTGGGTTCCTTGAATGATTTTAGTTAAAGGGGAAATAATGGAACCTTTCATAGGAATAGCATGCCAAGTTCCCAATGCTGTGTTAGCAGTTTGAGCCAAGAGACCCACTGGGCAATTTCTGCCTGGCCTTAGCCAAATATTTTTCTTGACCAGAAAGCTTTTCCAAGATCCAGCCAGTCCAGGCACTAGAGGGTTTTTCTGATTAGCTAATGCAATGGTCTGGCACCTATTGAGGAAATCAACCCTCCATGAGAAAAACTATCCTCGAGTTAACACAGTTTAAATATCTTTGATCCAATCACTACTTTCGCTTCTAGGAGCGAAAGCATATAAGGGGCAGATGGACCATAAGTTCTAACCGCAGAGTTACGCTCTTTTAAGTCTTTAAAACTTAGCCTACAAAGCTCTGTCTGTTGAATAGGGACAGTTAATTCTTCTTGATTTCTACTTCATTATCACTCTCATAATCTTCTCCACCCTCGCTGTTAGTGTCTACAGAGAAATCGGCATGGGGCACTTCTAAAGGCCCTATTTCTGCAGAAGGAGATTTGGCACTGTTGGCTGGGGGCTGCTCCTCCGCCATAGAAGTGGGCAGGTCACAGCTAGCAGTTCTCTTGGAGAGAGTGATTACAAGGAAAGCCAATGTTTTGTTTTTTATGGTTCACTGAGCTTTCTTTTTTATGCCTCCTGAGACTATGGCTGGAGGAGGAACAAGGATAGTCTGTTTTAAGCAATTTTAGTGTGAAGCTAGCTCTTTAGAAAGGCGAGCATACTGCTGCTGTAGCTTTAGTCCTTCTTGTAATCCTGCTACCTGAGACACCAGCTTATCCTTAGCAGCAATGAGAATAGAAACCTGTAAACCTGACACCATGGTGCAGAAGCACTAATAGGCAGCAGATAGGGAGGGGCACTGCAGGGAGGGTCTGAAGCAAGACAGCAGCTCAAGTTTACTGGGCGAACTACCTCTTTCTCTAACGTGTCTGAGTCCTCTGAAATTAAAGGGCTTTAAGCCAAATATTTCTTAAAGACTGGATTGATCAGTGGTGGATTGCCCAGGTCGGGCTGTTCAGACAAAGTGGTTACCTGGACATGTGTATAAAGAGCAGCCTGTGGGACTTCAGACCTGTCTGCAGCTTTTGGAGGCTTTGTAGTAGGGAGGGAGCCCTCTAAAGCTTCCTGAGACAAGGGATAGAGGCAATATTCTGCAACTGACAAAAGGTGCTGTTTCTCTGGATCATCAGTTGCATTTTATACCAAATCACGGAATAAACACCAATAAGTAAATAAATTCTCAGGGACAGCATCACATCAGGGCCCTGCTTTGCCAAAATTTCATTTAGTCCTCTACCTACTCTTCTCCATTTCTTACAATGTATCTCTGCTCCAACTATAATAAACATGGACATGCCTGGTCTATGAAAACAAACAAAAAAGTTTATCAAATCTTACTTTTTAACTCTAACTCCTCTTTCCATGAGAGCTATCTTTAAGCAAATTATAAAGGCTGCTTCCTTTGATAGTTTGTTTCCCAGTTCCTGGAGCGGAGATGAATCAACTATTCAAGGACTTTTCTCTCTTCTATGAGCAGTGGAAGGGGTCCTTCACTACTTCTAAATTCTTGGGGTCAGGACAAACTTCTCTGGAACCTGCACTGGAAGGAAATAAGATCCAAAACTCGCCCTCACATTGGGTGCCCCTTATCCAGTCCCATAGGGTTCAGTTATACATGGGTGTGAGTGGTACTGCAAACCTGGGAGGAAATGGAATTGGAAGGGGAAGAAAAGCTAGAAACCAAGCAGAGGGTCCTATTAAGTCTCCATTTATTAGGCTGATGTGTCTGGTTTTAAAGCATACATCCCGGGGAATAGGAAGGGGTCGAGGGGGAATTTAAGAAAGAACAAAGAAATACCCTATAAGAAGCCAAAAAACCCTAAATTATTTTTTTTAAACTTTCAAAAATCTAAAAAAACCCTAAAACTCTAAAAGAAAAAAACCTGAAACTCTAAAAAATCCGTAAAACCCTAAAAATAACCCTAAAGTCTTTTTTTAAAAATTCAAAAACATTAAAAAACCCTAATTTTTTTTAAAGTCCTAAAAAAATTAATAAAAAACCAAACAAACAAACAAACAAAAAACAAAACAAAAACCAAAAAAAAAACTTGCAGGAGATTTTAAAACACTAAAAAACAAACAAACAAACAAACAAAAAAAAAACCCCTAAATTTCTAAAATAAAATAAAATAAAATAAAATAAAATAAAATAAAATGAAAACTTAGGACCCAAAAACCCAAAAAAAATATTCAAAAACAAAACACTATAACCTTCAAATAAACAAATATTTATGTTATATATATACATATATAAACATTACAATGAACCTAAAACCCTAAAATAAACAAGTAAACGCTAATCCCTAAAAAAAAAAAACTACATTTCTAAAAAAATAAAATAAAAATAAAATAAATAAATAAATAAATAAAATAAAATAAAATCTTCGGAACCAGAAACGCAAAACCAATACTCAAAAACAATAATCTATAACCTTTAAATAAACATATATATATATATATATATATATATATATATATATATATATATATATATATATATAAAAAATTACAATGTACATTAAACCCTAAAATAAACCAGGAAACCCTAATCCCTAAAATGAAACAAACGACAAAAACAAGAGAAACACAAAATAAAAACACACAATTACAACCCTGAAAAACCCTAAATTTCTAAAAAAAAATTCTAGAACCCTAAAAAAATTCCTTAAAAAATTTTTCAAAAAACCCTGAATTTTCCCCCCCAAATCTTGAAATCTTAAAAAAAGAAACCTAAATACCTATAATGCTAAAAAACACTAATTCTAAAAAAAAATTCTTTAATTCAAAAAAACCTAACCCCCCCAAAAATCCCTAAAATTCCAAAAAAAACCCTAACACACACACACAGACACCCAAATATCTTAAATAACAATATAAAACCTAACACCCTAAAGCTGTAAAATAAACCGTGAAACACAATAAAACAAACAAACAAACAAACAAACAAAGCAACTTTAAACATCTAAAAAAAAAAAACAAAAAAAAATCTCTAGAAATCAAAAAACAACCTTCAAAAATACATAAGACCCCCAAAACCCCAAAATAACCCTAAAGATTTTTATGAAAATCCTAAAAAATTCCTAAATCCTTATAAAACTAAAAAATTAAAAATTAAACTCATTTTTAAAATACACATAAAAATCCCTAAAATCAGAAAAAAACTAAAAAATTAAACTGTGAAAAAAAGTATAAAAGCCTAAAAAGAAGCCCTAAAAATAACTATTAAAAAAAAAAGACCATAACCTCCCCAAACCCTAAAATTATTTAAAAATGAAAAAAATAAAAATAAAACCCTGACACCCTAAAAAAAATTAAAGAATTAAACAACAACAACAACAAAAAAAACATTTATATCTTTTTTTAAAAACCTGAAAAATCCCTAAAAACCATAAAATTAAAAACAAAAACAAAGACAAAAACAAAAACAAAAATGAAGCTTTAAAAAAAATCACCAAAAATGCAAAATTCTTTTTTAAAACTCAAGAATGATAAAAAGACCCCCCCAAAAAACCCTAAAATCCTAAAAAAAACCTCCTAAAATATATTAAAAGCACTTAAAATACATCAAAACCCTGAATCTCCCCAAATCTCTGAAACACACTTTTAAAAACGTATAAAATCCTAATAACCTAAATATAAAAACTGAAATCCTAAAAAGAATCCTAAATTCAAAAAAAAAAAATCTATAATACCAAAATAAACCCAAGAACCCTACAAAGACACTAAAACAAAAACCAAAAATCCCTCAAATAACTTAAAGCTGTAAAAAAAAAAAAAAAAAAGAAAAAACAACAAACAAACAAAAATACAACAACAAAAAAAACATATAAAACATAAAAACAAAACAAAACAAGAACTCTTAAGAAATCCTAAAACATTCTAAAAACCTAAAAAAGACCTAAAATTCTACAAAACCTCAAAACCCTAAAAAAAAAAATGTAAAACTATAAGAAAAAACCCTAAGGCTCCAAAAAAAATCCCAAAAATTTAAAAACACAATAAAATTCTTTAAAAAACATATACAAACAAGAAAACACCATGAAATTTCTTTTTAAAAAAAAAACTTCAAAAAAAATCTTAAATCACTAAGAAAATTCCTATAATTCTGAAAAACTGAAGAACACTAAAAAGACACAAAAAACACTAAAACCATAAAATAACTAAAATCCTTTAAAAAGAAAAAGCTAAAAACCCATCAAAACACTGAAATCCAAAAAAACCCTTTAACGATGTAAAACATACCAACAAAACTTTAAAGTCCTAAATAAAAACCTGAAACCCTAAAGAGAATGCTAAAGTTCTAAAAAAAAAAAAAATCCCTTTAAATTCTAAAAAATAAAATAAAATAAAATAAATTACAAGAATTCTAAGATGAGAGCATGCCCTGCTTATAGTCTATGGTAAGGCAGCTGTTTAACTTTCACAATTTTGGGTGATGTATTCCGGGAGTATCAGATTGAGTAAAAGGGATTATTCCTCCAGATGATCCTGAATCACATGCTTTTGAAGAGTCAGGACTAGTGGTACTCAATTTTCCCAATATTGTGGCCCTTTAAAACACAGCTCCCAAATCGTAATGTTATCTCATTGCAAATTCAAACTATAATTTTGTTATAGTCATTGATTGTAATGTATATATCTTATAAACAAGATATATGATATGGGACACTTGTATCAGGGTTGTTTGAGCACTGAGAGGAGTCTCAACCCATGGTTTGAAAACCATTAGTCTAGACACGATGGGGGTACCATTACCAATGTATATTGTTTATCTAGTGTTGCTGGGCAGATGTCTCCTTCCCTTGAACGCAGAGGGTTTTTCAAGAACAGGCTTCTTCTGAGTCCCCAAACTTCTTTCCACACCTGTACAGCTTGTTGATGATCACTGATGTATCAAATGGCCTTACTTAGTAAATTAAAGTAATCCAGTTATCTCTTAAAATCTAGAAAATGGTGATTCTAAAAATAGTTCTACTAGCTAAAAGCAGTGGCTGGCACTCTTCCTAGGGATCCCTTATGTAGTGTCCCTTTATATCTCCAAGGCCAACAGCAGATGGCTGAGTCCCTCCTGGGCTGTACCTCTCTCATCTATTCTCACCCGCTATGCAGCTTTCTTTCATGAAGAGAACGCATGATAACACTGAACTCATCTCGTCTTTAGTCATCACAAATAGCCTAATTATTTTCCCCTATGGTTCAGTTGATCATGATTCTGAGACATAATTATACAAGTTGTATTGACCAAAAGAATGACACTAATTTCTAGTATATAATAAAGCCTATTTTGCACGACTTCTTTTCAGGAGTCAGGAAATTCAAGAAGAAGACACTATCAGTAGATAAAGAAATTCTAGTGAGATGTTGAAATCACAGAAGGGATCCAATGGGCTAGAAAGACAAAAGAGGGAACCAAACACCCTGTCATAATTAAACCTTTTCTATGACAGCATTATTCATTGATTTTTATTTGTAGGTCCTATCCCTCCTGACCCAGTCCAATTTTTCCTAATATATTAAAACCTGAGTATTAGTCTACAGAAAATTACATTTGGAGAAACACATTCAAACAACATATGAAGGTGAATATTTGAAAATCTATAGTCATGTGGGGGCATTTTTCTTTCTACCTCATGTACACTTAAAATCTCTAGCTACTTCCTTCCCTATGAAAGCATGGCAGCCCAGTGAGTGACATGTGTTTAGGGTGAATAATGATATACAAAGATGTAAACACCTTGCCATATCCTGTCAACCATATCTAGCCCAAAATGCAACATCCACATGAGAGTAGAAACATAAAAATAAATTTTATAGTATCTTGAAGCTAAAATTCCCAATTTAATCAAACCATCATTTAGAATCTTCTACTTAATACCAATGTGCTTTAAGTGTACAAGTCACTGGACTTTGTTGTGACTCTTTTCACAGGTTTATACTGTCCTTTAACCATCTTCATCCTCCCCACTATTCTCCATTTCTACCTGCTCAGCCCCCATGCTGCTGCCCATACACTTTCAAAATATCTCCTTTTATTTAATGTGCCTTATTAAAATTATAATTTGACAATTGTCATTTTGAGTTTGGCTTGTCTCACCTAACATAATTCCCATTCCCATCTATTCTTTCTGAAAACAAAACCCTTCACTAGTAAACTTAGATGAGAAATACCTGTCTCTCTCTCTGTCTCTCTGTCTCTCTGTCTCTGTCTCTCTGTCTCTCTGTCTCTGTCTCTGTCTCTGTCTATCTCTGTCTCTCTGTCTCTCTGTCTCTCTGTCTCTGTCTCTGTCTCTGTCTCTGTCTCTCTCTCTCTCTCTCTCTCACACACACACACTCACTCTCTCTCTCATTTTAAGAAATTCATCGTGTGGTTGACGTCTATATTTCCTCCATAGCTTGTCTATTTCACACAGTATAACAATCAACATTGATAATATGGATGTTTAGTGGTCCTTCTTAGATTATTATTGGAACAAAAATCAAACTGGGAAGATAGTACCTCAGATGAAGACTGCCTCCCATCACACTGACATGTGGACACATCTGTAAGGAATGATCTTTTGTTGATGGCTGAGCTGGAAGAGTCTAACTAATTAGTAGGTGTCATCCACTATGAAGAGGATGTACAGTGTGGTGGGGACAGTGGAGGAGACTGAAAAAGATTTTTTGAAGAAGTGAAGATCTATGTGGCATGAACAATTAAAGTGCCCTCTAATTTGTAAGTAAATTCCATACTTACCTGTGTCCAGTATTCTGTCAACCCATATTTCAAAAATAAAATTACATTATCTATTTCATCCTGTTTTACTGCATTCAATCTATGAAATTCCTTGTAACCAGAAATGGTGGTAAATTTTAAAGAACTTTAACATGTTACTGTTAGATATCATGTTGTTTTAAGTTTATCTCAAATTTGTAAGCAGGCCCAAGGACTATGATTTCCTTGCACTTTGCAAAGAATCCATAATTCTTTGGTTTCCATTCATGGTTGCCATTGGCTTCAATACAAGGTATTCAATCCTGTCAAATTCCAGCTTTCTTTGAATAAAAAATTGTCTTCCTCTAACTGTGGGTTTTGATAAAATGAATAGTGTGCTATCCAGTGTGTTGCCTCAAGAGTCTGGCAACATTTCTGATTCCAAGAACAGCTTAAAGATAACCAAGGAGAAGATTGTTACAGGGAAAATAACCACCAAGAATGCTGGTGTGTCAGACACTGAAGACTTTCACGAAGGAAAATAGAAACAACCTCCCCCCAAAAACCCGAATAAACATACAAACAAACAAACAAACAAATACACAATAAAAATGATACAAGAGTGAATCTACTTGGGCAGAATGTGAATCAGGTAATCAGGCCATTTTTGTAGGGATTTATTTTGGATTTCTAGGAGGCCATATAAAAATGTAAATTCTAGATGCTCAAAGTTTCTGAGTGTAACTCCAGACAAAACCAGCCTGATAGAGGTTCTATGATGTAAGCTGAGATAGGGTGATGTCACAGAGCACTGGTCAGAGTTTGCACATCTATTCCACTTGGAGACACTAGAATTCCTTGAAGCTGGATTCAGTATCTTCACAGTGGTGTGTGAATGCCAGGTCAGCTCCTGACCCATAAAGTTGTTCCAGAGGCTTTTGGTGCCTGGCCTGGTTCAGAAGACAGAATCTTGAAAACTAGGACATTTGTTTGGGGTATGTATATTTATGGAGTATCTTGGACTCTCATGGCTCCTTAAGGCTATATGTTTTCCCTCTTACAGTGAGTAACTGTACATTCTAATTTCTCCCATGTTTGGGATCTAGGAGGGTGGATGGTTTAGGTTATTTGATCTCCTGAGTTTATTAACCTTGCTAACAATATCTCTTTTAGAATTCCACTAATATGCCAAAACTCCCCTTTGTCCATGTGCATTTTAGAAGATATTACTTCTAAATGGCTGATATGGCATGGACTTGTTGAGATCTTATTGAAGTCGGAGATGCAATGGCTTCAATAATATGCCTGGGACTGGATCTGGAGACACAATACAGAAGGCCACTTGTGTGCTCTGTCCCTAGGTAGATATTTGTGAAAGTAGCCACCTAGCTCAGAACATGCAAATACAAGAGAGGTATGGTGACAACTCTGGCTCATTTTTTAATTCTATTCTGCTTGATCCTTGAGGGCAACAGACATACCAACTTCCACACTGACCTACCCATTTAAGGAAAGTTTCCTCAGCAGAGGAAAATTAGCTCAGGGCTGAAGAAAATTTTTTCTGAGTATGTTATTCTGAGCTCTAGAGAATTACTTGTTAATTTCCCTATGTTCATTTCCTGGAATCCCTTGTTCGTTGGTTTATTTGTTTGTTTAATTTTATTTTGAGTTTCTCTGTGTGTAGCTATGGCTGTCAGACCAGGCTAGCCTTGATGTCACAAAGGTCAGCCTCCCACTGCCCCTTGAAATCTGGGATTAAAGACTTAGGTCACGACCATTTCCTATTAAATTCTCTTTTTATTCGTTTGTTTTCTTTGTTCATTTTTTGTTATTTTGTTCTTTGTTTTGTTTGTTTGTTTGTTTTGTTTTGTTGTTTTTGTTCTTTTTGAAACAGGAATACTCTGTACATCACTGGCTGCCCTGGATCTAACTTTGTAGACCAGGTTGGCCTCTAACTCAGAAAAATGCCAGACCCTGCCTCCTGAGTGCTGGGAATAAATGCATGCACCATAATGGCTGGCTTATGAACTTCTTATTTTGATAAAATTGACTTTAGAAGCACACACCTGATTAGCATAGCCTTCTTCACCTACCCAGAAGTTCTCTTAAAGAAGAGCATTGGTCCAGCATTCTCTCGCACCCCACACCCATTGCCCTTTAAGATCTCATATTTATGACAGAGGCAACAGCATTGTTTCTGGTTTAAACAGGCAAGATCTTCAAACCCAGATAATGGCCAAGTATGATGATTGAACAAAGAATGATAGTCACAAGACAGTGGACCAGGGTTGCTGTGGCCTACTACACCAGTTCTACAACCATTTAGAAGACAATACCTCTGAAGAGGCTGAGCATGTCATCCCTCAAAAAGAAGAGGAGGAGGATGCCTTCATCCCAGGCCCTGAGAATTATTGTCGGCTGCAGAATTTCTCACAGTTGGAAGGAAGGTAATGAACCTGTCAGCCATTGGAAGGCCATAGTTCTAGATCAACTGCCTACAAACCCTTCTCTTTATTTGCTGAAGTATGACGGTATTGACAGCGTCTATGGACAGGAGCTCCTCAGTGATGAGAGGATTTTAAATCTTAAGGTCTTGCCTCACAATGTAGTATTTCCTCAGATAAGGGATGCCCACCTAGCCAGAAGCCTGGTTGGCAGAGCGGTACAACACAAATTTGAGGGAAAGCATGGCTCTGAGGAAAACTGGAATGGGATGGTGCTAGCCCAGGTGCCAGTCATGAAGGACTGGTTTTACATTAGCTACAAGAAGGATCCGGTCCTCTACATTTATCAGCTCCTGGATGACTACGATGAAGGTAACCTTGACATCATTCCAGAGACTACTCATGCTGAGGTGACATCACATCATAACAGTGACTTCTTAATAGGAAACTGGGTGCAATACACCAGAGAGGATGGTTCCAAAAATCTTGGAAAGGTTGTTTACCAAATTCTTGCCAATCCTTCTGTGTACTTTATCAAGTTTCATGGTGATCTCCAGATCTATGTCTATAATCTGGTGTCAAAGACTCCTTAAGGTGAAAAAATCACAAAAGTACAGGCCCATAAACTTGTAGAATAGGAAAAAAAATGTTTGTTTTCCTGTGTTGTCTACTTAAGTGTCTTTGACAAACCCAGTATGATTGCCAATAAAATTTGTTTTGCTCTAAAATTTAAAACGTGTGATATGACATGCTGTGAGTGAAGACTTTGGTGGAAGAGATGGGCTATGGTGGAAGAACAGTACATATATCTGATATCACACATGGTAAAATTAATAGGACTTAGTATCTCTGCTCTGTATGGAGGACTGGAATTGGAGATGGGATGTGGTGGAGCAGGAATCACAGCAAAAGAAGGGTGTTTATTAAGTAGGGCAGAAGGATATAACATCAGTAGAATCTCTGGTATGATGTCTGAGGAAGATCAAAGTTGGTGAAAGAGTGACACATAAAAGGAATTTGGCCTTGGAACATAAGGAGTAACCCATAAAAATGATCCAAACAGATTCAGCAATTAGAGAGTATCAGGTTTAATTTGAATAATGAAGTCTAGTGAAACTTGTCTCTCTTTTTAATATTTTTATCTTTTCTTATATGTGTGAGGGTAGGACATGTGCTTGTGAGTGCAGGTGACCACAGAGATATGAGTTGTTGGGTCCCCTGGAGCTGCCATTAATGGTGATTTTGAGCCTTGGATATGAATTCAAGAAACCAAATCTAGTCTTCTGGATTTAGAGTCATCTCTCTAATCCCATAAAGATATCTGTTTTAAGAAATACATTATTTACATGCAGAAATGAAACCACGATGAAGGTAAGAAAGATCAAATTGATAGTGAACTTTAAAAAGAACAATGGACACACAAAGGAGGAGAGGACCCTGAGGGATATATAAATTCAAAGAAGGAAGTCTCACAAAATGAAGCAGGAGACTCACGAAGAATAGAAAGTTCATTTACATAGTCAAACTTGTGCCATATCCACATTGGCTTCTTTTGTTTCTTAACAAATAGCCAGCCAGTCATTACAGAAGGATGTGGTGTGTGTGTGTGTGTGTGTGTGTGTGTGTGTGTGTGTTTCTTAGAGTACATTTTACCAGAATAACTAGTGAATCCAAATCTAAGAGTATATATATGAGTCTCCCTAAAACATCATAAACACCATGATTTTTTTATGTTCAGTTCAAATAAGTAATTCAGAAAATAAAATGAGTATACTGTTATGTAATTTCAGGTGTTGAATAGATCCTGTGTTCCTTCCCTGAGCACTCTTTGCCTCTGATGAATCCTGTGATCTTTTGGATATCTGTGATGAATGACCCAGATGACCATCAAAATCTCCCACACTGGTCTGTTCCACCTGGCGCTCCACCAAACTCATGACTATCTACATATCTGTGTGCTACTTCAACCTGTCTATGCCCTTGAAATTCCAGTCTTTTACTTGTCTGTGACCTCCTTCTCAGAAAACATAGAAGGTGTATCGAATGCATTTGTGCTGACATCTTTCCTATGCTGTTTGTCATGGGTTTCAAATGCTTTGAGGTTGCCCACTTGGTAGGTCACTTCTCCTGAGGAGCCCCTGAGCTTCATGGGTGTCTGCCTTGGCCAAATCTGCACTCTAAGAGTGTCTCTTTGAGGGAGGCTTATCATGTACTCATTCATTGCTGGTTTTCTCTCTTGAATAAGTTTGTATGCTGCATGACTTGAAAATACTCTCTATTGTTGATTAATTTTAATATCTGGGAGAGTTTCTGTACTAGCTGGTTGTCTTAGTTAGGGTTTCATTCATTTGAAAAGCCACCATGACCAAGGCCTCTCATAAGGGACAACATTTCATGAGGGCTTTTCAACATTTCATTACATGTTCAGAGGTTCAATCCACCATCATCAAGGCAGGAAACAGGGTTGTGTCTTGTCAGGCATGGTGGTGGAGTGTAATCTGAGAGTTATGCATCTTGATCCAATTGCAGCCAGGAGAAAAGATTTGTTTTGCATGCAGGGAGGAGGAGAGTCTCTTCCACACTGGACAGAGCTTTAAAGACCCAGAATGATATGCTTCCTCCATCAAGGACACACCTACTCCATCAAGTCCACACCTCCTCATAGGCCAACTACATTCAGACTGCCACACTGGTTTCATAGCAACTTGACAAGATCTAAATTCTTTAAAGAGGAGGAGCCTCAGTTGAGAAAATGCCTCCATATGATCTAACTCCCAAGCATTTACTTAATTGGTGGGAGACTGCCCAGTCCATTGTGCATGGTGAAATCCTTATACTGGTAGTCCTGTGCTCTTTATGAAAGCAAGATTTGAGGAGCAAGTCAATAAGCATCACCACTCCATAGCCTATGCATGAGCTCCTGGCTCCATGATTCTGTGTTCTTTCAGGTTCTGTCCCAACTTCTTTGGTGATAAACAGCAATGTGGAAGTATAAACTATATAAAACATTTTCTATGTAGTTTCCTCTATGAAACTGGTGTATCCTTACAACAATAGAAACAGTAAGTGGGACAGATTCTTACAGAAGCAAAATGTCCAATAGTATCACTGTCATTTATCCTATAACCACACACAATAATGTATAGACGTTTCATTTTAATTTAAAGGTAAGATGTCATGTACCTATATGACAGGTAATTGTTCTAGTTTGCTTCTTTCTCACCATAAAGAATACTACAATCAATAATAACTTGGGAATAAAAGGGTTAGTTGCTTACAGGTTACAGACTATCTCCTAGGAAGCCAAAAATAGGAACTTGAAGTGATAACAGGAAACACTATTTATTGGCTTGACCATGTCTTAGTCACGGTTCTATTGCAGTGAAGTGACACCATGGTTAAGACTATTATTAGAAAATAAAGCATTTATTTGGACGATGGGATACAGCGTCAGAACTTTGGTCAATCATCATGGCAGGGAGCACAGAACTGAAGCAATAGAGAACTATTGATTCTTAGGCAGCCTGAGAGAAAGAGAGAGAGAGAGAGAGAGAGAGAGAGAGACAGAGAGAGAGACAGAGAGAGAGACAGAGAGAGAGACAGAGAGACAGAGATAGAGAGAGAGACAGAGACAGAGACAGAGACAGAGACAGACAGACAGACAGACAGAGACCGAGAGAGGCAGAGAGTGGCAGAGAGAGACAGAGAGACAGAGTGATTGAGAGGCAGAGAGATTGAGAGACAGAGAAAGAGACAGAGAGAAAGACAGAGATAGATAGAGAGACAGAGAGACACAGAGACACAGAGAGACACAGAGAGACACAGAGAGACAGAGAGACAGAGACAGAGACTTAGACAGAGAGACAGAGACAGATACAGAGACAGGGACAGAGAGATTCTGCCATTATATGGGTTCTTTAAATACAAAAGACCTCTGATTTTCCAAAAGAGCCATTTTCACAATCTTAATCTGCTAATCTAAGAAGAAACAAACGGAAGCAAAATAATTCCATCAGAGAGAAACTAAATCTGATAAACAGCTTTTATCATAAATGGGTGTTTGATTTTGTCAAATGCTTTCTCAGCATCTAACAAGATGATCATGTGGTTTAGGTATGTTTTTTAAAAAGCATTAAACAACCTAAAATAATAATAAAAAATCTGTAGAACCCTAAAAAGACCCGAAAAAACTTTAAGTCTAAAAAACCAGAAATGTTGATGTGAATAATTCCAGTACTTTGGGAGGTAGAGATAAACCCCTAAAAATTGCCCTAAAATTCAACAAAACCTCAAGAACCCTAAAAAGACCCCAAAAATTATAAAACCATTTTGTGAAACAATGTGCTATAGTATTTGAAGACTCATAAAGTGATGATCGAGGTCATAAAATGTACCCCTTTGTCCCAATGGGCTCTCATAAAAATAAAATAAAAATAAAAAAATAAAAATCCCTTCTGTTCAGGAACTCATGGGATATTTTTTATTTAAATATGGCAAGCAGGTGTAGGGGGAGTCCCAGGGCCCTGAAGTCAATGAAGAAGCCTCTGATGGAGGCCAGAGAGGCGAGGTCCAGGGGCAAGAAGTGAGCTGCAGGGGGCGGGGCCAGGGGGCCAAGGCTTTTCAGTCACTCAGGCCCAGGGCAGGAAATGCATGTCATGGGAGGGGCCTGTGACATCAGCCTCCTTCAGTCTTTCTCCAATTCAACCAATGATGCTGTCCACTAGTTCTTATAACTGACTATTCTATTATTTTGTTGAATTTATACATCTGATCTAAGAGCTTTCTAGAAGGTCTCTAGGGGTTTTTCGTGTCAGGTTATGCTATTTATTACTAAAATTATTTGACTTCAAATTTCTCTATTTGAATCACTTTTATTATTTTTTTCCTTGCTCTCTAGGCAAGATTTATAATAAATTCCTTTTAAAAAAAACTACAATTCTATTCAACATAGGTGTTTCTCAGCCATTCGGTGTTCCTCAGGTGAGAATTTTTGTTTAGCTCTGAGCCCCATTTTTTAATGGGGTCCTTTGATTTTCTGGAGTCCACCCTCTTGAGTTCTTTATATATATTGGATAATAGTCCCCTATCTGATTTAAGATAGGTAAAGATCCTTTCCCAATCTGTTGGTGACCTTTATGTCTTATTGACAGTGTCTTTTGCCTTGCAGAAGCTTTTCAGTTTCATGAGGTCCCATTTGTCAATCCTCGATCTTACAGCACATGCGATTGCTGTTCTATTCACTTTATTAAATACTATTGGAAAGAGTACATGACCTTGTTTCTTGATTTTAGTTGTTTGAGTTTTTAGAGACTGGGTTTCTCTGGCTGATCAAGAACTCCCTCTGTAGACCAAGCTGGTCTTGAACTCAAAAATCCTTCTAACTGTTTCTCCCAGTTGCTGGGATTTAAGTCATGGGCCACCACTGCTACAAACACACACACACACACACACACACACACACACACACACACACACACACACACACACACACACTCACACACACACACACAAACACACACACACACGCACACACACACACTATATATATAAATATAATCAGTTCATAGATGTACTGTGCAAACAGGTAAAACTGTGTTCTAGGAATTTCAGACTTGTCAGGAATAGTCTAATTCTAAAAGGAATAATACATGACATGTATAGTATAATCTTACTGTTCTTAACAGCAGTTCTGGAAGATGAGTAGCATTACTTGTATGTGAGTCCAAACATACTAATAATCATATTACATTCAACAACACTTTGACAAAGGAGACTCCAGAACTTCTGCTAAAATGGGACTTGCATAATTGTAAAGTGCCCTTTTCAGATATGGTAGATCCTATGCACATCTGCACAGATGGGGAAGGTCTTAATGTGTCTTGTGTACCTGTGCAAGACTTGACTGTGGCTTCAGAATGAGGGGAAGGGCCTAGAGATACCTCTGTAGATGTGGCCTCTCCTAGAGCATCATGGACATATTTGAGAGATCTAAGAGACTCTTGGGCAGGTAGGGAGATTTCTAGCCCTACTTGTGTACTCATGGAATTTCCAAGAAAACTATCTTCAGCTGGAGAAGGGGATAACAACTTCTGTCTAGAAGTATCAGGTATCTTAGTCAACTTGATGGTCAAAACAGGTTCCACGGGGCCTTTTGAAGATGAAGTAGAACCCAGAGCTTTCTGGGCATTTGGAAGATATTCTGGAGACATGTGTTGGCATGGAGAAGGACCAACGGCCATTTGTCGATGTGAATAAGAGTCTGTAGCATCTTGTGTATTTGGGGAAGATGGCTGATCCTCTTGAGGAGATAGGGTAGTTCTCATAGTCTCCTGTGAAATTTGGGGAGGTCCTATGGATTCTTGTGCACAGGTAGAATCCAAGGAATTCCCTTCTTAACTGTACAGGATGCTTCAGACTCTTGTGTGTGCAAATCACGTCCCATAGCACCTTGTTCACATTGGATTGGATCCAGAACCTTCTGTACAGATGGAATCTGTCCTAGAACATCTTTTGTAGATGTGTCACAACCACGAGTCCTTTCTAAAGATGGGACTGTGGCTATAATTCCTTTTGTAGAGGTATTTTGTCCTACAATCCCTTTATGTGATAGGGTAATACTCAGAGAATCCTGTACAGGTTTTGGAAATCCTAGCATCTTTGGTGTATATGGGGACTTCTTTACAGCCTCTCCTACAGATACATAATGTACCAGCGCCCCCAAGGGCTGCATGGAGGGTTGTATGGTCTCAGCACACTGTACAAAGATGGAGCTTGTTTGGCTCCCTGGAAGCATTTTGGCAGAATCTCGGCTGTTTGGGACCTGATGACAAGTCAGGAGGGCCCTTTTGGCTGGTGGGGGATATTTGAATAATTCTTGATCAGATCGGGACTTTCTGAGGACCCATTGTTTGGAGAGAGCATCTTTCAGTCCTCTGCTAGAATGAGAATGTTCAGGGTCACTTTTCATAGCAGGAGAATGATTTAATCTTCTTTTCTGTGGGAGAGCAGATTTAAGAACATGTCTTTGATGCTCTTCCATAGAGGGGAGTAATCCAAGTGGCCCCCTTACAGATAGAGAAGGTTTCAGAACCCCTGGCGAAGATGTTGATGGTTCTAGTTCACTTTGTGTTTGTGCAGAAGGCACAAGAGTCCCTTTGGACGACTCGGGAGTTTCTATCACATCTAGCCTATGTGTGAAACTCTCAAGAGCCCCTTCTAAGGATGGCAAAGGTCCTTGAACTCCTGGTATAAGTGTGGAAATTTTTGTCTCTGATTGGGCAGATATGAGCGGTTTGAGGCTCACTTGGGGAATCATGTTTGCATTTCTTTCCCTTTGGACTGTAAGAGATGATCCGAGCCCGTTTTTTAATGGTAGAGGACTTTGAAAGCCCTCTTGGTTTAAAGGAGAAGTTCTGAAATCCCCTTGGTCAGCAGGGTCAGGTCTCACACTAACTTTACTAGAAGCAGATTGCATAGAGCACTTTGGGGGAGAAGGGGAACATCTTTGGCTGTCTTTGTTACAGGACTTATCTCCATGCTCTGCTTTGGCAGCTGTCAAACATGTTGAACTCTCTTGGGAAAAGGAGATGGAACTCGGTGCATTTGGGACAAAGGAGAAATCTCTGATGTTACCTTTGGGAGAAGGAGGTTTGGATCCCTCCTTGTCTGATGGGGCTTGTGGTAGGTCCCCTTGAACAGAGGAGTCTTGTCCAACATGCTTTGGAGGAGAATTGGAAAGATGAGAGTTATGTAGGGTAGGGGACATCCTTTTAGAACTCCTTCTGGAAGAGGAGGCATGTATGATTTTCCTTTCAGCACAAGTGGGAAGTCTTTGGGATGCTTGGGCAGAAGTGGAATGTCCCATAGACTCTTGGAAATATCTGGTTAACCCAGAACATCTTGGGTTGATAGGGACAGTCCCTGAGCATGTTGGGTGGATAGCGACAGTCCCTGAGCATCTTGGGGAGAAGTGGAAGATCCCAGATCTTCCTGGCTAAATCGGGAAGGGTGTGGGGAACCTTGAATGTGCGGGGAATTTACCTGTCCATGTTGTCCAGCAGAAGATGGCCCATGCACTGTGTGATCTTCTTTGAACTTTTGACTGACATCTCCTGCCCCATGTTTAAAAGATATTGCAGGCACTATGGCACCCGAATGGTCAAAATCCATAGATTCTTCAAACACAGTGGATATAGACTGGCTTCTTCTCACCTTCCCAGGGATGGGCACAGAAGAGGAGGCTACTCTTTTTCTGGTGGCGGGCTGTAAAACAGATGGTCTGGTATCCCTGGTCAGTGGGTGACTCGTGCTCTCAGGAACCTTCAGAGGAAGTGTAAGTTTCCATTTTTTTGTTCTTTTTTAGATCCTTCAGAGGGTCCGAGGTCCTCTTCTTGGCCGAAGCCTTGACAAGAGCTTTGAGTTTCACTAGCTTTTCTGTCACATGCACATCAGGTGTTTTGAATCTCTGGTCTTCATAGGGATTTGGGAACCTGAACTTTTACCCAGTGGGTCTAAGGGGCCCCGGAGTAGCAAAGTCCCTCGGGTCTCTGCTGGTCAAGTGCTGACCCTGTTGGGGTAAGGTGTTACCATCTGGTTGGGGGACAGTGAAGGGGGTCCCAGGCTGTGGAGGCTGGGAAACCGACGGTCTGTGGTCAGAGGGTAAAGTCCAGGCTGTGACTTGCTGCCACCTCTCCACACGTCTGGCCATTTAATTGTGAAGGACTTTGTTCAAGAAACATGAAATGGGCCACTGCCCATGAAAGGGGCAGCAAATGTACTTGCAAATGGTTACTCGAGGCTAAATAAATAAATAAATAAATAAATAAATAAATAAATAAATAAAATAAACACTTAAGCAGCTTCCTCTGAGAGAGGCTCTCTCTCCCTAGAACTGTGAACGTGTCCTGAAGGCCAAGCACAAGAACTAGAGTGGCCATTGGCCTCAGGAATCAAGCAAACCTCGAGAACAGCTGTCCTCATGCCTGCACGGGCCAGTCCCGAGCCTGAAGGGAGGCTGTCCTCATGCCTGAATGGGCCAGTCCTGAGCCTTGAAAGTGAGTGTCCTTGCGCCTGCAAACGTCAGTCCTCAGCTGAAAAGTGGCTGTCGTCAAGCCTGCACGGGCCAGTCTAGAGCCCGTGGAGAAGCTGTCCTTGTGCCTGCACTGGCCAGTTCTGATCTTCCTCACTTTGCAGTTCTGCTTGATGTAGCAATGCAATCATCCAAGCTTTCTGAATGAGGAGGGACGCTGAGGAGCCCCTTCTTTTGGGTTCAGAGTGCTACTTGGTCCAGTGTTTTAGTGATTTTCAGTTCTTATTAGGCTTTAGGGTATTTTTAGCATTTTACTGTTTCTATTTTTTTGTTTTCTTGAGTTTTTTTTTTCTTTTTTTTTAATTTAAGAATTATATTTTTGGGGCTTAAGAGTTTTAGTATTAGCAGGCAGTGGTGACCTTGCCTTTAATCCTACACTTGGGAGGCAGAGGTAGATAGATTTAAGAGTTCAAGGTTATCATGGTCTACAGAGGACGCTCCAGGACAGCCAGGGTTACACAGAGAAACCCCGTCTCCAAAACTCAAAAAAAAAAAAATAAATAAATAAAAGAAGAAGAAGAAAGAAAGAAAGAAATAAAGAAAGAAAAGAGAGAGTGAAAGAGAGAGAGAGAGAGAGAGAGAGAGAGAGAAAGAGAGAGAGAAAGAAAGAAAGAAAGAAAGAAAGAAAGAAAGAAAGAAAGAAAGAAAGAAAGAAAAGAAAAAAAAGGTTTAGTGATATTTTTGGCTTCTTGTGTGTTTTTTTAAGATTTTTAGGAATTTTTTTAGTGTTTGTAGGGTTTTTAGAAGAGTGTTTTAGAGTGTTTATTTGTCTTTTTTTTTCAGGCTTCTAGTGTATTTTTAGTATTTTTTTCTGTTTCTTTAAATGATTTTAGTGTGTTTTAGGGTTTTGAGGTTTTATTTATCCTTCAGGGTTTTTTTTTATTTTTTGTTTATTGTTTTTTTTTGGTTTTTTTGGTTTTTTTTTTTTTTTGCATTTTAGTGGTTTTCTTAGGTTATTTTGCTCTACTTGTTCTTGAATACTTATTTAAAATTTGAGTGTTTTTAATTTTGGTGTTTCATAGTTTTAGTGTTGCCAAGCAATGGCGGCCCATGCCTTTAAACCCAGCAATTGGGAGGAAAAGGTAGGGGATTTTTGAGTTCAAGGCCAGTCTGGTCTACAGAGGGAGCTCCAGGACAGCCAGGGATACACAGAGAAAAACAGTCTCCAAAAAACTCAAAAAAAAAAAAAAAAAAAAAAGAAAGAAAGAAAGAAAGAAAGAAAAGAAAAGAAAAGAAATATAAAGAAATTAAGAAATAAAATAAGCCTTCGGGTCCACTCCAGCATTGGGGTGCATTGCCCGGGGAGTCTGCTGACACCTGCAAGGACGCACACAGGATCCCCCAGGGATCCTAAGATCTCTGGTGTGTGGAACACAGCGTCTGCACCAATCCATTCACGCAGGACCTGAGATTGCATTAACTAGGGAGGCAGATACCCAGCCTAAACAGGGGCAAAAGTCCCTTCCAGTCCACCCTAGCACTGGGGTTCCTTTCACGTGGAGTTTCCGGACACCCCCAAGTTCCTCACGGGACCCTCCAAGGGATCTTAAGACCTCTGGTGAGTGGAACACAACCTCTGACAGGCAGGTTCGAACAACTGATATCTGGCCATCTTCTGTGCAAGAAGAGAGCTTGCCTGCAGAAAGTACTCTGACCACTGAAGCTAAGGATAGAGCTAGTCTGCTGATAGAGTCTAACAGAGTCACCTGAGGAACAAGCTGCTATCACAGACAACTATAACAACTAGCTTCAGAGATTACCAGATGGCGAAAGGCAAACATAAGAATCCTACTAACAGAAATCAATTCCACTAACCATCATCAGAAAGTAGCACTCCCAATCACCTAGTCCTGGGCACCCCAAAACATCCAAAAAGCAAGACCCAGACTTAAAAGCATAACTCATGGTGATGGTAGAGGACATCAAGAAGGACTTTAATAACTCATTAAAGAAATACAGGAGAACACAGCTAAACAGGTAGAAGACCTTAAAGAGGAAACAGAAAAATTCCTAAAAGAATTGCAGGGAAACATTACCAAACAGGTGATGGAATTGAATAAAGCCATGCAAGACATAAAAAGGGAAGTAGACACAATAAAGAAAATCCAAAGTGAGGCAACGCTGGAGATAGAAACCCTAGGAAAGAAATCTGGAACTATAGATGCAAGCATCAGCAACAGAATGCAAGAGATTGAAGAGAGAATTTCAGATGAAGAAGATTCCATAGAGAATATCGGCACAACAATCAAAAAAAAAAATACAGGTCGATACCACTGTCTTCTGCGAGAGATAATTTCGACCCGGAGCTCCTCTATTATGGCTCCACCATGTGGTCGACACCTCTGTCTCCTGTGGGAGATATGTGTCGGCCCGGAGCTCCATCATTAAATTACCTCATGCTTTTACATTAAGATGGTCGTCTGTTCGTGATTCTTGGATGCACACTGAACAGGAATTGAGTGGGGGTTTCCCCACTAGGTTCTTTCATTTGGAGGTTCCACGGAGATCTGCATGACCCAGGAAACCCGAAAGACCCCTTGGAGCTGCATGCAGCTACAGGGTCGGACTGAGAACTTCAGCAACAGTGGCATGCACTGGCCGAGACAAGGCGCTACGTGGGAAACTGTGGCCCAGGAACACCGATATGGAAGATTCCCCGGGATGCCTGCCCCATCATCACCACACATTTCACCACCTGTGGGACCTGCAAGAAAAGAAAGAGGGGCGAGGCCTGCGGGGAGTCCCCCAGCGCTGACCTCTCCTGGCTTCCTAGGGCCAACTAGCGTCACCTCTTCTGCCGCCTTCCCCTGCATCCCTGAGTTGGCCTGGTGCAGCCATCTGTGAGAGCTGCCTTCCCTTCCCTGCCTCACATGTTTTCTCTTCTAGGGTGGTCTCACCCTATGCTGCTAACCGCGAGGGAGACATCTGCCCACTTAAAACTTCTGTCCCAGGTAAAGAGCACCTACAAGTCTAATCTCCAGGCTCTGACAAATGCATATAGAGGTCTAGAAAAATGTGAGCTTAGACTGTAAGAAAAAGCAAAGCTTCGGCAGACTGAGAAGAAATAGATAATACTAAAAATAGAGATAAAAGAGATTAGAGAGTTCCGAGATGAGAGAGATACCCCAAATGGAAAATATTTAGAGTAAAACCAGTAAGTAAGAGGCAGAAAAGGCATATTACAAACGGAGAGAGAGAGAGAGAGAGAGAGAGAGAGAGAGAGGCGAGAGGCAAAAAAAGAGAAGATAAGAGGGATCTTAAACAAGAGAGAAATTTGACTAGAATCTTGGCCACAGTGATAAGAGAAAAAGAAAAAGACAAGATCTAGACAAGAAATCTGGGCAACAGAAGACCGAACCTCAGCTAAAAAGGCTCAGCTGTGTCAGATTAAAGTTACTTATTTAAAATACACCTTTCTTCATGGGAAGCAGTGGCTAAATAAAGCCAAAAAAACAAAAAACAAAAAACAAAAAAAGTCTATAACTACACCAAGGCAAGTAAGAAAATTCTTGGGCACCGCTGGTTTCTGCAGGCTCGGGATACCTGGGTTGGCTACCTTAGCTGCCCGTTGTACCCCCTAACCAAGGAAGGTGAAGTGTCTGTGTAGACCCCAGATCACCAGAAAGCCTTTAGTGAAATAAAAAAGGCCCTAATGATGGCCAGCCTTTGCCTGACCTAACCAAGCCTTTCACTCTTTATGTAAAAGAGAGATCACGGGTCACCAAAAGAATCCTTACTCAGACTTTAGGACTTTGAAAAAGGCCAGTGGCTTACCTATCCAAGAAGTTAGACCCTGTTGCCAGCAGGTGGATTTCTTGCCTACAAGCTACTGCTGCAATAGCTCTACTTATCAAAGATGCTGATAAGCTCACTTTGGGACAGCAAATAGCTGTAGTGGCACCCCACACACTTAAAAGCATTATCCAAAACCCTCCTGACTGATAGATGACTACCAACGCTCCTGTGACACATTATCAGAGCTTTTTGTTAACTGAACTAGTGAACTTCGCTCCACCTGCTGTCCTCAATCTCTACCCTACTGCCCAAGACTTCACTTATTCATCCCTGCGCTGACATTCTGATAGAAAAAACTGGTACTCAAAATGATCTGAAGGATCAGATCATTCTTGGTCTGAGAGTTCAAGCTGGTACACGAATGGCCTTACAGTTAAAAGACTGAGATGGCCAATGTGATAGCCAAAAAGATCCTAAAAGAAATCTTCCCGAGGTAATGGACCTGCCTTCCTTGCCCAGGTAAATCAAGGACTGGCCAAGATATTAGAGATTAGTTAAAAGTTACATTGTGCATACAGGCTCCAAATCTCAGGACAGGTAAAAAAAAAAAAAAAAAAAAAAAATTCTAAAAGAAAAAAAAAAAAAAAAAAAAAAGAAAGAAAGAAAATACAAAACGCAAAAGGATCCTAACTCAAAACATCCAGGAAATCCAGGACACAATGAGAAGACCAAACCTACAGATAATAGGAGTTGATGAAAATAAATATTTTCAACTTAAAGGGCCAGCAAATATTTTCAACAAAATTATAAAAGAAAACTTCCCAAACCTAAAAAATGACATGCCCATGAACATACAAGAAGCCTACAGAACTCCAAATAGACTGGACTGGAAAAGAAATTACTCCCAACATAATAATCAGAATAACAAATGCACTAAATAAAGATAGAATATTAAAAGCAATAAGGGAAAAAGGTCAAATAACATATAAAGGCAGGCCTATTAGAATTACAACATTCTTCTCATCAGAGACTATGAAAGCCAGAAGATCCTGGACAGATGTCATGCAGACCCTAAGAGGAAACAAATGCCAGCCCAGGATACTATACCTAGCAAAACTCTCAATTACTGTAGATGGAAAAACCAAAGTATTCTATGATAAAACCTATTTCACAAAATATCTTTCAATGAATCCAGCGCTTCAAAGTATAATAAAGGGAAAACACCAATATAAGAACGGAAACTAATACCAACAAAAGCAAGAAAGTAATCCTTCAACAAACGTAAAAGAAGACAGCTGCAGGAACAGAATCCTAACTTTAAACAACAAAAATAACAGGAAGCAACAATTAATTTTATGTAATTTCTCTTAACATCAATGTACTCAATTCCCCAATAAAAACACATAGACTAATATACTGGCTGCCCCAACAGAATCCAACATATTGCTGCTTATAGGAAACACAATTCACGGAAAAAGGCAGACACTGCCTCAGAATGAAAGGCTGGAAAACAATTTTCCAAGCAAATGGTCTGAAGAAAAAGCTGGAGTAGCCATTCTAATATCAAATAAAATCGAATTCCAACCCAAAGTTATCAAAAAAGACAATGACAGAAACTTCATACTCATCAAAGGTAAACTCCTCCAAGAGAAACACTCAATTCTGATTATCTATGCTCCAAATGCAAGGACAGCTGCATTCATTAAAGATGCTTTAGTAAAGCTCAAAGCACACATTGCACCTCACACAATAATAGTGGGAGACTTCAACACACCACTTTCATCAATGGACAGATCGTGAAAACAGAAACTAAACAGAGACACAGTGAAACTAAGAGAAGTTATGAAACAAATGGACCTAACAGATATCTACAGAACATTTTATCCTAAAACAAAAGGATATACCTTCTTCTCAGCACCTCATGGGACCTTCTCCAAAACTGACCATATAATTGGTCACAAAACAGGCCTCAACAGATATAAAAATATTGAAATTGTCCCATGCATCTTATCAGATCACCATGGACTAAGGCTGATCTTCAATAACAACATAAATAATAGAAAGCCAACATTCACGAGGAAACTGAACAACACTCTTCTCAATGATACCTTGGTCAAGGAATAATAAAGAAAGAAATTAAAGACTTTTTAGTGTTTAATGAAAATGAAGCCACAACATACCCAAACCTATGGGACACAAAGAAAGCATTTCTAAGAGGGAAACTCATAGCTCTGAGTGCCTCCAAAAAAAAAAAAAAAAAAAAAAAAAAACCTAGAGAGAGCACACACTAGCAGCATGACAAAACATCTAAAGGCTCTAGAACAAAAGGAAGCAAATTCACCCAAGAGGATTAGACAGCTGGAAATAATCAAACTCAGGGGCAAAATCAACCAACTGGAAACAAGAAGAACTATTAAAAGAATTAACCAAACGAAGAGTTGGTCCTTTGAGAAAATCAAGAAGATTGATATACCCTTAGCCAGACTCACTATAGGGCACAGGGACAGCATCCTAATTAACAAAATCAGAAATGCAAAGGAAGATAATCAAAATATCCTGAAGAAATCCAAACACTATCAGATCCTTCTACAAAAGGCTACACTAAAAAAAACACGGGAAAACCTTAACGAAATGGACAAATTTCTTTTATTTTTATTTATTTATTTATTTATTTATTTTATTTTTTTGTTTTTCGAGACAGGGTTTCTCTGTATAGTCCTGGCTGTCCTGGAACTCACTTTGTAGACCAGGCTGGCCTAGAACTCAGAAATCGGCCTGCCTCTGCCTCCCAAGTGCTGGGATCAAAGGCGTGCGCCACCATGCCCGGCTGAAATGGACAAATTTCTAGACAGATACCAGATCAAGTTAAGGATCTAAACATTCCCATATCCCCTAAAGAAATAGTATCAGTCATTAATAGTCACCCAGCCAAAAAAAGCCCAGGAGCAGATGGGTATAGTGCAGAGTTCTATCACACCTGCAAAGATCTAATTTCACTTCTGCACAAACTGTTCCACAAAATAGAAGTAGAAGGTATGCTACCCAACTCATTCAATGAAGCCACAATTACTCTGATTCCTAAACCACAAAAAGATTGAACAAAGATAGAGAACTTCAGACCAATTTCCCTTATGAATATCGATGCACAAATACTCAATAAAATTCTCGCTAAACGAATCCACGAACACATTAAAGCAATCATCCATACTGACCAAGGAGGTTTTATTCCATGGATGCAGGGATGGTTTAATATACGGAAATCGATAAATGTAATCCGGTATATAAACATACTCAAAGACAAAAACGACATGATCATCTCGTTAGATGCGGAGAAAGCATTTGACAAAATCTAACAGCCATTTATGATAAAAAAATCTGAGAAAGATCATTAATTCAAGGCCCATACCTAAACATGATAAAAGCAATCTACAGCAAACCCGAAGACAACATCAAAGTAAATGTTGAGAAGCTTTAAGCAATCCCACTAAAATCATGGACTTAACAAGGCTGTCTACTCTCTCCCTACCTATTCAACATTGTACTTGAAGTCCTAGCCAGAGTAATTAGACAACAAAAGGAGAACAAGGGGATACAATTTGGAAAAGATGAAGTCAAAATATCAGTTTTTGCGGATGATATGATAGTATATATAAGTGACCCTAAAAATTCCACCAGAGAACCCCTAAACCTGATAAACAGCTTCGGTGAAGTAGCTGGATATAAAATTAACTCAAACAAGTCAATGGCCTTTCTCTACACAAAGGATAAACAGGCTGAGAGAGAAATTAGGGAAAAAACACCCTTCTCAATATTCACAAATAATATAAAATACCTTGGCGTGACTCTAAGGAAGTGAAAGATCTCTATGATAAGAACTTCAAGTCTCTGAAGAAAGAAATTAAAGAAGATCTCAGAAGATGGAAAAATCTCCCATGCTCATGGATTGGCAGGATCAACATTGTAAAGATGGCTATCTTGCCAAAAGCAATCTACAGATTCAATGCAATCCCCATCAAAATGCCATCTCAATTCTTCAACGAATTACAAAGAGCAATCTGCAAATTCATCTGGAATAACAAAAAACCTAGGATAGCAAAAACTCTTCTTAAGGATAAAAGAACCTCTGGTTGGATCACCATTCCTGACCTAATGCTGTACTACAGAGAAATTGTGATAATAACTGCATGGTACTGGTATAGTGACATACAAGTAGAATAATGGAACAGAATTGAAGACCCAGAAATGAACCCACACACCTATGGTCATTTGATCTTCGACAAGAGAGCTAAAACCATCCAGTGAAAGAAAGACAACATTTTCAACAAATGGTGCTGGCACAACTGGTGGTTATCATGTAGAAGAATGTGAATATATCCATTCTTATCTCCTTGTACTAAGGTCAAATCTAAGTGGATCAAGGAACTCCACATAAAACCAGAGACAGTGAAACTTATAGAGGAGAAAGTGGGGAAAAGCCTCGAAGATATGGGCACAGGGGAAAAATTCCTGAATAGAACAGCAATGGCTTGTGCTGTAAAATTGAGAATTGACAAAAGGGACCTCATGAAACTGCAAAGCTTCTGCAATGCAAAAGACACTGTCAATAAGACAAAAAGGCCACCAACAAATTGAGAAAGAATCTATACCTATCATAAATCAGATAAGGGACTAATATCCAATATATATAAAGAACTCAAGAAGGTGGACTCCAGAAAATCAAATAACCCCATTAAAAAATGGGGCTCAGAGCTAAACAAATAATTCTCACCTGAGGAATACTGAATGTCAGAGAAACACCTTGTCTTAGTCAGGGTTTCTATTCCTGCACAAGCATCATGACCAAGAAGCCAGTTGGGGGAGGAAAGGGTTTATTCGGCTTACACTTCCATGATGCTGTTCATCACCAAAGGAAATCAGGACAGGTTCTCAAGCAGGTCAGGAAGCAGGAGCTGAGCAGAGGCCATGGAGGGATGTTCTTTTACTGGCTAGCTTTCCCTGGCTTGCTCAGCCTGCTCTCTTATAGAACCAAGACTACCAGCACAGAGATGACACCACCCACAAGGGGCCTCCCCCCTTGATCACTAATTGAGAAAATGCCTTACAGTTGTATCTCATGGAGGCATTTCCCAACTGAAGCTCCTTTCTCTGTGATAACTCCAGCTGTGTGAAGCTGACACAAAACTAGCCAGTACACACCTGAAAAAATGTTCAACATCCTTAATCATCAGAGAAACGCAAATCAAAACAACCCTTAGATTCCATCTCAAACGAGTCAGAATGGCTAAGATCAAAAATTCAGGTGACAGCAGATGCGGGCGAGGATGTGGAGAAAGAGGAACACTCCTTCATTGTTGGTGGGATTGCAAGCTTTACAACCACTCTGGAAATCTGTCTGGCGGTTTCTCAGAAAATTGACCATAGTATTACCGGAGGATCCTGCAATACCTCCTGGGCATACATCCAGAAGATGTGCAAACCAGTAAGAAGGACAGATGCTCCATTATGTTCATAGCAGCCTTATTTAAAATAGCCAGAAGCTGGAATGAAAACAGATGCCCCTCAAAACAGGAATAGATACAGAAAATGTGATATATTTACACAATGGAGTACTACTCAGCTATTAAAACGAATGAATTTATGAAATTCCTAGGAAAATGGTTGAACCTGGAGGGCATCATCCTGAGTGAGGTAACATAATCACAAATGAACTCAAATGATATGGACTCACTGATAAGTGGATATTAGCCCAGAAACTTAGCATACCCAAGATACAAGAGACAATTTGTAAAATACATGAAACTGAAGAATGAAGATCAAAGTGTAGACACTTTGCCCCTTCATAGAATTGGGAGCAAAACCCCCATGGAAGGAGTTACAGAGATAAAGTTTGGATCTGAGACAAAAGATTGGACCATCTAGAGACTGCCATATCCAGGGATCCATCTCATAATTAGCCTTCAGACGATGACACCATTGCATACACTTGCAAGATTTTGCTGAAAGACCCTGATATAGCTGTAACTTGTGAAACTATGCCGGGGCCTAGCAAACACAGAAGTGGATGTTCACAGTTAGCTATTGGAAGGAGCACAGGGCCCCCAATAGAGAAGCTAGAGAAAGTACCCAAGGAGCTAATGAGATCTGCAACCCTGTAGGTGCAACAACATTATGAACTAACCAGTACCCCGGAGTTCTTGAGTCTAGCTGAATATGTATCAAAAGATATCTTAGTTGTCCATCACTGGAAAGAGAGGAACATTGGACACACAAACGTTATATGCCCAAGTACAGGGGCCAAAAAAAAAAAAAAAAATGGGAATGGGTTGGTAGGGAAATGGGGGAGAGGGGGAAGGGTATAGGGGACTTTTGGGATAGCATTGGAAATGTAATTGAGGAAAATATGTATTAAAATATATTAAAAAAGAGAATAAACAAGAATTATGCTGAATAAAGAAAAAAAAAAAAAAGAAAAAAGGGAATGTCCAAAAGCCTCTAAGGAAGATGAAGAGCCTAGAGTTCCTGGTGAAGATAAAGAAATTCCCAGAGACTTCTGATCAGATGACAAAGACTATGAGACCACCACAGTGATTTGGGTAGACCCCAAAGGTCCTGGAGTGGAAGGCAAAGTTCCCACAGTCTGATTTGGAGACATGGGCTTTCCTATATAGCTTCCAGCTATGGGATTCCCAAGAGCATCTTGTCATTCCAAGGCCACCTCAAACTTGAATTTAAAGCCATAATACTTTAGTGCCATTCTCTGTGACCAAGATTGCCAGGCAAGCACAACTGCAACCTCACAGTTGGACCTCACATCTTTCTGGGTGGAGGAGAGTGGGCAGAAAATAGAAATCTAAAACTAACCTGCATGTAATCTTCCTAGAGTTTGTTGTCAGAACAGCTGTTTTCTTATCTCTATTTATGGATATATACAGACCAATACAACAATGAGGGATACTTAGAGTTCATACAACAACTCACCCTGTTGTAAGGGCATGTTGATCTTGTATTCCTTCCAATAGTATATACGATATTTGGAAACTGGCAAGAAGAGATGGAATCAAATGATGCACTGCCATTATGTTCTCCCTCTACCCAAGGTAAACTAGATTTTCCTCTTCTGCACAGTGTGGTGACTGGATCCTGCTATTTGGTGATACATGGCCAGGGACATCCATCCTTCCTTCCTTCCTTCCTTCCTTCCTTCCTTCCTTCCTTCCTTCCGTCCTTCCTTCCTTCCTCTCTCTCTCTTCTCTCTACTCTCTGTCTCTCTCTGTCTCTCTCTGTCTCTCTCTCTCTCTCTCTCTGTCTCTCTCTCTCTCTCTCTCTCTCTCTCTCTCTCTCTCTCTCTCTCTCTCTCGTTTTGAAGGTTGTGTTTTCCTGTGTATCTCTGGCTGTCTTGTTTCACTCTGTGGAAACCATGTAGATCCTATGTAAACAAAACAAAACAAAACAAAACAAACAAACAAAAAAACCAAGAAAACAAAAAACAAAAAAAACAAAAAACATAACAACAACTACAACAACAACAAAAGCCTTCAAATGGCTCCCAATTGCTGGGATTAAAGGCAGGGGCCAACAATGCCTGGCAAACCAAAACAATAAAACACCAAATATAAAACCCTAATGTTTTTTTAGTAAAAAGCAAAAACAACAACAACCACAACAAAAAAAAACAATCCGTAAGAAATACTGTAAAATGTTAAAAAACTGAATTCAAATGAAGGTTAAATTAAATCCCAAACACAAAAACACGCTAAAATCATTTCAACAAAGAAAAAAAAAACAATAAAAATACACTGTAAGCCTGAAAACAAAACAATACAAAACAAAACAAAAACACTAAATCACTCTTTAAAAACACTCCAAAACTTCAAAATAATCTAGAAATCTAAAAAGAATATGTAAGAAGTCGAAATATCCCTAAAACATTTATTTACTTATTTATTTATATTTTATTTATTTATTTATTCATTCATTCATTCATTCATTTAATAAATTCTGTCATTCTATCTGTTTTTCTTTCTTTTTCTCTTTTTCTTTCTTTCTCTCCATGTCTCTTTCTTTCTCCCTTTCTCTCTATCTCTCTCTCTCTCTGTGTCTGTCTTTTTTGACCTGTCAGTCTATCCGCCTGCCTGCCTTTCTTCTTGCCTTCCTTCTTCCCTTCCTTGCTTCCTTCCTTCATTCCTTCCTCTCCCTCCTTTCTCTCCTCTCTCTCTCCTCTCTTGCTCTCTCTGTCTCTCTGTCTCTATATATTCAAGAATCTAAAAATGACTCTAATAGCCCCACCCCCTTTTTTTTTTTTTGAGATTTGGAGACAAGATTTCTTTATGTTTTCCTGGCTATCCTGGTACTCACCCTGCAGATTAGTCTGACCATGAACTCAGAAATCCAAGACCCATGCCTCTAAAGTGCTGGGATAAAAGGTATGGGTCACTACAGACTGGCAACCCTAAATACTTAAACTAAAAAATAAAATCAAAGTTTTTTGAAAAATACTCAAGAACAGACACACACACACACACAATAGAATACCCTAAAATATAACCATAAAGCCAAGAAAAAAAATCTAAAATATTTAAGACACTAAATATACAGTAAAATTGAAAAAATCCAAAAATCCAAAAATAAAAACTATAAAACACTCGCCCAAACGCCCTAAAAATGCTTTTTAAAAAAACCCTAATATTCATAAAAAATTATATAAATGAACCCCAAAATTTCCATATAGTAAATTTCTTACTTACTGTATTTATCTCTTTCTTTCTTTCTTTCTTTCTTTCTTTCTTTCTTTCTTTCTTTCTTTCTTTCTTTCTTTCTTTCTTCCTTCCTTCCTTCCTTTCTTTCTTTCTTTCTTTCTTTCTTTTTTTCTTTCTTTTTTTCTTTCTCTCTCTCTCTCTCCCTTCCTTTTTTTCTTTCTTCCTTCCTTTCTTCCTCCCTCCCTCTCTCCCTCCCTCTCTCCATCCCTCTCTCTCACTCTCCCTGCTTCCTCCCTTCCATCCTCCCTTCCATCCTTCCTTCCTTCCTTCCTTCCTTCCTTCCTTCCTTCCTTCCTTCCTCCTTTCTTTCTTTCTTTCTTTCTTTCTTTCTTTCTTTCTTTCTTTCTTTCTTTCTTTCTTCCATGGGATTTTGGAGACTACTTTTCACTGTGTATACCCTGGAGGTCCTGGAAATCACTCTGTACACTATGCTTGCCTTCAATTAAGAAATACACCTGCCTCTGCCTACCATGACTGAGACTAAAGGCATGGATCACCACTGCCTGGAAACACTAAAACTCTTAGACCCCCAAAATATAACCCTAAAAATTTTAAGCATATACTTAAAAACACACACACAACACACACACAATCAAATAAAACAGTATAACATTAAAAAAAATTAACTAAACCCTAATAAGAACCGAAAATTAAGAAAAAAATTTAAAATTCTTAATAAACAAAGTAATATCATTTTCAGTGACATTCAACAACGTGTGACATGTACAAATAACCTCCACATCCTGGGTAAACAGAGTCCTATTCCTAAAATCCTCCTCCATTTTTCTGTTCAGATTCTCTGCTCACAGCCCATGCTAGCTAAAGCCACTAACCAATGCTAACCTTGCATTCTGTTCATACCCTCTACTCCTTCACATTGAATGAAACACCATCACTTGATGCTGAGAGAACTTGGTAGTTATTGAATATCTTTCCATGGATTGTCACACTGCCTCCTTCTGTCTGCCTACCAAGGGAGTGGGGACAGCCAGATCTCTTGTCACAAGGCTAACATCCAACTGTTTGATGAGAACTAAAGTAGTTGCTGAGGAAAGCAAAAACTAGCACAGCATAATTTATGACTGGAGAATACAGGCTTGAAGGTAACTTGGGAGGAAATTTGACCATGTCTATTATGTTTAGAGAACTGATAATGCCAACTTGTCCCAACTCTATCATAGAACAGGAGCTTTCAAACAGAAGTAAAGAGCAGAAGGGGAAGGAGATTTCCTTACCAATAGTCAGAAAGGTCTGGCTTTGGCCAGGATCATGGAAACTGCTTTGCAGTGGCCCTTGTGCTGGGATCTCAGAGATTTCCTGGACAGGTTCTATTATCTGAAGTTTGGGTAGACTCACAGGTGTTTTGGATTGTGTGACAAACATACTCATCTACATCAGTTCTTCCAGGAATATGTCACACATGTTGATCTGAAGAAAATTTCAGAACCCATCATTCCACTGAAATGCAGCTCCTTTTACCTCAGAGGAAGTACATCATTGGCCAGGAGCAATGGGAGGAGCTTTTACCTTTCCAGTAACCACTACAGCCAACACACATAAAGGAGACAGTGGGGTCAAATACATTCCATACTCACAACAAATTTATACCTAAATGGCCACATTTCAATTACTCAAGAGCCGGGGGAGGCATGTGGATCCTAGACAGCTGATGACATGTCTAGACCCTTGAAGATGACATCTTCTATTTTCAACAAATCAGGAAGACAGGAAGAAAGCAAAAGCATTCAGTCATGCTACCTTCAGGAGGCAGAGTCCTTTGGCAGAGTCCTGTCCATTCAGTCAACTGCCCTGAAGCTGAAGCAACTGCAAAGTAGCACCTGTCCCATGCTGAAGTCATGAATCTCAGCTGGCTGCTCTCCCACAGACACTGTCCAGTGTACATCAAGGCCTTCCCTGTACAGAGGCTTTGAGAAGTGGTTCTGAGCACAAAGCACTACTACCTTCCTTCTGAGGCCTTTTGGGTATGCTAATGTGAACTGCTATTGGAATTTAATGGGCCAGTGATGTGTATCACTCATGATGGAAAGCTCTTCCTAAGCTCTCACAAATTCAGACATCTACACCCCGCCCCCTATATTCATTATGCAGATCAGGAAAACCTAGGAAGAACCAGATACTGTTACATATTTTCCTGTCACTTAGATGTTCTATGAATTCTTAACAGGAGGGAGAGCATCGCATTTGTTGTCCTTAAATACCCTAACCAAAGCTCATAGCTTTGCTGCTGGTTAGTAGTTACAGGGAGGTAAAAGCATCTATCCACTTAAGGATAACACATGATAAACATAAAGAGTATATAGCACAGGAAATTTGATGTTAACTTCTAACTGTCCTACCACAGTGAGTAATCAGAGATATAGGCATGGAACCATTTCATGGAAGACAATTTGAAGTGTCTTCAGGTAAAACAATGTCCAAGCACATTTATACAGAAGCAATAATAGTTTATAATAAACTATGTTCCCATTCCCTCCTTTTATATGTTTTCTAGACTATCTGGCATTGCCTTTTCAAACTGTTCCATAAAGATCCAAGCAATACATATCTCGTCACTACAGTGATAATTGTAGTAACTGATGCTGCTCAAGAAATTCATTTATTGATAATAAATGAGGCATTGCCATTTGGGTGTTGTAGAGTGGGCATGGAGTCAGGAACTGTGGAGACTCTGTGACCTCATTGCTGAATCCAGCAGAAGAGAATGTTTAAAGGGCTCTGTGGAAGGCTAGGGGCTGTGGAATGACACAGAGACAGAATGGCTCATCCCGACCCAGCTGCCTGCCTCCATTTTTGGAGTGAGAACAAACAACCACAACCAATCTTCACCTTGTATCCTGGCCTCTTGTGATCTCTCTTGAGGTCTTCTATCAGGGTGAGAAATCTTTGTCTAATTTCCAGGCTGAACTTCTGGGTCTTGGTGTTTGTATTGGGCAAAATAAACAGGAACTGCTCCAACAGGAGCAGAGTCAGGATCTGCTCCACAGAGTGTGACTGAGGCTTCAGCCACTGGAAACAAAGTTCCCAGAGTTTGCCGAAGGCCTCGTGAGGCCCATCTGCTTCATCATACTGGAACTGCCTGAAGCGCTGGAGGAAGGCTTCACAGGCTTCCATATTTCCAAGGCTGAGTAGAGGATCCCTGTGGGGCAGAGTTAACGGGTTCTTCCATTTTTCCCACTGGACGGCTCTTTCTTGGTCCTGGGGCCTCAGGTCTCAGGTGTTTCCTTGGGCCTTCAACAGGGATGCCACCTGCAGCAGAGAGGAGGCCTCCGTGAGAAAGGAGACACGGGAGTGATAACTAACTTGTATATGGTTCCTGTCCTTTCAGCTTTCAGAACCTGATGCCAGACAAGGTCTCTTCACCAAAACATAAGTGTACACATACAACTCTGCACAGAGATGTCAAAAGTTATACGAAGCATGCCCACAAACCCTTTTTGCAGACTCCTTGAAACTGTGCGTAATAGTAGGTTAGCCACTGGCCTGTGTAGCTACTGAACTTGAAATTAGTGGAAGATGGAAGCTTTTATTCCTATCCGCAAGTATCCCTGCAGAATGTTCTCTGCTATTAGGTAGCCATGTTCTGAGCAGTCCCATGGACTGCAGCTGGGAACACCTATCCTTCTGCAGAGACACATGACTAGAACACTGCCTCTTAGGATAAGAGTACAGTCTGTTCTCACATAGGGCCCAGGTTTCATTCTCAACACCCACACGGTGCCCACAACCATTTGTAATCAAGTTCAAGGGGATCCAACAAACCCTTCTATCCTCTCCAGATACCAGGCATGCATGTATGTATATAGTCAGTCATGCGTACAGGAACATAAAACATCCATACACAATTATAAGATACAAACATTAAAACTTTAAAAGAGGTGCAGGCATCTAATCCCACTCCTCACACAATAATGGTATCCAAGTGTTTCCAAATGAATGGAGGTCCCCAAAAGGGGAACAGCTACAGTTTCCCTGAGAAAGCCCTCCAGCTTTGAGTGTCCATTAGTAACCTTTGCAGTCAACCCTTCCTCTCTTGATCTTGTCACACCCACTAAGTGGAATGACCTCATGCCCACCTCTACCACTTTGTCTTTGCTATAATCTTCATAAGTTTTTCTCGAAGGGAAAAAAAACACTATATGAGGAGATGAATGTCATAAAAAATATCTCAGGAGTTCCTATTGTGAAATCAATACTCAGTTCACTCCATATCTGGAGACAGTGCCTATTCTAAACATCCCTCACACATCTGTGTGCTTATCTTCCACAGGAACTTAGGAGAGAGAGAGTAGTATTATTCTTTCCCTTTGGTATGATGAGGGTAGAGGTAAAAAAAAAAATCTTAGAGTTACTGAATTCATTGAAAGTGCTCAAAGACTGGTCTCCCCAGCTTTCAGGGCTTGTGCCTACTGTGGCATTGGAGAGCTTCTTTCTCTGGCTGGATTTCAACTTCTGCCCTTGTACCCTTTTTCCCTCTCCCCCTCAGTGACTCTTTTCCTTCCTTCCTGTTTCTGTTCCCTTTCCTAAAGCAGTTTCTTTTCTTGACATCTTCTCTAAAAGACTGGCCATGAAAATGACCTCAACCCCATTTCCCCTGTAACATTTTCTTGAAAAGTGAAGAGATACCTAGCCTGTGCATTGGTGACTCAGAAACAACTATGAGCCTATCTACAAGGAGCCTGAAAGGATTATAGTATCCAGGCACATGGAAGAGGAAAAGCCTCTATGGAACCCTTAGAAGATTCTACTTTCCTTGATCTAGATATCTAGGCTTCCAAATGACGCCCTCTGGGTTGGTATCACCCAAGAGATGAGCATGTGATACATATCCATGATGTAATTTGAGAGACAATGCTGAAATCATCTACAAGCTTACTTAGTACAGTCATGGTTTACTTCATAAGACTAAGCAAAGCATTACAAAGAGAAATTGGGGTGAAGTGTCTCAAAGCTCTGGGAGAACAGATTAGTAATTTTGTTGTTTTTAAAATAAGTACCTTATTAAATATTTATAAGATAGGTGTTAGATTCCATATTTCTGAGACCCTAAGCCAAGAAATCTGTTGGTAAGCTCTGTCCCAGCTCTTTAGTGGCCAGAAACCCTCCTCCCTGTGATCCTAGGTCAAAGGCTACATGATTAATTAGATCACACATTAATAGGTACTCTCCTCTTATGTGGTCAACATGAACATTTCATACCAAGCTGCAAACCCTTATTTCTCATATCTTGTATCCCCAAAATAAGGATTTAATTATTATAATTATTACAATTACTATTATTAGAAAAATTACTATTATTACTACTAATAATAAAAATAGTAATATTATTATTATTATTATTACATTGTATGTATGAGGAATATGTGAGAATATGGCTGTACAAATGGGTTGTGGTGCATGGGATGACTAGAGGGTGGCTCTTGGGAGTCTGAGTTTCCTTCCCACTACCAAGGTTTTTTAGGATGGAACTAGGTACACAAGATTGCACAGTGAGTGCTTTTACATCCTACCACACACATTTGAAACCTAGTGTTCATTATAATTCACACCATTGTTTTTACCATGACACTGCCTGACTTCAAGTCCTATGAGCCCTCTCATTATAACACACAGCAAACAATGCTTTCCCGGGCAGGTTGCAACCTGTCCCTGGCTCCTAGGTCCCACCCACCTGGTCTCCATCCTTCAAGTGAATATCCAAGCTTCAGTTATGCCAACTGGCACTCTCTATTGCACATCCTTTCTCCTGCCTCCCCTATTCACAGGAATTTTCAAAGACCTATTCAGAATCATTCACCTCACCTTATACTTAGGTACTTCATGAACTGGGGCTACCAAGAATGAATATCTTCTGTCCTTTGCTCCTAGACTTGACTGATCTGCTGTCTCCCTTTGTCAAATCTCTCCATGCATCAAACACCTCATGGTTCTGGCCTAACAGATCATCAGAAAAGAATCCCTTCTCAGAAAGCTGCCTCCTTTCCCCAACAGACCTATTTAGTAATGCAAAGAATCTAGCTACTTGTTGCCTATGGCAAGTTTTACTGACACTTCAGGGGTGGGGTTAGCCAGCATCTATCATTTGAGCCTGCAAGAGTCAGATGAGGGTCTGTCTAGCAGCTCATAGATAATTCCCCTCCGCCAGACCACCACCAATACACAGATTTCTCCACTTTGTGCTTACTTTGAGTAACTCTGGAAGGAGCTAGATTTTTCTCTCTGGAATCTCTGTCCCTGACATGAGAGTCTAAGACTCACTGCTGTGTTCCAATGCTGAGAGATACAAAGGAGTTGCATTCTTCCTCACACTGGCTTCAATACAAGTTTCATACTCCTTAGCCCCATCTACCTTTTGAAGATCCAATTGACCATATGTCACCTTCAGGAGGCACCTTTTGTATACACAGCTTAAGAAAGCTGGGTTTTAAGGGTCAGTGTGGAAAGGTCCTAGGTCCCTGTCTCCTGATTAGGTCAGGGTTAGTGAGGTCAAGCAAAGGCAGGGAAACCACACAATACTGTATGGAGCATAAATGTCTTCCTTAAAATTTGAATAAGACATTGGAACCACAAAGACTGACAGTATAACCAGTAAAATGGTACTAAGACAGAATAATTTCAGCACTTAGAGGGCAGAGGCAGGAAAGTCTCCATGACATGGAGACTAGCCTGATATGTATAGTGAGCCCCAGGCCTGCCAGGGCTCAATACTAACACCCTATCTGTCTCTGTTAGGTCTCTCAACTAATTAGGAGCAGTCATAGCCTCCTTGTAATTCTTTTTTATCTTTTTTTTTTCATTCAGTCTCATAGAAAAAACAAAAAGACAGCAGCTTATTGTAAGATAAAACTCAAAGGTAAAGCTTCCTGATAACTCTTCCCATGTAGACTTCAACAGTGCTCCTCAACTCCTCCCAAAATACTATACGATTAAACTGGCATTGAACATGTACTTGAATTATCTGCAAAGTTTTAAAGAAATTTGGAAAAAAATGTAAAAACCCTAAAATCCAAATGAAAATGCAAGTACTTATGTTTCGAATCTAAGACATAAAAACAAGATGATCATTGGCAACTATGAGTGCTTATGTTAAACAAAAAGAGTGTTCAAATATATGCATATACACACACATCCATATATATGCATATAAAATATGTTATATATTATATACATTTTGAATATTAAATATGTTAACAAATATATAATGATATATATTGAATATATCTTGTATATTATATATATAATATAAATTTGTGCGTTCATATGTGTAAGGTTTGTGTGTGTGTGTGTGTGTGTGTGTGTGTGTGTGTGTGAGAGAGAGAGAGAGAGTTAAAGTGTGTGTGCTTGGTTTAATGCATGTGTGTAAGCCAAAGGTCAGATTGATTCACTATCAATATCTTAAACCATTATGGAAAAAAGAGCAATAATTCTGAAACTATTTCCAATAACTAGGAAAAAAAAAAGAAGCACTACCAAATACATTTTATAAAGCTGGTATTACTATGATTCCAACAATCAGAGGATACAACAAAAACTAGACCATTTTTCCTGATAAACACAAAGGCAAAAATAATGTACAAAATACTTAATAATCAAATTTTAGAACACATTAAAAATACCCTACCCATGGTCAAGTTGACTTTAACTTAAAAATTCCAATCAACATACTTCTAGAGCAAATATAACAGGGACAGAAATCACATGATTATCTCAATAGCTGAGGTAAAGGACATTTCGAAGTTCAACATCCATTCTTGGTACGAACTCTGGAAAAAAATATGGATAGAAAAAAGAGATTTCCGTATAAATAACTCCATATAGGCTATATTCAGCAAACATAGAGCCAATTATAATCAATCATATAAATTATAATATATAATTTTTTATTATATTAATATATTAATAATGGTTAATTAATAATTGACTGAGAATATATTATTATATTAACAATATAATTAACAACATACTTATAATATAGGAATATGTTATGGTAAAACATATAAAAATCTCTATGTAGGCTATATATAGGAAAACGATAGCCAACAATAATAATTAATATAAATTGTATTATATGTATATATTATATATTTATATATTTATATTATAAAATTTATAATATGTACTGATCACATAATTATAATTTATGAATAATAGTATTATAATGTTAGAATAATATTATTAGAATATATAATATTAATAACATTAATAGTATAATTATAATAGAGAAATATGATAAACCATATAAAAATCTCCATTAGGGTATATGTAACAAACCTATAGTCAATAATCATAAATAATATAAATCACAATATATTAATATATTAATAATATATTCTTAATAATTAATTGATCATACAATAATAATGTGTGGTTATAATATATTATAGTAACATTATAGTAATATGATATAGTAATAATATAATTATAATATATGATTATGTTAAAATAAAACGTATAAAAAATGTCCATTTAGGATATATGTAACAAACCTATAGCCAATTATATTAAATCATATAAATTACAATATATTTATATATTACACATTTATATAATAATATTTATTTAATAATTTACTGATAATATGATTACATGTGGTTTAAATATAGTAATAATATAATTAATTTAGTGATTGATAATGTAATTATAATATGTAAGTGTAACATAATAAACTATATAAAATTTCCTTACCGGCTATATGTAATTAACCTATAGCCAATTACAATAAACTGTGGAAAATTGAAAACATTCCTTCTAAAATCAAGAAACAAAGCCATGTACTCTTTCCAATAGTATTTAATACATTGATTAGAATCTTGCCTAGAGAACAAGGAAAAAAAATAATAAAAGTGATTCAAATAGAGAAATTTGAAGTCACATAATTTAATAATAAATAGCATAATCTGACATGAAAAATCCCTAGAGACCTTCTAGAAAGCTCTTAGATCAGATGTATAAATTCAACAAAATAATGTATAGTCAGGATATAAGAACTAGTGTTTTTTCTATACCCATAATATAATTAAAAATATAATTATAATATAAAAATATATTATGATAAAGGACAAGTTAATCAGGAGGGGAGAACTCCATTCATTCCAGATTCTTAAAGTTAAAGGAAGACCTGGGTTTGGGGTATTGTGCTGTGATAATTGCAGCATTCAAAAACTAATACATGGAAAACTGCTGTGACTTGGAAGCCAACCTGGGCTGCATTGTGAATACCAAACCATACAGTCTTAAAAATAAAATACCTAAGAATAAATCTATCCAAGGTGATGAAAACTGAAAAACATTGTAAAAAGAAACAAAACACATGAAAATGGGAACATTTCCCACTACTTAGATTAGAAGATTAAGATTGTGAAAATAGCATTTCTGCCAGAAAGTGTCTGCAAGGTTAATATAATCCTCATCAAAAATTCAAATGCCATTCTTCACAGAACTAGAAAAAGAAAAAATAAAAATTCATATTTAAATACAAAACATCTCTGATTTTTGAAAGCAATCATAAACAGAAGGAAATGCATAGATGGATCACAATACTCAATTTATATTTCCACTAATATGATAGGCAGGGGTGGTGCATGTCTTCAATCCTGGCACTTGGATGTTAGATACCAGTGGATTTCTTAGTCCAAGGCCAGCCTGGTCTACAGAGTGATTTCCAGGACAATCAAGGCTACACAGAGAAACCCTGTCTCCACAAAGAAAAAAACAACCACAACAACTACAACAAATCCAGTAAAGAGCTATAGTAACAGTCACATGCTGACACAATAAAGAAAATCCATGAACAAAATAAAGGATGCAGAGGTGAACCCACAGCTACAGCCATTTTGTTTTAACATTGCTGTTAAAAATATTCATTGATGAACAAGAAAATGTCTTCAAGAAATGGTAATAAAACGAGCAATGTTGATGTGGATAATCCCAGTACTTTGGGAGGTAGAGGTAAGAAAAAAAGGGATTCAAGATTATTCTGTGGATAATCCCAGTACTTTGGGATGTAGAGGTAAGAAAAAAAAAGGGATTCAAGATCATTCTTCACTACATAGCCTGTCCCCAAAACCCAAAACCCCAAAACAAAAAGTAAACAAACTAAAGAGGAAAAATAAATGGGGCTGGCAAAAAATTGAGTGTTTATATGTCAAAAAACAAAACTAAAACTGTGTCCCTCACTCTGTCCAAAAGTGTTCAAAATGCATCCATCATATTTTTGTTTGTTTGTTTGTTTGTTTGTTTGTTTGTTTGATTTTTGTTTTTTCGAGAAAGGATTTCTCTGTGTAGCCTTGGCTGGCCTGGAACTTACTTTGTAGATCAGGCTTGCCTGGAACTCAGAAATCTGCCTGTCTCTGCCTCCCAAGTACTGGGATTAAAGGCATGAGCCACCAAGCCTGGCTGGACCCATGATCTTAAGATGACACTTGAAACCCAAACTGCTAAAGGAAAATAAAATTACAATATCCCACTTTAAGCACAATCTAGGAGTTTCTGAAAAGGACCCCAAATAGCAACTTATTTTATGTTTATTCAGCAATAAAGAATAAAAAATTTAGTAAACTAGATGGGGAGGGAGGTCAGGTTAAACGAAGTAAGCTTAGTTCTTTTCTGTCTAAGGTCTGAGAGAATTTAAATTAGTCACATATAGCTCAAAAAATAGTACAAGAATTGACAAATGTCATTACATGGCAGTAAAAGATTCCAGTCTCCACAGGAAGCAAGTGGTAAAGGAGAATGAAGAGGGAGCCTACAGGACAGGAAAAAGTTAAAAAATAAAAATAATAACTTTGCCAACCACATTTGTAAAAATATTAATCTGGACAAATCTATAAAGAACCTCAAAACTTAAGGAAAATTATCTCATCACTGGATGGGTTAATGAGTTAATAGATAATACTCAAAACAGCACATACAAGTCACCAATAAATACATGTAAAAATTCAACATCTTTAGCTATCAGAGGAAGACAAATTAAAGCTAAATTGAGATCTAACAGCAGTCAGAACAATTACTATCAAACAAACAGCAATAAGTACTGGTGAGTATGTGGGGAAAAACATTATATATTGCTGGATAAAAACCTAACTACTTCTGGGTTGTGGTGGTGCATGCCTTTAACCTCCTACTAGGGAAGCAGAGGCCTTTTACTCTCTGTGAGTTCCATGACAGCCTGTCCTGAAGAGAAAGTTCTGGACAGCCAGTACTTCTCAGAGAAACCCTGCCTCAAGGATGAAAGGAAGAAAGGGAAAAAGACAACCAAAGGAAACCAAACTAGCACATTAGCTATAGAAATTGCTCTTTGGAAGTTAAATATTTTAAAAAGTAACTAAAAGGTAATAATATTTAAATTAAAGCTGTTAGAACTACCATATGAAGAAGGCACACCAGTGGATTTATATATAATTTCCTTCACTATTTATACATGCACACCAAATGTATAAACTATGGAGTTTTATGCATCTATGAAGAAATAAAATTTTCATTATACTGGATGGAACTGAGTCCTTTTGTCTGGTCACTGAGAGATTGACCTTGCTCCAGTGTGAAAGTGCATGCAATGCAAACTGGACTTGTATTTTTTATCTTTTTTTTTTTTTGGAGGGGGTAGGGCAGATGGGTGGGGGCAGACCTAGGAGTACTAGGAAGAGACTTTGCTTGGGGTTCATGACATGAAATTACCAATAATCAATAAAAATATGAAAAAAAAAATCTGGACAGAAATATAAATCATAAGATTGTTAAGAGGGAACAATCAAGATCCTTCCCGCCTAGGATTTGAGGCAATCTAAAACACAGTCACCAAGTAACTGGCCCATCGTTATGAGGTTAGTCAGCTTGGCTACCTCGCACCCAGGTCATGCCCCCTCCGTGTTCCCAATCAAGCCATTTGCTTTCATTTTAGTTCTCTTGTGTGTCCATACTGTCAAGGGCGAGCCTGTGCTGGTTGTCATCAGAGTACAACTTTACCTAAGACAGTTTGTTCTTTCCTTGTTATGGTGGGTTCCAGAGAGAGAGGTCAGCGTGTAAGTATTTCCTACCAGGGAACATCTGCTTACCAGGCGACCTCAACTTACCAAACCGTGCAATTTGCATCCTAAAGTTAGTAAAGTCACAGGCTCCATTGAGGTCAAAGTTTGCTTTATCCTTAATGCCACAGTATTGTCTGTCTGCTTGCAAGGCCCCTTCTCTGAGTAATAAACGACCCCACATGCTAAACTCCACTCCACACATCACCGGCCCGACTCTGTCTCCTTCCCAATTCCCAGAAGCAACCTCATCTCCCTGTTGTCAACCATCCAGCAGCCACTCTGTCCTCAGCAAAGATAATGATGATGCAGGAACAGTTAGCTTCACGGCCTTCTTCCCAACTTCAGGTCTAACAGGGACTCTCCTGTCTCAGGCACCTCAGGAACTGATGCTACTGGGAGTGGGAGGTGGGGCGCTAAAAACTAGTTCCTTTCCTCCTAGACCTGACTAGTCCCTTGTGTCACCTTCTGCTCTGGAACATCAGAGCTCCTCAGATCGGCCATATACTGGCTGGCCTCAGCTTACCCCTAGGCAAAGTCATTAAATAATTAGGTTTTGAAGACTGCTCCAGAAATCTCTCCCCTTTGCCATCAGTAAAGGGTCTTAGAGCTAAGAAGGGTCTGGCCCAATAGTCACACAGACTTAACAGCTATCCTGTGCTGAATCTGAGCCTGCTCAGAGACTGGGGTACAGCAGTAAATATCACTGATCCTCTCCTGATAATTATCTACCACCTGAGGATAGAAAGAAGTTCCTTTCCCTGCCATCAACCATCCAGATCTCTGCTTTGCACTTACTTGTAGGTGACTGGCTCTCATCACAGTGGGCTTGGACTGAGTTCCATGTGGCTTCCTCAGGTTCTTTTGTCTTTTGAAGCAAAAAGTGAGCCTGCATACCTTCAGGAATCACTCATTTCACAAGAGTCTTCTACAGCTAAAATGACCTTGTGAATGTCCACTGAAGAGAACTGAGCTAGTGGGGTCAACAAAAGGTCAGATTCAGCCTTTCTAATTCTCTGATGGAGTTTTCCTCCTGGAAATATGAAGGGCAGACACAGGGGCCTCCGGAAAAATCTTTTAATATTTTCAACAAATTTGTGTTTGTCTCTAAAATTTTCTTAAGCATTTGTTATTTTTATTTTTTTTTAAAGGAGCCCTCCAACAGAAATTTCTGGTGGGGAAGATGTAATATTTTTAACCTTTCTTTCCACCTGTAAGTGAACCAGCAAAACCCCCTACTTTTTTGTTTCTCCAGAATTTAAGGTATAATTAAGGAGTTCTTTAGTTTGCTAAAGACTTCAAAAGTGGCAATTTTGAACCATAATTGACTTTCCCACACAGGGTGAGATGATGACGCCTTGTTCACCTTTATGGAAAGGAAGTAGACAGATCTCCTTAAGTCCCTAGGGCCCCTTTACAACAGTTTGGAAAATGTTATTTACTTATCTCTGAATTGAATGAAAAGATGTATTTTCAATAAAAAGTATTTTCCCAAAAGATAGATGTTGGTACAAAAGACCTATAAACTGATTTTTTAAAAAGAATCAAATAGTATACAAAGGACAAATATGAAAGATTTCAAACTCGGAAGAATTTCATTTTGAAAGTATGGTAAGAACCCTAGAGTTAATAATCATGAACACAGAACACAACATGTAGCAAACAAAAGTACAAAGTACACTCCAATAGGCCAGCAGGCATAAAATTAGGGAATGTAAGGATCTTTATAATGGAGTACAATTCCTCCCCCATTCTCCATGGAAACAAACAGACTCCCTGTTGTCTCCAAAGAATTTGAGTAGGGAATCATCCAGCATCCTTTCTCCTCCATTTGATTAGAGCTGACTCTAACACCTGCCAAGATTCCAGGACAGGAATATTGGACTCCCTTATCCACTTTGGTATGTGTGTTTCCAGTTAGTGTTACAAATGATCACATCCTTAGACAACTAAAACAGAGCGTATCTATTCTAGTACAATTCCAGAAGGCAGAAAGTGTAAAACTCAAGGGGTTAGCTAGTTTTACTCATGCCTGGAACTGTTGTTGGCAACCTATAGGTTGCAAGTCCTTGTGACACTTTCACAGGAGTTGTCTAAGACTATCTGTATGTCAGATAATTATGTCACGATTCCTAACACTAGGAAATTACAGTTATGAAGTAGTAAAAAAAATTTTATTGTTGGGACTCCCCACAGCATAAGATAATATATATTTGTAGGAACTGCAGCATCAGGAAGGTGGAGAACAACACTCTGGAACCTTGAAGACCAAAAGCATGCTGTGCCTCCCAGCCTTGCCTTGGCATCAGCCTAAGATCTGCTTCTGACTCTGCTCTTCTTGCTTCCATTTGTTTCTTCTGATCATATGGGGATAACCTACATAGTATAGTCAAATGCCCTATCTGAGGACATGATCAAATCCATTTTGTGAAACAATGTGCTATAGTATCATAAGGACAGGGCTGTCTTTGGGAGCAGTGCTCTTCTGCATTCCTCTGTGTGCTTTGATTTCTTTAATTTTTTTTCTACCATGAAGTTATTGTTCCCTAGTATTATTTTATTTTATTATATTTCATTTTATTAGATATATTCTTTAATTAAATTTCAAATGTTATTCCCTTTCCTGGTTTCCCCTCCAAATACCCCCTATCCCATCCATCCTCTCTCTACTCACCAACACACAAATAATACTTCCCTGTCCTGGCATTCCCCTACACTGGGGAATGGAGCCTTCTCAGGACCAGGAGCCTCTTATTCTTGTCCAACTAGACCATCCTCTGCTTCATATGTGGCTGTAGCCATGGGTCCCTCCTTATGTACTCTTAGATTGACATTTTTATTATTATTATTATATATTTATTTCATTTACATTTCCAATGCTATCCCAAAAACCCCCCACACCCTCCCACACCTACACACCCATCCACCCACTCCTACCTTTTGGCCCTGGCGTTCCCCTGTACTGAGGCATATAAGGTCTGCATGCTCAATGGGCCTCTCTTTCCACTGATGTCCTACCAGGCCATCTTCTGATACATATGCAGCTAGAGACATGAACTCTGGGGGAGTACTGGTTACTTCATATTTTTGTTCCACCTAGAGGATTGCAGATGCCCCAAGCTCACAGGGTACTTACTTCAGCTCCTCCTTTGGGGACCATGCCATCCATCCAATAGCTGACTGTGAGCATCCACTTCTGTGTTTGCTAGGCCCTGGCATAGTCTCACAAGGGACAGCTATATCAGGGTCCTTTCAGCAAAATCTTGCTAGTGTATGCAATTTTGTCAGGGTATGAAGGCTGATTATGGGATGGATTCCAGGGTATGACAGTCTCTAGATGGTCCATCCTTTTGTATCAGCTCCAAACTCTAACTTTGTAGCTACTTCCATGTGTGCCTTGCTCCCAATTCCAAGAAGAGGCAAAGTATCCACACCTTGGTCTTCCTTCTTCCCAAGCTTCATATGTTTAGCAAATTGTATCTTATATCTTGGGAATTCTAAATTTATGGGCTTATATCCACTTATTATCCAGTGAGTACATATCATGTGAGTTCTTTTTATTTGAGTTACCTCACTCAGGATGATGCCCTCCAGGTCCATCCATTTGCCCAGGAACTTCATACATTCATTTATTAAATAGCTGAGTAATACACCATTGTATAAATGTACTACATTTTGTGTATCCATTCCTCTGTTGAGGAGCATCTGGGTTCTCTTCAGCCTCGGGCTATTATAAATAACACTGCAATGAACATAGTAGAGCACGTGTAGAGCATCCTTACTGGTATGAGTATCTTCTGGATATTTGCCCAGGAGAGGTATTGCGGGATCCTCCTTTAGTACTATGTCCAATTTTTTGAGGAAACACCAGATTGATTTCCAAAGTGGTTGTATGAGCTCGAATTCCACTAACAATTGAGGAGTGTTCCTCTTTCTCCAAATCCTTGCTAGCATCTGATGTCACCTGAATTTTTGATCTTAGTCATTCAGACTGCAGTGAGGTGAAATCTCAGGATTGTTTTGGTTTGCATTTTCCTGATGATTAAGGATGATTAAGGATGCTGAACCTTTTTTCAGCCATTTGTTATTCCTTAGGTGAAAATTCTTTGTTTAGCTCTGAGCCCCATTTTTTTAATGGTGTTATTTGATTTTCTGGAGTCCACCATATTGAGTACTTTATATATATATATTGGATATTAGTCTCCTATATGATTTAGAATAGGTAAAGATCCTTTCCCAAAATGTTGATGGCATTTTTGTCTTATTGATGGTGTCTTTTGTCTTACAGATGCTTTGCAATTTTATGAGGTTCCATTTGTCGATTTTTGATCTTACAGCACAAGACATTGCTGTTCTATTCAGGATTTTCACCCCATGCCCATATTGGAGGCTTTGTCCCAAGGTCACCCCAATAAGTTTCAGTGTCTCTTGTTTTATGTGGAGTTCCTTAATCCACTTATATTTGACCTTAGTACAAGGAGATAAAATGCATCAATTCATATTCTTCTATATGATAATCACCAGCTGTGGCAGCAGCATTTGTTGAAAATGCTTTTTTTTTTTTTTTTTTCAACTGGATGGTTTTAACTCCCTTGCCGGAGATGAAGTGATCATAGGTGTGTCAGTTAATTTCCAGGTCTTCAATTCTATTTCATTGCTCTAATTGTCTGTGGCTATACCAGTACCAATTCAGTTTTTATCACAATTGCTCTGTAGTACAGCTTTAGGTCGAGCATGGTGATTTCACCAGAGGTTCTTTTATCCTTGAGAAGGGATTTTGCTATCCTAGGTTTTTGTTAATCCAGATGAATCTGCCATTTGCCCTTTCTAATTCCTTGAAGAATTGAGTTGGAATTTTGATGGGGATTGCATTGAATCTGTAGATTGCTTTTGGCAAGATAGCAATTTTTACTATATTTATCCTGAGAATACATGAGCACCGGAGATCTTTCCATCTTCTGAGATCTTCTTTAACTTCTTTCTTCAGAGACATGAAGTTCTTGTCATACAGATATTTCACTTCCTTAGTTAGAGTCACTCCTAGGTATTTTATATTATTTGTAGCTATTGAGAAGAGTGTTGTTTCCCTAATTTCTTTCTCAGCCTGTTGGTCCTTTGTGTAGAGAAAGGCCATTGACTTGTTTCAGTTAATTTTATATTCAGCAACTTCACTGAAGCTGTTTATCAGGCTTAGGAGTTCTCTTGTGGAATTTTTAGGGTCACACATATATATATATATATACTATCATATTATCTGCAAAAAGTGATATTTTGACATCTTCCTTTCCAATTTGTATCCCCTTGATCTCCTTTTGTTGTCTAATTGCTCTGGCTAGGACTTCAAGTACAATGTTGAATAGGTAGGGAGAGAGTGGACAGCCTTGTCTAGCCTGGTGGGATTGCAAGCTTGTACAACCACTCTGGAAATCAGTCTGGTGGTTCCTCAGAAAATTGGACTTAGTACTACTGGAGGATCCAGCAATACCTCTTAGGGGCATATATCCAGAAGGTGTTCCAACTGGTAAGAAGGACACATGCTTCTCTATGTTCATAGCAGCCTTATTTATAATAGCCAGAAGCTGGAAAGAACCCAGATGTCCCTCAACAGATGAATGGATACAGAAAATGTGGTACATTTACACAATGGAATACTATTCAGCTATTAAAAAGAATGAATTTATGAAATTCCTAGGCAAATGGATGGACCTGGAGGGCATCATTCTGAGTGAAGTAACCCAATCACAAAGGAAATCTCATCATATGTACTCACTAATAAGTGGATATTAGCCCAGAAACTTAGGATACCCAAGATATAAGATACAATTTGATAAACACATTAAACTCAAGAGAATGAAGACCACAGTGTGGACACTTTGCCCCTTCTTAGAATAGGGAACAAAACACCCATAGAAGGAATTACAGAGACAAAATTTGGAAATGTGACAAAAGGATGGACCATCTAGTGATTGCCATATACAGAGATCCATCCCATGATATGCTTCCAAACGCTGACACCATTGCATACAATAGCAAGATTTTGCTGAAAGGACCCAGATATAGCTGTGTCTTGTGAGACTATGCCAGGGCCTAGCAAACACAGAAGTGGATGCTCACAATCATCCATGGAATAGATCACAGGTCCCCAATGGAGGAGCTAGAGAAAGCACCCAAGGAACTAAAGGGAACTGCAAACATATAGGTGGAACAACAATATGAACTATCCTTTAACCCGGAGCTTTTGTCTCTAGCTGCATATGTATCAAAAGATGGCCTAATAGGCCATAACTTGAAAGAAAGGCCCATTGGACTTCCAAACTTTATATGCCCAAATACAGGGGAATGCCAGGGCCAAAAAGGGGGAGTGGTGGGTAGGGGAGGGGGGGGGAAGGGGGATTTTTGGTATAGCATTGGAAATGTAAGTGAGCTAAATACCTAATAAAAATGGAAAAAAATAAATTGTATTTTATTGCATGTCTTCAAGTGAATTTTTTTCCTCTCTAAGGGCTTCTACCTGTTAGACTGTGGTTTTCTGTATTTCTTTAAAGGTGTTATTTTATCCTCATTTAAGGTATTTTTCATCTTCATGAAATGAAATTTTTAGTCAAAATCTTGCTATTCATGAATGTTTAAGTATCCAGGGTAGGAAAACTGGGTTATGATAATGCCAAATTACTTTGGCCTCTTTTGGTTATGTCCTTTCATTTTTCTTTCACCATCTGGTCATTTCTGTTATTAAATTGTCTGGGTATCTGGGATTGGATCAGTACTCTTTGGAATCAAATAGTATAGTGTGACCTCGATTCCAGAAGGCCTCCTGGGAGTCAGGAAGTGCTGTTAGGACATCTGGTTAGGACATGCCTTCAGTGTCTTTGCTTGGTACAGCCATCATATATCACACTGTCTCTGTTTTTAGCAGATCTAAAAGGAGTCAAGTTGGCTTTGGGGTCTAGGGAAAGCATATAGATCTTCAATATTTTCAGTTGGAGATTCAAACTGGAAAGACAATAGTACTCAGGAAGAGCTCGATATGTACCTCATGTGCTTATCACTGTGGAGGTCCAAAATGATATGGGTATTCAGCCAAAGGGTTCTCCTATGTTTATAATTATGGAAGAGCTCCTGTTAGGCATGTAGGTTGGTAGGGCTGGGTGGTAAACCCTGCTTTCATAAGTTCAGACTGCAGAGGTCCTACAGGTGTAAAATGTTTATATAATATTGAAATTCTAATTTTGGTATTCAATATTAGTATAGTTATGCATATGGGACAATGAAAATTGGAAGGGAAATTGGACCCTGTATTGTAAGCCTAGTATTATGGATTAAGGGTTTTAAGGGGAAACCTTGGAAGAATCACCATCAACAATCCTGCATGGATGTTGAGTATTAGTGAAGTAATATGTCGTGCCAATTATAATGCATTGGGTTAAAAATCCTGTGTGTAAACAAGCTATAACATGTCATTAGTTTCATTAGAATAAGTTGAATTTTGTACAAAAATCATTTAAAGTATAATAGATTAATATGATATTTGTATTAAAGAAACTGAAATTATATTTGTTGGTGCATAGTTGTATAACGGGCATCCCATTGCCTTTCAATTATCTGTGGTTCATGAATAACATATTTGCCACTGCATACATTTTCATGAAAGAGGAAGTTCTTCCATCCATGTAGATTGATGAGTGCAGATACTCAAAAGTGCTTCAAAGCTTTCTATAAATCGTACTTCTATGCCATATCAAATCTTGTTTAAAGTGATTGAAGAATCACAAACCAGTATCTGATTAATGGGGAAAACCAGGATAAGAATGGTTTACTAATAAATGACCTCAAAATTAATGAATATACAACAGCAACACTTCTAAGACTATTCTCTGTCATGAAAATAGGATAGAGGCCATCACCTCTTACACAGAGAATAACATGGACTCAGATATCTGATATCAATAAGAAATAAAGGGACAAGCAACTGGAAAGAAGCTATGGAATATTATCTGTGAAACAGAAGAAAACTTTGTTTTATAAGCTCAAAAAGTATTGTAGTGGATAGCTTAAGATTGCCACCCAATAGAAAAACTTAAAGGAAAATAGAAACCACATATTGCCTTGATAATTAGGAAGGACACGATGATATGTGCTCTGCTTTCTTTCCTCCAAATCAAGTACATAACATGAATTTTAGGCAAAATAAAATAAATTTTAAGAAATACTCTTTGTGCTCCAAACAACATGGAGGATGTCTCTGCAGAAAAGCACATGGAGCCTCACCTCTAAATCTGGGCAAACCCAAATTCAAGATTATTAAAGACCTGAATGTTTGACATGTAGTCTTGTTTTAATGAGTATGATATGGATCTCAATCCATTGTTCATGTGCACCAAATGACTTCCAAAAGACTGCAACAGCCTAGGATGGTAGGCACCTGTAAATGTAATTTAATGTTCTTAACCCTTTTAGTGTCACAAATTCTTACCAGTCGCATGGGAGAGTGCATTGCCAGTTTTTAGGATACTAAGTTTTCCATGATGCTCCTGTAAGACCTATGATTCATCTAAATAATAGAAATAATTAACAAAACTCATTTGTCCTTCTGTTTGTGTATATTCTTGATTCAAATCTCTCAATAAATGCTGACAGTTTTCACCAATGATGGAGAACATCAAACTCATGTTGGGTAAAAGATAAGGATTCTTGTTGCTCTCATCAGTAGCAAAAAACATTACCAGAAGAAACTCATATTCACTTGCTGAAATTCTACAAGAGGGCATAGTGATGATTAAGGGAGATGTGTGAAATATAAAATTTCAACTGCAGTAAAGTTTGTAATATGAGATACGCTAAATTTCTGTCTAAATATCTTGAAATATGCCTGACATATTAGGGATCCTTAGAGCTGAATACAATTTAAGTATTTATACACATTGAGCACTATGATATGATACATTTTGTATTCATGAAAATAAATAAATATTGTTTTATCTCTGAATGCCATCCTTGAACTAAATTACAGTCTATTGTGTAAAACTGCTATAAAATAACCTTAGAGTTGTCATTCCACAGATATATGAAAGAGCATGACTTCCACTACATATGAAATACCTAACAGATTCTCCTTATAACTTATACTTAACTGAAATTTATACATCAATCATCTTAATATTATTGAATACTTTGAGAATTAACTAATATATCTGTTCTTTCAACTTTTTTATTCTTATCTTTTTATACCCTATAATATCATTAATGCATATTTAATAATATCCATAACTGAGGATACTAAGTCTAATGTTCACTACTAAGTTATTACAAAACATACAAAATACTCTTTGGGAATTAAGCATAATAAAGGAGCATAAAATTTTATATAGTGAATAATTAAGAAATATATTCAAAAGCCCTTATTAGATACCCCCTGACAGTATTCAAAAAACATTATATAGTTGTGTATCTTAACTAACAATCAGCTTACTTTAAGAAGATTATCAGTGTTTCAAGTAAAGAAAATATTTTATCAGTAAGAATATTTTACATATTTCCAAATAACAAAAACTCTATGAATTTAAGCATTATGAAAATGCTAATTTTATTCAAAGGAAGAAAATTATGAGTAATATGTTAGAACATGTTTTATATTTGTTTTGTATGTTTGTAGATCATGCTTTTAATATATTCAACTGTTAATATCACCAATCAGGCTACTCATTTTAATATCCATTTTATTTAATTTTATTTATCCATTTCAAGATATACACAGTGATACAATTACTTATATCCTACAATACAGGAATATATAAATATATTGGATTTATAGTATAATATATATGTACATATGATTAATGAAAAAAATTTAAATATGTGATTTTTTTTAGTTTTGTGCAAACGTATTTATAGCCTAATTAAGTACTACATGCATTCGTTGACATAAATGTTTCTATAGATTCAAGGTTTTCTCTTTTTAATTTATATATTTTGTATTGTTTTTTATTTATTTACATTTCAAATGTTATCTTCCTTCGTGAATTCCCGTCCTCAGTGGAGGATTGCCTTATCTGGCATCAGTGTGAGGAGAATCCCTTGGTCCTGTGAAGGCTTGATGGCCAAGTACAGGGGAAAACTAGAGGGGAAATCTAGAGTGATGAAGCAGGAGTGGGTGTGTAGGGAGTACCCTCATAGATGCAGGTGAAAGAGAGAAAGGGACAGTGTGTTCAAGGTTTACTTTTACACTTAGGAGTACTTAATTAATTTTATGGGAGTCTTATATAAAATATTTTGGTCATAATCATCAAACTACTCTTTCTTTATTTACCCTACATTCTCCCTCCATATACCACAGTATTCTTTTTTTTGTAATTTATAAATCATGAGAGGCAAAACTTGTGCCAACTAAACATTCTTTTTGGTTTAGGAAGGACAATTTCTGAACTGCAACAACCTGAATGATACATAAATAATACTACATAATGTAGTAATTTTTGTGTGACACTTAGTGTGTTGCAGGGTAATATGAATACAAATGTGCCTGATATTGTAAAGTGATACAGGTTATCAGAGGAATATGTATAGCCATTTCTGTTAGTGCCCTATATATCAATCTATGGGTCGTTATTCATATGATAAATACATGAAATACACACACTCACATGAATATTATATAATATTTATGCACTGCCTCAGGTTCCCTCTTCTGTGTGTAGTGTGATATGTACTGCGGGATTCAGGGAAAATTTTCAGTAAGAAACAGCAGACTGCTGCTTTGATTGTGTTCAGTGCCCAGAAAATTAGGTTTCCAATGACAGAGGTACATGCTTGCATACAGAAGAAAATGTGCTGAATTTGAATACCTTCTCTATCCAAACTAGAAATATCAAATGGCCTGGATGCAAATTAAGACCTAAAATCTCCATGAATTAAAACATAATCAGTTAAATAGTGCCAACTTCTTTTAGACCAAGCAAATAACTTCCAATGTCTTCTTGAAACAAGGCATTTTTCTCACAATATGATGGTTACTGCTTTTATATAATATAGAAAGTGTTTAGGAGGACAAACCTGTAAAAAATGTTTTAAAGAAACATTTTAGATGTAATCTATGCATATGTTTATTTTTCTTTGATTTGTTGTACATAGAAAGTTGACCACCTGATCAGTCCATAATCTTTCCCTCTATCACCCAGGTTACTCTGTGAAAAGGACCACATGCTCAGTGTAACAGTTGTTTAATGAAATATATTTTAAGAGGTTAGATGGACAAAGGATTAAATATTTCCTCTTAAAGAATTAGAACAAGAGTGAAGATTTCAAAAATGCAACAAGAGATTGCTTAGAGCTTAGCTAAGGAAAGAGGGAGAAATATGAACCTTCATAATCTTCATGCCATATAGCATGGAATGTGTATAAGGCAAGATAGAGATTGTAAAAAAAATGAAAGGGACATGCATAGGTCTATGAGGCCTACAGCTTCAAGAATGAAAATATACCTTTATGCAAATAGTGTTTGAATGAGGAATTGTATGTTCTGGTTCCTATGTGTAGATACAGACAAAGGCACAAACCATAGAGCAAACAAAGCACATGATGCATTTCATCAACTGACACCAGTACTGATATCTGCACACCACACTTTTCTGTGAATAGTGGATTTATGTTTAGAGGAATTAAATAATCTGAGATTATGCATATTATTATTCATCATATATTTGTTTTTTTTTCAATATTTTTTTTTTCTTTCCACTTCCAATGATGGTGTTTTTTTGCTATCACAATGTGTAGGTTAATACAGAGAAATCTCAATTTACTGGTTCTACAGCAAAAAAGAAGGGAATAGATGCTCAACATCAACTTATTTATTGATATTTCCTAAGAATAACATGAATATAAAATTACTACCTATGTAATTATGATAACTTATAAGGGATTGTTTTCATTTGCCAGCAGATATGGAACAGTGTGTGAAATGTCCAGATGATAAGAATGCCAACATAAAGCCAACCTACTGTCTCTCAAGAGCTGTATCATTTATGGCTTAAGAAGATCCATTTGGGATGGCTCTACACTGCATGGCAGTGTACTTTTCGGCCATCACAATTCTAGTCCTCATCACATTTGTGAAGAACAAGGATACTCCCATTGTGAAGTCCAATAACCGCATTCTCAGCTACATCCTGCTCATCTCTCTTGTCTTCTGCTTTCTCTGCTCCCTGCTCTTCATTGGACATCCTGACCAGATCACCTGCTTCTGGCAGCAAACCATATTTGGAGTATCTTTTACTGTGTCTGTTTCTACAGTATTGGCCAAAACAATATCTGTGGTCATGGCTTTCAAGCTCACTACTCCAGGAAGAAGAATGAGAGGGATATTGGTAACAGAGGCACCTAAGTTGGTCATTCCCATTTGTACCCTAATCCAACTTCTCTGTGGAATCTGGTTGGTAACATCTCCTCCCTTTATTGACAGAGATAAACAATTTGAACATGGGAAGATTGTCATAATTTGCAATAAAGGCTCTGTCATTGCCTTCCACGTTGTCCTGGGATACTTGGGCAGTTGGCTCTGGGGAGCTTCACTTTGGCTTTCTTGTCTAGGAACCTTCCTGACACATTCAATGAAGCCAAGTTCCTAACTTTTAGCATGCTGGTGTTCTGCAGTGTCTGGATCACCTTCCTCCCTGTCTACCACAGCATCAGGGGGAAGGTCATGGTAGTTGTGGACATTTTCTCAATCTTGCCTTCTAGTGTAGGGTTGCAAATGTGTTTCTTTCTCCCAAAGTGTTATGTTATTTTAAATAGACCAGATTCAAATTTTATAAAGAACTGAAAAGGTAAATTGCTTTATTGAAATTTCCATGGTAAGAAAATGTTAGATGATATTTAACTTATGTTATTTTTCATCTTAATAAAAGTAGTACTTCATCATATAAAAAAATTAAGTAATATACATATGTGTACTTACAAACAGGAAAGCAAACATGAATATGTTTAGATCAGGGAATCTCAATGAGGAATGGCTACCATCATTTTGATCTGTGGTTGTGTGTTTAAGCCATGTCCTTAATTAATGATTAATATGAGGTTACCCTACTGTCTGTGAACAGTGGCACCTGTAGGTACACTGTCCTTGAGTTATAAGAAAGGGTACTGAATACACAATGAATATGAAGCCTGTAATCAACATTGTTCCATTTGCTTTCATGGAGTTCTTGCATCCAATTTCATGCCTCGACTTCATTCAATGTACTATGAAAAAAGGTGGATAAATAAATAAACACTTTCCTCACATGTTTCTCTTGGTCATGTTGTTTTTTCCAGCAACAAAATCTAAGAAATCACATAATGGTAAATTGTCTCTGTTGGGATTTGGAAGGTCATAGATTCCTGATGTGATAAAAGGCATTGATTTGAAAAGAGAGACAAGAGTGAAAGTTAGCAGTGTGTGAAGCACTGTGACACTATGCATATGGCAGTGCAGAATCGCTTAACTTTGGAATAGCTTTAATATATACAAGTTGGATGTTAAGAATATCAGATAAAATATAAAGTAAAGTACATTTTATTTATTTATTTTTAAATTAAGTATTTTTTTCATTTACATTTCCAATGCTATCCCAAAAGTCCCCAATACCCTCCCTTCCCCACTCCCCTACATACCAACTACCACTTCTTGGCACTTGCGTTCACCTGTACTGAGGCATATAAAGTTTGCAAGACCAGTGGGCCTCTCTTTCCACTGATGGCCAACTGGGCCTCCTTCTGATACATATGCAGCTAGGCACATGAGCTCCGGGGGTTGAGGGGCTTGTACTGGTTAGTTCATATTATTATTCCACCTATAGGGATGCAGACCCCTTTAGCTCCTTGGGTACTTTTTTCAGCTCCTCCATTGGTGCCCCTATATTCCATCCAATAGCTGACTATGAACATCCACTTATGTGTTAGCTAGGCCCTGGCATAGTCTCACAAGAGACAGCTATATCAGGGTCCTTTCAGCGAAATCTTGCTGGTGTATGCAAAGGTGTCAGGGTTTGGATGAATCCCCGGGTATGGGATGAATCCCCGGGTATGACAGTCTCTAGATGATGCATCCTTTCATTTCAGCTCCAAACTTTGTCTCTGTAACTCTTTCCATGGGTGTTTTGTTTCCAATTCTAAGAATGGGCAAAGTATCCACACTATGTTCTTCGTTTTTCTTGAGTTTCATGTGTTTTTCAAATTGTGCCTTATATCTTGGGTAATATAACTTTCTGGGCTATTATCCACTTTTCAGTGAGTGCATATTAAGTGAGTTCTTTTGTGATCGGGTTACCTCACACAGGATGATGCCCTCCAGGTTCATCCATTTGCCTAGGAATTTAATAAATTCATTCTTTTTAATAGTTGTGTAGTATTCCATTGTGTAAATATACCACATTTTCTGTATCCATTCATCTGTTGAGGGACATCTGGGTTCTTTCCAGCTTCTGGCTATTATAAATAAGGCTGCTATGAACATAGAGAAGCATGTGTCCTTCTTACCAGTTGGAACACCTTCTGGATATATGCCCCTAAGAGGTATTGCTGGATCCTCCAGTAGTACTAAGTCCAATTTTCTGAGGAACCACCAGACTGATTTCCAGAGTGGTTGTACAAACTTGCAATCCTGCCAACAATGGAGGAGTGTTCCTCTTTCTCCACATGCTCGACAGCATCTGCTGTCACTTAAATTTTTTTCTTAGCCGTTCTGACTAGTGTGAGGTGGAATCTCAGAGTTGCTTTGATATTGATTTCCCTGATTATTAAGAATGCTGAACATTTTTTTCATGTGCTTCTCTGCCATTCGGGATTTCTCAGATGAGAATTCCTTGTTTAGATCTGAGCCCCATTTTTAATGTAGTTATTTCATTTTCTACAGTCCACCTTCTTGAGTTCTTTATATGTATTGGATATTAGACCTCTATCTGATTTAGGATAGGTAAAGATCCTTTCCCAATCTGTTGGTGACTTTTTTGTCTTATTGATGGTGTCTTTTGCCTTATAGAATCTTTGCAATTTTATGAGGTCCCATTTGTCGATTCTCAATCTTACAGCATAAGACATTGCTGTTTTATTCAGGAATTTTTCCCCTGTGTTCAGATCTTCAAGACTTTCCTCCACTTTCTCTTCTATAAGTTTTAGCGTCTATGGTTTTAAGTGGAGTTCCTTCATCCACTTAGATGACCTTAGTAAAAGAAGATAGGAATGGATCAATTCACAGTCTTCTACATGATAATCACCATTTGTGCCAGCACCATTTGTTGAAAATGCTGTGTGTTTTTTTTTTTTCCCCCCTCTGGATGGTTTTAGCTTCTTTGTTCAAAGATCAAGTGTCCATAAGTATTTGGGTTTATTTCTGGGTCTTCAATTTTATTGCACTGGTCTACTTGTCTGTTGCTATACCAGTATCATGCAGTTTTTTTTTTTTTTTTTTTTTTTATCACAATTGCTCTGTAGTACAGCTTTAGGTCAGGCATGGTGTTTCCACCAGAGGTTCTTTTATCCTTGAGAAGAGTTTTTGCTATCCTAGGTTTTTTATTATTTCAGATGAATTTGCACATTGCCCTTTCTAACTCAGTGAAGAATTGAGTTGGAATTTTAATGGGGATTGCATTAAATCTGTAGATTGATTTTGGCAAGATAGCCATTTTTACTATATTGATCCTGCCAATCCATTGGTATGGGAGATCTTTCCATCTTCTGGGATTTTCTGCAATTTATTTTTTCAGAGATTTGAAGTTCTTATCATACCCAAATTTCATTTCCTTAGAGTCACCTCAAGGTACCTTATATTATTTGTGACTATTGAGAAGGGTGTTCTTTCACTAATTTCTCTCTCAGCCTGTTTATCCTTTGTGTAGAGAAAGGCCATTGACTTGTTTGACTTAATTTTATATCCAGTTACTTCACTGAAGCTGTTTATCAGGTTTAGGAGTTCCGTGGTGGATTTTTATGGTCACTTATATATACTATCATGTCATCTGCAAATAGTGATATTTTGATTTCTTCCTTTCCAAATTGCATCCTCTTGACTTCCTTTTGTTGTCAAATTGCTCTGGCTTGGGCTTCAAGTACAATGTTAACTAGGTAGGGAGAAAGTGAGCAGCCTTGTCTAGTTCCTGATTTTAGTGGGATTGCATCCAGCTTCTCACTATTTACTTTGATGTTGGCTACTGGTTTACTGTAGATTGCTTTTATCATGTTTATGTATGGGCTTTGAATTTCTGATCTTTCCTAGACTTTTTTCATGAATGGGTGTTGGATTTGACAAATGCTTTCTCAGCATCTATCCCGATGATCATGTGTTTTGTTTTGTTTTTTTTTTTTCCTTTGAGTTTGTTTATATAATGGATTACGTTGATGGATATCCACATATTAAACCATCTCTGCATCCCTGGAATGAAACCTACTTGGTCAGGAGGGATGATTGTTTTGATGTGTTCTTGGATTCGGAGAGCGAGAATTTTATTATTTTTTTATCAATATCCATAATGGAAATTGGTCTGAAGTTCTCTATCTTTGTTAGATCTTTCTGTGGTTTAGGTATCAGAGTAATTGTGGATTCATAGAATGAGTTGGTTAGAGTACCTTATGCTTCTATTTTGTGGAAAAGTTTGTGAAGAAGTAGAATTAGGTCTTCATTGAAGGTCTGACCGAACTCTTCCCTAAACCCATCAGGTCATGTGTTTTGTTTTTTGTTTTTGTTTTTGTTTTTGTTTATGTTTTTGTTTTTATTTTTGTTTTTTGGCTTGGAGACTATTGACGAGTGCTTCTATTTCTTTAGGGGATATAGGACTGTCTACGTAATTAATCTGATCCTAATTTAACTTTGTTACCTGTTTTCTGTCTAGAAATTTGTGCATTTTTTCCAGGTTTTCCAATTTTGTTGAGTATAGCCTTTTGTAGAGGATCTAATGGTGTTTTGGATATCTTTGAGATTTGTTGTAATGTCTCCTTTTTAATTTATGATTTGGTTAATTAGAATATTGTCCCTGTGTCTTCTCGTTAATCTGGCTAAGGTTTTATCTATCTTGTTGATTTTCTCAAAGAACCAGATCCTATGGTTGATTCTTTGAATAGTTGTTTGTTTCCACTTGTTTGATTTCAACCCTGAGTTTATTTCCTGTGGTCTACTCCTCTTGGGTGAATTTGCTTCCTTTAGTTCTAGAGCTTTTAGGAGTGCTGTCAGACTATTAGTGTATGCTGTCTCTAGTTTCTTTTTGGAGGCACCCAGGGCTGAGTTTTCCTCTTAGGACTGCCTTAATTGTGTCCCATAAGTGTGGGTATGTTGTGGCTTCATTTTCATTAAACTCTAAAAAGTCTTTAATTTCTTTCTTTATTTCATCCTTGACAAAGGAATCATTGAGTAGAGTGTTGTTTACTTTCCACCTGAATGTTGGCTTTCTATTTTTTTTTTTATGCTGTTATTGAAGATCAGACTTAGTCTGTGGTGTTCAGATAAGATGCATGGCGCAATTTCAATATTTTTTTTCTTTTGAGTCCAATTTTTTGACCAATTGTATGGACAATTTTGGAGGAGGTGCCATGTTGTGCTGAGAAGAATGTATATCCTTTTGTTTTAGGATAAAATATTTTGTAGATATCTATTAAATCTATTTGTTTCATAATTTCTGTTAGTGTCTATGTGTCTCTATTTCATTTCTGTTTCCAGGATCTGTCCATTGGTGAGAGTGCGTGTTGAAGTCTCCCAATATTATTGTGAGTTGCAATGTGTGTTTTGAGCTTTACTAAAGTTTCTTTAATGAATGCAGCTGCCCTTGTATTTGGAGCATAGACAATCAGAACTGAATGTTTATCTTGGTAGATTTTAATTTTGATGAGTATGAAGCACCCCTCCTTGTCTTTTTTGATAACTTTGGGTTCAAAGTCAGATATATCCGATATTAGAATTGCTATTCCAGCTTGTTTCTTGGGAACATTTGCTTGGAAAATTGTTTTTGAACCTTTCACTCTGAGGTAGTGTCTGTCTTTTCCTTGAATTGGGTTTCCTGTAAGCAGCAATATGTTGGGTCCTGTTGGTGTAGCCAGTCTATTAGTCTATGTATTTTTTATTGGAGAATTGAGTCCATTGATGTTAAGAGAAATTAAATAAAAGTAATTGTTGCTTCCTGATATTTTTGTTGTTAAAGTTAGGATTCTGTTCCTGCAGCTGTGTTAGGTTTGTTGAAGGATTACTTTCTTGCTTTTTCTAGGTTGAAGTTTCCATCCTTGTGTTGGTGTTTTCCTTTTATTATCCGCTGAAGGATTGGATTCATTGAAAGTTACATTGTGAAATTTGTTTTATCATGGAATATTTTGGTTTCTTCATCTAAGGTAATTGAGAGTTTTGCTGTGTATAGTATTCTGGGCTGGCATTTGTGTTCTCTTTGGGTCTGTATAACATCTGTCTAGGATCTTCTAGCTTTCCTAGTCTCTGGTGAGAAGTCTGGTGTTATTCTAATAGGCCTGCCTTTATATGTTTTTGACATTTTTCCCTTATTGCTTTTAAAATTCTATCTTTATTTACTGCATTTATTCTGATTATTATGTGTCAGGTGGAATTTCATTTCTGGACCATTCTATTTGGGCTTCTGTAGGCTTCTTGTATGTTCATGGGCATCTATTTTATTAGGTTTGTGGAATTTTCTTCTATAATTTTGTTGAAGATATTTGCTGGCCCTTTAATTTGAAAAATCTTCATTCTCATCTACTCCTATTATCTGTATGTTTGGTCTTCTCATTGTATCCTGGAATTCCTGGATGGTGTTTTTGTTTGTTTGTTTGTTTTTGTTTTTGTTTATTTTGAGACAGGGTTTTTCTGTGTAGCCCTGGCTGTCCTGGAACTCACTCTGTAGACCAGGCTGGCCTTGAACTCAGAAATCTGCCTGCCTCTACCTCCAGAGTGCTGGCATTAAAGGTGTGTTCCACCATGGCTTTCCTGGATGTTTTAAGTTAGGATCTTTTTGCATTTTGCTTTTTCTTTATTGTTGTTTCCAGTTTCTCTATGGAATCTTTTGCTTCTGAGATTCTCTCTTCCATCTCTTGTATTCTGTTGCTGATGCTTGCATCTATGGTTCCTGATTTCTTTCCTAGGGTTTCTATCTCCAGCATTGTCTCCCTTTGGGTTTTCTTTATTGTTTCTACTTCTGTTTTTAGATCTTGGATAGTTTTGTTCAATTCCATCACCTGTTTGGTTGTGTTTTCCTGGAATTCCTTAAGGAGTTTTTGCGTTTCTTCTTTAAGGGCTTTTACATGTTCAGCAGTGTTTTCCTGTAAATCTTTTAGGTTTTTTTTTTTTTTTTGCTTCCTCTCTAAGGCCTTCTACCTTTTTAGCCACGTTCTCCTGTATCTCTTTATTGAGTTATTAATTTTCTTCTTAAAATCCTCTACCATCACCATGAGATAAGATTTTAAATCTGAATCTTGGTTTTCAGGTGTGTTGAGGTATCCAGGGCTTGCTCTGGTGGAAGTCCTGGCTTTTGGTGATGGTGAGTCGTCTTGGTTTCTATTAGTAAGATTCTTATATTTGCCTTTTGCCATCTTGTAATCTCTGTTTTTAGTTGTTATAGATGTCTCTGGCTGGAGTTTGTTCCTGCTGTGATTCTGCTAGCGTCTGTGAGCACTCCTGGGAGTCCAACTCTCTCTTGAGCCTCAGTGGTCAGAGTACTCCCTGCAGGCAAGCTCTCTTCTTGCAGGGAAGGTGCAGAGAGGTCTGGAGCCCAGCTCTGCCTCATTTCAGAAGATGAATGCCCCAATGGCATCCTGGCCCAGAACCTATGTTACTTGTGCAGCCAATGTGCTCTCCTGAGCAGACTGTTCTCTGAGGGAACCAGAATACAAGATGTTGCCCTCACCTGGTCAAGAGGTCAGTGTTTTCTAGGGTTTTAGAGTTTCATGGTTCTAGTTTTTTGTTTTATTTTATTTTGCTTTTGTGTTTCTTTTTGTTTTTTAAATGATTTTAGGGATATAGCGATTTATTTATTTATTTATTTATTTATTTATTTATTTATTTTTTAAGTATTTTCATTTTTTTTAGGATTTTGGTTTATTTTTTTGTTTGTTTGTTTGTTATAAGATTTTAGGGTTTTTATGCTTTTAGTTTTTTTTTTTTTTTAATGATTTTAGGGTTTTGGAGTGCTTAGGTGATTTTTAGTGTCTTAGGTTTTTTGGGGGCTTCAGGTATTTTTCTTAGGGATTTAGGGTTGTTTTTGTTTTAGGGTTTTAGAGACTTTTATGTTTTTAAAAGATTTTTAGATTTTTAAGTTTTGAATAAAAGAATGTAAGAATTCAACATTAGAATGTCAGTACAATAAGTTTTCATCTTTCATTGTATACATACATATATATTCATAATATAATAATTAAACATTATAATTAAACATTATAATGAGAAAATTGTTTCTTTTTTAGTATTTCAAATATATTTGGTTAAGGCAACAAAGTGAAAATTCTTGCCTCTGTGTCCTGAGTGCTTAGATTAATGTATATTTACCACCAATCCAGGACACACTGCTTCCTTGTCCACGAACATTTAGGCAATTTTAATGTTTCCTAGATATTTCTTTTCACAATTTTTTGAAAGATTTCTTTTTTATAAGTTTTGAAAATACATGTATAAGTGATATTTGATACATAATGTTTCCTATGTTTATGGTAAAAGAACTAACCCAGAATTTCCCACTTTTTATTTCATCAATCAGTTCAACTATCAATGCAAAACCTAAATCTTCAAGTTTCTGACATAAGGAAGAATGGCAAGATAGAACATACTAAGAGACATTCTACATATTGGGTTTTATGTGGATATCATTTATCAACTTGGATTTGAACTTTGTACAAGAAGATAGGAATGGATCATTTTGCATTCTTCTACATGCCGAAAACCAGTGGAAGCAGTACCATTTGTTGAAAATGCTGTCTTCTTGTCACTAGATGGTTTTGTACTCACTGTCACAGTTTAAGTGAGGATAGTTGTGTGGGTTCATTTCTGGGTCTTCAATTCTATCCTGTCCTGTTTGTCCATGGCTAAACATAATCAAAAATAAGAATTAAAGGTTTGCCAGTAGTGTCTTAGCACCAGAACTAGTGCCTCTGTAAGTTCTCATATATCATCTCAGATCTTCCACAAAGGCAACATTTTTTTCAAGGTTCAAACAGTCTAAAAACAATTTTCCACCCTCTAATTAGTGACCGAAACACAGAAAAGCCTTTATTCATACATTTTACTCAAATCTACAAAGAAATATTTCAATATCAATCACGTAAAAACAGATATAAAGTCTTCACTGTACACTAACTTGAAGCTAGGCATAAAGGATTTCCTTTACACATCTATAAAAAAAAACAAAAAGGAGTAAAACTTTATAAAATTAATATCGTATCTCAACTCTGAATATTACACACACATGAGTGAAGCATTGCTTTAATCATAGTGATTATATCAAAAAGGTCCAACAACTCACCTCATAGAAGACAATCCATGATCACTAGTGTCCACAAAACATAAACACATAAATCATTTTCTTTTATTTTTTTTTATTTATTTATTTTTTCAAACACCTATTTTTTGGGGGGGATTTTTAATATTTTTATTACATATTTTCCTCAATTACATTTCCAATGCTATCCCAAAAGTCCCCCATAGCGCCCCCCACTTCCCTACCCACCCATTCCCATTCTTTTGGCCCTGGTATTCCCCTATATTGGGGCATATAAAGTTTGCAAGTCCAATGGGCCTCTCTTTCCATTGATGGTCGACTAGGCCATCTTTCGATACATATGCAGCTAGAGACAAGAGCTCCAGGGTTCTGGTTAGTACATCATGTTGTTCCAATAATAGGGTTGCAGATCCTTTAGCTCCTTGTGTACTTTCTCTAGCTTCTCCATTGGGAGCCCTGTGATACATCCAATAGCTGACTGTGAACATCCACTCCTGTGTTTGCTAGGCCCCGGCATCGTCTCACAAGAGACAGCTATATTTGGGTCCTTTCAGCAAAATCTTGCTAGTGTATGCAATGGTGTCAGCGTTTAGAAGCTGATTATGGGATGGATCCCTGGATACGGCAGTCTCTAAATGGTCCATCCTTTCATCACAGCTACGAAATTTGTCTCTGTAACTCCTTCCCTGGGTGTTTTGTTCCCAATTCTAAGAAGGTGCACAGTGTCCACACTTTGGTCTTCATTCTTCTTGAGTTTCATGCGTTTAGCAAATTGTATCTTATATCTTGGGTATCCTAAGTTTTGGGCTAATATCCACTTATCAGTGAATACATATTGTGTGAGTTCTTTTGTGATTGTGTTACTTCACTAAGGTGATGATGCCCTCCAGGTCCATCCATTTGGCTAGGAATTTCATAAATTCATTCTTTTTAATAGCTGATTAGTACTCCATTGTGTAAATGTACCATAATTTCTGTATCCATTCCTCTATTAAGGGACATCTGGGTTCTTTCCAGCTTCTGGCTATTATAAATAGGGCTGCTATGAACATAGTGGAGCATGTGTCCTTTTTACCGGTTGGGACATCTTCTGGATATATGCCCAGGAGAGGTATTGCTGGATCCTCCAGTAGTACTATGTCCAATTTTCTGAGGAACCGCCAGACTGATTTCCAGAGTGGTTGTACAAGCTTGCAATCCCACCAACAATGGAGGAGTGTTCCTCTTTCTCCACATCCTCGCCAGCATCTGCTGTCACCTGAATTTTTGATCTTAGCCATTCTGACTGGTGTGAGGTGGAATCTCAGGGTTGTTTTGATTTGCATTTCCCTGATGATTAAGGATGTTGAACATTTTTTCAGGTGTTTCTCTGCCATTCGGTATTCCTCAGGTGAGAATTCTTTGTTCAGTTCTGAGCCCCATTTTTTAATGGGGTTATTTGACTTTCTGGAGTCCACCTTCTTGAGTTCTTTATATATATTGGATATTAGTCCCTTATCTGATTTAGGATAGGTGAAGATCCTTTCCCAATCTGTTGGTGTTTTTTTTTGTCTTATTGATGGTGTCTTTAGCCTTGCAGAAGCTTTGTAGTTTCATGAGGTCCCACTTGTCAATTCTCGATCTTACAGCACAAGCCATTACTGTTCTATTCAGGAATTTTTCCCCTGTGCCCATATCTTCAAGCCTTTTCCCCACTTTCTCCTCTATAAGTTTCAGTGTCTCTGGTTTTATGTGAAGTTCCTTGATCCACTTAGACTTGACCTTAGTACAAGGAGATAGGAATGGATAGATTCGCATTCTTCTACATGTTAACAACCAGTTGTGCCAGCACCATTTGTTGAAAATGCTGTCTTTCTTCCACTGGATGTTTTTAGCTCCCTTGTCGAAGATCAAGTGACCGTAGGTGTGTGGGTTCATTTCTGGGTCTTCAATTCTATTCCATTGGTCTATTTGTCTGTCACTATACCAGTACCGTGCAGTTTTTATCACAATTGCTCTGTAGTAGATCTTTAGGTCCGGCATGGTGATTCCACCAGAGGTTCTTTTATCCTTGAGAAGAGTTTTTGATATTCTAGATTTTTTTGTTATTCCAGATGAATTTGCAGATTGCACTTTCTAATTAGTTGAAGAATTGATTTGGAATTTTGATGGGGATTGCATTGAATCTGTAGATTGCTTTTGGCAAGATAGCCATTTTTACAATGTTGATCCTGCCAATCCATGAGCATGGGAGATCTTTCCATCTTCTGAGATCTTCTATAATTTCTTTCTTCAGAGACTTGAAGTTTTTATCATACAGATCTTTCACTTCCTTAGTTAGAGTCACACCAAGATATTTTATATTATTTGTGACTATTGAGAGGGTGTTGTTTCCCTAATTTCTTTCTCAGCCTGTTTATTCTTTGTGTAGAGAAAGGCCATTGATTTGTTTGAGTTAATTTTATATCCAGCTACTTCACCAAAGCTGTTTATCAGGCTTAGGAGTTCTCTGGTGGAATTTTTAGGGTCACTTATATATACTATCATATCATCTGCAAAAAGTGATATTTTGACTTCATCTTTTCCAATTTGTATCCCTTTGATCTCCTTTTGTTCTCGAATTGCTCTGGCTAGGACTTCAAGTACAATGTTGAATAGGTATGGAGAAAGTGGACAGCCTTGTCTAGTGACTGATTTTAGAGGGATTGCTTCAAGCTTCTCACCATTTACTTTGACGTTGGCTACTGGTTTGCTGTAGATTGCTTTTATCATGTTTAGGTATGGGCCTTGAATTCCTGATCTTTCCAAGACTTTTATCATGAATGGGTGTTGGATCTTGTCAAATGCTTTTTCCGCATCTAACGAGATGACCATGTGGTTTTTGTCTTTGAGTTTGTTTATATACTGGATTACGTTGATGGATTTCCGTATATTGAACCATCCCTGCATCCCTGGTATGAAACCTACTTGGTCAGGATGGATGTTTGTTTTGATGTGTTCTTGGATTCGGTTAGTAAGAACTTTATTGAGGATTTTTGCATCAATATTCATAAGGGATATTGGTCTGAAGTTTTCTATCTTTGTTGGGTCTTTTTGTGGTTTAGGTATCAGAGTAATTGTGGCTTCATAGAATGAGTTGGGTAGAGTACCTTCTGTTTCTATTTTGTGGAATGGTTTGTGAAGAACTTGGATTAGATCTTCTTTGAAGGTCTGATAGAACTCTGCACTAAACCAATCTGGCCCTGGGCTTTTTTTAGTTGGGAGACTATTAATGACTGCTTCTATTTCTTTGGGGGATATAGGGCTGTTTAGATCATTAACCTGATCTTGATTCAACTTTGGTACCTGGTATCTATCTAGGAACTTCTCCATTTCATCCAAGTTCTCCAGTTTTGTCGAGTATAGCCTTTGGTAGAAGGATCTGATGGTGTTTTGGATGTCTTCAGGATCTGTTGTTATGTCTCCTTTTTCATTTCTGATTTTGTTAATTAGGATGCTTTCCCTGTGCCCTCTAGTGAGTCTGGCTAAGGGTTTATCTATCTTGTTGATTTTCTCAAAGAACCAGCTCCTTGATTGGATGATTCTTTGAATAGTTTTTCTTGTTTCCACTTGGTTGATTTCACCCCTGAGTTTGATTATTTCCTGCCGTCTACTCCTCTTGGGTGAATTTGCTTCCTTTTGTTCTAGTTCTTTTAGGTGTGTTGTCAAGCTGCTAATGTGTGCTCTCTCTAGTTTCCTTTTGGAGGCATTCAGAGCTATGAGTTTTCCTCTTAGAAATGCTTTCATTGTGTCCCATAAGTTTGGGTATGTTGTGGCTTCATTTTCATTGAACTCTAAAAAGTCCTTAATTTCTTTCTTTATTCCTTATTTGAACAAGGTATCATTGAGAAGAGTGTTGTTCAGTTTCCACGTGAAGGTTGGCTTTCTATTATTTATTTTGTTATTGAAGATCAGCTTTAGTCCATGGTGATCTGATAGGATGCATGGGACAATTTCAATATTTTTGTATCTGTTGAGGCCTGTTTTGTGACCAATTATGTGGTCAATTTTGGAGAAGGTGCCATGAGGTGCTGAAAAGAAGGTATATCCTTTTGTTTTAAGATAGAATGTTCTGTAGATATCTGCCAGATCCATTTGATTCATAATTTCTCTTAGTTTCTCTGTGTCCCTGTTTAGTTTCTGTTTCCATGATCTGTCCATTGGTGAAAGTGGTGTGTTGAAGTCTCCCACTATTATTGTATGAGGTGCAATGTGTTCTTTGAGATTTACTAAAGTTTCTTTAATGAATGTGGCTGCCTTTGTATTTGGAGCATAGATATTCAGGATTGATAGTTCCTCTTGGAGGATTTTACCTTTGATGAGTATGAAGTGTCCCTCCCTGTCTTTTTTAATGACTTTGGGTTGGAAGTCAATCTTATCAGATATTAGAATGGCTACTCCAGCTTGTTTCTTCATACCATTTGCTTGGAAAATTGTTTTCTAGCCTTTCATTCTGAGGTAGTGTCTATCTTTTTCTCTGAGATGAGTTTCCTGTAAGCAGCAAAATGTTGGGTCTTGTTTGTGTAGCCAGTTTGTTAGTCTATGTCTTTTTATCGGGGGTTGAGTCCATTGATATTAAGAGATATTAAGGAAAAGTAATTGTTGTTTCCTGTTATTTTTGTTGTTAAAGTTGGCATTCTGTTCTTGTGACCGTCTTCTTTTAGGTTTGTTGAGGGATGAACTTCTTGTAGTTTCTAGGGCGTGGTTTCTGTCCTTGTATTGGTTTTTTTCTGTTATTATCCTTTGAAGGGCTGGATTCGTGGAAAGATAATGTGTGAATTTGGTTTTGTCGTGGAATACTTTGGTTTCTCCATCTATGTTAATTGAGAGTTTGGCTGGGTATAGTAGTCTGGGCTGGAATTTGTGTTCTTTTAGTGTCTGTATAACATCCTAACAGGACCTTCTGGCTTTCATAGTCTCTGGTGAAAAATCTGGTGTAATTCTGATAGGCTTGCCTTTATATGTTACTTGGCCTTTTTCTCTTACTGCTTTTAGTATTCTATCTTTATTTAGAGCATTTGTTGTTCTGATTATTATGTGTCGGGAGGTATTTCTTTTCTGGTCCAGTCTATTTGGAGTTCTTTAGGCTTCTTGTATGTTCATGGGCATCTCTTTCTTTAGATTTGGGAAGTTTTCTTCTATAATTTTGTTGAAGATGTTTGCTGGTCCTTTGAGTTGAAAATCTTCATTCTCATCCACTCCTATTATCTGTAGGTTTGGTCTTCTCATTGTGTCCTGTATTTCTTGGATGTTTTGAGTTAGGATCTTTTTGCATTTTACATTTTCCTTGATTGTTGTGCCGATGTTCTCTATGGAATCTTCTGCACCTGAGATTCTCTCTTCCATCTCTTGTATTCTGTTGCTGATGCTCGTATCTATGGTTCCAGATTTCTTTCCTAGGGTTTCTATCTCCAGTGTTGCCTCATTTTGGGTTTTTTTTATTGTGTCTACTTCCCTTTTTAGGTCTAGTATGGTTTTGTTCATTTCCATCATCTGTTTGGATGTGTTTTCCTGTTTTTCTTTAAGGACTTCTACCTGTTTGATTGTGTTATCCTGTTTTTCTTTAAGGACTTGTAACTCTTTAGCCATGTTCTCCTGTAATTCTTAAGTGAGTTATTAAAGTCCTTCTTGAAGTCCTCTACCATCATCATGAGATATGCTTTTAGATCCGTGTCTAGCTTTTCCGGTGTTTGGGGTGCCCTGGACTGGGCGAAGTGGGGGTTCTGGGTTCTGATGATGGTGAGTGGTCTTGGTTTCTGTTAGTAAGATTATTACGTTTACCTTTCGCCATCTGGTAATCTCTGGGGTTAGTTGTTATCATTGTCACTGTTTAAAGATTGGAGCAGAAGCTGTGTTCCACACAGCAGCAGTCTCAAAATCCTGTGGCGGGGGTCGTGGGTAGCTGTCGGTACCCTGGTGCTGGTCCAGCCGGAAGAGGCCTATGGTCCTACTCAGGCCGGTTTTCTGCTTCCCTAACTAATGCAGTCTCTGGTTCCGCGCGCAATTGGATTGGAGCAGAAGCTGTGTTCCACTCACCAGAAGTCTTAAGATCCTGTGGCGGGTGTTGTGGGTAGCTGGTGAGTGTCAGCCGACCCTGTGCCCTAGCTACCCCGGTGCTTTTCTGACCGGAAGAGGCTTGTGGCCCTACGTAGGCCGGATTTCTGCCTCCCCAACCAAAGCAGTCTCAGGTCCCGCATGATTGGACTGGAGCAGAAGCTGTGTTCCACTCACCAGCAGTCTCAAAATCCTGTGGCGGGGGTCGTGGGTATCTGGCGGTGTCAGGCAACCCTGCGCTCTAGCTACCCCGGCGCTGATCCGGCCGGATGAGGCCTGTGGCCCTACTCAGGCTGGTTTCTGCTTCCCTAACTAATGCAGTCTCAGGTCCCGCGTGATTGGACTGGAGCAGAAGCTGTGTTCAACTCACCAGCAGTCTCAAAATCCTGTGGCGGGGGTCGTGGGTAGCTGGCGGGTGTCAGGCGACCCTGCGCTCAAGCTTCCCCTGTGCTGATCCGGCCGGATGAGGCCTGTGGCCCTACTCAGGCCGGTTTCTGCTTCCCTAACTAATGCAGTCTCAGGTCCCGCGCACAATTGGATTGGAGCAGAAGCTGTGTTCCACTCACCAGAAGTCTTAAGATCCTGTGGCGGGTGTTGTGGGTAGCTGGCGAGTGTCAGCCGACCCTGCGCTCTAGCTGCCCCGGTGCTTTTCTCATAAATCATTTTCTAGTTCCATATGATTAATGGTATTTTAACTTCGGTCATTGAAACTTTTAAAATTAAAATCTTAAAAAAATACTTTAATGGTCTGTAGAGATTTCTCAGAATATAAGGGTATACACTGCCCTTCCTGGTGCTCAATGTTCAGATTCAAACATTCACATCAGGTGGCTCAGAACACCCTTCAGGGAGATCAGAAAGTTACTCATGTGCACATACCTCTACACACACACACACACACACACACACACACACACACACACACACATTTTAATAATAAAACAAAATCTTAAAAGCCCATATATTATTTATTTAAAATGTCCGCGTACAAAAGCTGATGAGCTCCTGGAGGATTTATGAGTGGACTGGTTCTGACATCACTCTATAACTAGCCAAGTATGGAAACATTGTCCTATTTACCTTCCTTTGGCTTCCAAGCAATGCCACAATGGTCTAAGGAGCTGGAATTCTGCTAGGAAAACCAAGAAGAGAGAAGTAAAACCTGAAGATCTGGTCCAAATAGAGGTACATTCTTCCTCTTTGAATGTGGTTTCATTAGTTTTGACAATTGGTCTACCTTAAACCAAGATAAAGGTGAGTCAAAAATAGGTGGGGCCACACTTATAATAAGACTGCATAGTTGTGTATATCTCTAAACATCTACTTAAATATAATCATTTCCCTAGAAAATCAAGTTGATCAGATGGTATATTTCGATATTATTGGACTATGTTCTTCTTTCCAATGTGGCTATGTTCAATAAAGTTTCCTTCTATGATTTTCCATATTACATATGCAGAGTGACCACATGTATGGCTCCAGAAGAGCAAGGTGGCAATGGGTGTGGCAGAACAATAGAGTTGCAGGCTCCTCACAGACATAAATAGTGAAACCTGAGCAAACAGGTTTCAGCCTGATGGGGGGTGGAGGTTACATAGCATGGCTTAAATAGAAGCTTGTTTATGATATACATATACTAACCTACAAGACTGAATTGATTTAATAAAAATCTGACATAGTACCTACTTCTTATAAAATGAAAATTCCCAGATATTTATTTGCAGTTGCGAAGATCATCTGTTTGCAACAAATTTCTGGAGATATGCATATTCAAGAACAACCTTGAGTGACATAAAAAACTGACATAATCATATATTGCACTGAGAATGATCAACATCACATCCAACTGATTATATATATACTCATAGAATTCAATCTACAGAGAATGCATTTTTCCTTTTCACTAACATTTAAATGGATAAAGAATGTAGCCTCATTGGATCCTGCAGTAGATTGATTTCTAGCTTTTAGAAAACACTCTACACTAAGTTCTATAGTGACTGTAATAGTCATAAACCTGACAGCCATGAATACTGTACCTGTTTCTTTTTTTGTCTTTTTTTAAAGATTTATTTATTATTATATCTAAGTAGAGTGTAGCTGTCTTCAGATGCACCAGAAGATGGTATTCGATCTCATTATGCATGGTTTTGAGCCACCATGTGGTTGCTGGGATTTGAACTCAGGACCTTCAGAAGAGCAGTTGGTGCTCTTAACCACTGAGCCATCTCTCCAGCCCCTGTACCTGTTTCTTTACATGCACGTTTACATTTGTTTTAGACAAGTACATTGGGGAATAAAATATGATACAGTGGATAAATCAGATAATGCTTATACTAGATTTGTAGAGAGATGAGTATATGGATGTTCTGATGGATGAAAAGAGGACATGAATTGACAGAAGGAAATATGACTATCATATAATCCTGATGGTTGATTACTAAAAAATAGAAAACCAAGAGTCCACCTCCGGAAGAAAGGCAGTGTACTAAGTGGAGAGATGGGCTTGTCACGGAATTTTTCTTATCTAAAAGGAGTGCAGGGACAAAAATGGAGAAGAGACTGAGGGAAAAGAGGTCCAGTGACAGACCCAACTTGGAATCCAGCTCAAGAGGGGGCTCCAAGGCCTGACAGTATTATTGATCTTATGGTCTACTTTCAGACAGAAGACTAGCATAGCTCTTTTTTCAAGAAGTCAAATAAGCAGATGACTGAAACAGGAACAGATCCATATACCTAACCAATGCAATGAATTCGGGGACCCATACGGCATAAATAGGGAAAGGCTGAAAGAATTTGAGCAACGACATATGAAGATCAACATTCTGAACTAACCTGGACCCTTGAGATCTCTCAGACACTGAGCCACCAAAAAGGCTGCATACACCATCTAGAATGAGCCCCCAACTCATATAAAGAATAGGGCTGTCTGGTCTAGGCTTAGGGAGAGATGACATTGCTAACTCTCCACAGAGTTTAGGTTCCAGGAAGTGAGCAGTTCTGGTATGGTGGGTGGAGGTTGGGAGGGATGGGAGAGTAGGGACATACTCTTTGTGTCAGGGAGATGAGGAATGGGATGAGAAAACGTTGGTGGGTCAGACCAGAATGGGGATAAAATGTGGACTGAAAAAAAAGAGAAATATTTTTTAAAATAATTAAAAGAGAAAAATATTTTTAATCTTGTTAACTGGAATGCTGCCTCTGGGTCCTTTAGTTAATTTGACTAAGGACTTATCAGAAATGCAATATATTTATGTTTGTATTTGTACATTTATATATCATCTCTCTCTCTCTCTCTCTCTCTCTCTCTTTCTCTCTCTGTGTGTGTGTGTGTGTGTGTGTGTGTGTGTGTGTGTAGGTGTGTGTAATAAAACTCCCAGACCCCCTTCAAGAGGAAAAAAATACAGGGGAAATATTTTCTAATATGAGCTCAAGAGATAACATTCTCAGAGAAAATGCTTGGCATGTTGTTCTAGGGCTATAAAGTTATCAACTACTATTTCAGGGAAATTTTAAATACAGGAGGCATAATTTATATAAAATGCAGGATAGAAATCAAAACTCAAAGGAATTCAGAAGCAAAAGCAACAAAAATAATAAACTTGAAAATAGGTAGAGCATTTATCTAGGTGTTTATGTCTATTCAAATTCAACTTTTTAAAACTTTTTTATTAAATAATATTAATCATTTATATTGCAAATGTTACTACAGCTCCTAGATTCCCCTTACTGTGATTTTCCCCTTCCCTTTTCCCCTTTGTTTCTGGGAGTGTGCTCCCCCATCCATCCTAACCTCACTGCCATCATCTCTGCGGGAACAAATTCTACTGATTTAAATTCATCCTCACTCATGAGGTCAGACAAGGCAGTCCTCAGCTACATGTACACCATGGCTATAGACTAGCTCATATATGTACTTTGGGTGGCTGTTTAGGCTCTGGGACCTCTGAGGGCTTCCACGTTATTGATACTGTTGTTCTTCCAATGGGGTGTCACACCCATCAGCTCCTTCAGTTTTTCTGTTAATTCTTCCATAGTTGTCTCTTACCTCAATCTAATGGTTGGCTGTAACTATCTGTATCTGTCTCAGTCAGCTGCTTGTAGGGCCTTTCAGAAGATAGCAATGAAAGGCTACTGTATGAAAGAACAACATGGCATAAGTAATAGTGTCAGTGTTAGAACTTTCAACTGAAAATAGATCTTTTTAAAAATTTTTAATTGGGTATTTATTTCATTTACATTTCCAATGCTATCCCAAAAGTCTCACACACACACACACACACACACACACACACACACACACACACACACACACACACTCTCCCACCTACCCACTTCCACTTCTTGGCCCTGGCATTCCACTGTACTGAGGCAAAATGTATTCACAAACACTGAGCCTCTCTTTCTACTGATGGCCAACTAGGCGATCTTCTGATACAAATGCAGCTAGAGACACAAGCTCCGGGGAGTTTGGGGGGTGGGTGTATTTGTGAGTTCATATTGTTGTTCCACCTATACGATTGCAGATCCCTTCGGCAACCAATTCCAAGCATTCTTGTTCTCATAAAGACTATGTTTTGACAACTTCAATTAATCAAACAAGCAACATGGGAGCATATTTTTGAAGCTTAGCAGTGTGCTTTCGAACAGGATGTCTTTCCAAATAACCCCTCAACAAATGACATTTCTATGCATATCCATGAATACTGTTTATCAAATTTATTATTTACATGTATTGCTTTTGATTTTACTTTTATAAATGATTTTTTGTATGCATATGATCATTGTGTCACAGTCAGATCACATTAGACATGGCTGGGAGCCACCATGTGTTTTTTGGGAATTGCACTCAAGACCTTTGGAAGAACAGTCCCTGAGCCATCAATTCAGCCTCTCCACTGATTTTCTCATCTTAGAGTTTAAAAAGCTTTTGGAGTGACACATTAGCCTGTTTGCTGTGGGAAGCAGTATGGCTGCAGGCCCCATGAAACCCACTTGTTTACTGCCTTGCCCGAGCTGCTCAGTGAGGCTGCATGTGTGTTCTGCCTGCCAGGCTGGAATGTTCCTCATGATTGGGACCTGTCAGCCTATCTGTTAATGACCTGAGCTCATGCCTGGAGCGTGTGTGAATTCTGATTGGATGAGGTGGGTTGGAGCTAGAAGGAGGTGAGTCAGCACAAGTAGTGAAGAGAGTATATTTAGCCCCTGCTGTGAGTAGAAGTAGAAGATAAGCTGTTGTAATATGAGTTGGTTTAGCCCTTGCCATGAATAGAAGTAGAGTAAGAGAAGCTGTTGTAATAGGAGAAGTTTAGCCCTTGCCCCAAGAAGAAGCTGCTGCCCACTGAAAGATCCAACAAGCACCTTAGGGAGTCAGATGCAGATATTAATATCTAAACAATTTATAGAAATTGCCAACCCTCATGGTTAAATTAGGGAAAAGATGGAAGAGGTTGAGAAGGAGTGTAACCCTGTAGGAAGACCAATAGTCTCAACTCTCCTTGATCTCATAGGCACTGGATGGAGCAGCATACATCAGCTGATATGAGGCCCCAGTAGAGCAGAAGACTGCCAGGTCTGCACTCAGTCAGATAAGATGCACCTAAACCTCAAGATGCTGGAGGTTCCAGGAAGTGAAGAAATCCGGTTGGGTGGCCTGGAGGATTGGGCATCCTCATGGAGATGGGGCCTGGGAAGCGACATGTGGCATGTAACAGTCAGAGGGTGGGTCAGAAGGGGATAGAATCTGGATTGAAAAAAACAATGAAAAAATAATGCAAAAAAAAAAAAAAAAAAACAAAAGAAAGATGATCCTACAATAAGAAATTCAATGTCGAGAACTTGGGAAACAACACATTTTTTTTAATTTTTAATATTTTTTATTACATATTTTCCTCAATTACATTTCCAATGCTATCCCAAAAGTTTCCCATAGTGCCCCCCACTTCCCTACCCACCCATTCCTATTCTTTTGGCCCTGGCATTCCTCTATATTGGGGCATATAAAGTTTGCAAGTCTAATGGACCTCTCTTTCCAGTGATGGCCGAATAGGCCATCTTTCGATACATATGCATCTAGAGACAAGAGCTCCGGGGTACTGGTTAGTTCATCATGTTGTTCCAACTATAGGGTTGCAGATCCCTTTAGCTCCTTGGGTACTTTCTCTAGCTTCTCCATTGGGAGCACTGTGATACATCCAATAGCTGACTGTGAGCATCCACTCCTGTATTTGCTAGGCCCCTGCATAGTCTCACAAGAGACAGCTATATTTGGGTTCTTTCAGCAAAATCTTGCTAGTGTATGCAATGGTGTCCGCGTTTAGAAGCTGATTATGGGATGGATCCCTGGATACGGCAGTCTCTAGATGGTCCATCCTTTCATCACAGCTCCAAACTTTGTCTCGGTAACTTCTACCATGGGTGTTTTTTTCCCAATTCTAAGAAGGGGCACAATATCCACATTTTGGTCTTCTTTCTTCTTGAGTTTCATGCGTTTAGCAAATTGTATCTTATATCTTGGGTATCCTAAGTTTTGGGCTAATATCCACTTATCAGTGAATACATATTGTGTGAGTTCCTTTGTGATTGTGTTACCACACTCAAGATGATGCCCTCCAGGTCCATCCATTTGGCAAGGAATTTCATAAATTCATTCTTTTTAATAGCTGAGTAGTACTCCATTGTGTAAATGTACCATAATTTCTGTATCCATTCCTCTGTTGAGGGACATCTGGGTTCTTTCCAGCTTCTGGCTATTATAAATAGGGCTGCTATGAACATAGTGGAGCATGTGTCCTTTTTACCGGTTGGGACATCTTCTGGATATATGCCCAGGAGAGGTATTGCTGGATCCTCCGGTAGTACTATGTCTAATTTTCTGAGGAACCGCCAGACTGATTTCCAGAGTGGTTGCACAAGCTTGCAATCCCACCAACAATGGAGGAGTGTTCCTCTTTCTCCACATCCTCGCCAGCATCTGCTGTCACCTGAATTTTTGATCTTAGCCATTCTGACTGGTGTGAGGTGGAATCTCAGGGTTGTTTTGATTTGCATTTCCCTGATGATTAAGGATGTTGAACATTTTTTCAGGTGCTTCTCTGCTATTCGGTATTCTTCAGGTTCGAATTCTTTGTTCAGTTCTGAGCCCAATTTTTAATGGGGTTATTTGACTTTCTGGAGTCCACCTTCTTGAGTTCCTTATATATATTGTATATTAGTCCCTTATCTGATTTAGATTAGGTAAAGATCCTTTCCCAATCTGTTGGTGGTTTTTTTGTCTTATTGATGGTGTCTTTTGCCTTGCAGAAGCTTTGCAGTTTCATGAGGTCCCACTTGTCAATTCTCGATCTTACAGCACAAGCCATTGCTGTTCTATTCAAGAATTTTTCCCCAAACAACACATTTTATTGTATAATGAACTCTATGATTTATTTTTCATTTTTGTGGGATTTGTATTTGTTTATGTGCTAAGAGAGAACATGTACAGCAAATGTATACAATTAAAGTACATTGTAAGAAAACCAGAAAAAATAATCAATCTAAATTTTTAAAGAAAATACTTTACTGAACAGAAATAAGAACTTTTACAGAGTCTAGAAATTTTCAGGATCTTATGAATGTTGAATTTTCTCCTATCTTTGTCTTTGTTATAAGTACAGATTGATATTTATCTTGCCACATTTCCTGGTGAGTGACCTAGAGAAACTGGATTGTAGTATTTGGCCTGCTATCCAATATGTGATTGATATAGGATTTTACTTGGCAGTCCAAACACTGCCAGGGCTCATCTTTATCTATTAAAATTGTGCACAAATTGTGGACTGTAAAAAGGAACTAACAAACCGTGTGAATTTTGATAGAAATGTTTGAATTAATAATTTTCTTCACATTCCAGTACATTCAGTTTAACTCTTGCAGTACATGGTAATAATTGATGTTTGTTATTTTAGTCACAGTAGAGAAAGGTTTGTGTTTTACAATATTTTTGAGACAATCATAGTTAAGGACATCTCTTATACGTAAAAAAAAAAAAAAAAATGTCATTTGTGAATCTTATGTATATTAAGTCACTATGGATAGACTCCTACTGTTTTGCTCTTTATGATGTCAAATTTATCTCAGTAAGTAAAGGAAGGTTTCCTTACTAAGTTTGACCTTTTCCATATGTTCAAGGAAAACCTGCCTTCACCCACTTCGGACATTCTAATTATTAGCCTATGAGAATCTCATACAATGTTTTTAAAATATCTTCCAAAATTCATACATGGCAAACACCAATATTCAAAATCTCATCTTGTGCTAATATGCTAAATAACTCTACGCTGTATCAGGGTTTTCTCTTTTTCATTGTTAATATGTGTGTAACTGCCAATGTAAGCTTCTTGATGAAAAGATATTAAAAAACATTTAAGTTTATGCAGATGTAAGAATGATTCTTGGGCATTGTGTAAGAAAACATACTTAGAGAGAGGTAAAGAAAAAAATTGCTAGCTTATTTTCATTTTTAAAAATAGAATTAGATATTTTTTCCAACAGGTATAGGTATTATGATAGCTTCCCCTATTATATCTTTTATACTTCCTATATAATCCTCAATATTTTATTGCATTAAAAGGCAAATACATAAAAAATTTAATGTCCAATGACTTTAACAAAAATAAACAACCAAACGGGAGTAGAGCATAATAAACAGACAAATAAAAGGAGATGGGAACACACAAGAGAATTAAAGAGACATGGAACTCATAGTAAAATAAAATCAAAATGTAAAGCTCTAATATACAAAAAACTTGTTTGGTTAAAAACAAAAACAAAACATTAACATAAAATTTGAATCCAAGACAAATAGAAAAAAAAAAAAAAAGCTCCACAAGATTCCCTGCAGTCGAGAGCCAACAAAAAATATGAACTTCATTGCACTTTTCATCTCTCCTATTGACTTGTTATATTAAATTAAATATGGATTCTTCTTAACTAGGACATTATACTTTGGTATTGAGATCAAGCTTACTATTAGAAGTTATTTCCTTTATTGGAAATGGGTGTGTGTGTGTGTCTGTGTGTGTGTGTGTGTGTGTGTGTGTGTGTGTGTGTGTGTGTGTATTGGATTTCTGAGACAGGTTTTTTCTGTAAAGCCCTGGTTGTCCTAGAACTCATTTTGTAGACCGAGACACCCTTACTGAATAAAAATAAATTATGGACATATAGCAGTTCAATCCCTTACACAACACCTAAAATATAGGTTGATTTACAGAGCTATCCTGGGAAACATCTCATGGATTTTAACCTCTCATGTAAACAATGTCAAAAAAACAGTTCATTCTAATCTCTTTGGTAATAAAACAAGGCTACAGCATATACCAAACAAGAATTAAAAAAACATGTGCAAGTTGATTACAAATCAATTCTATTGTTTTTAAAATTACTAGATGAAAGTATCTATATTTCATTTTATAATTCCAAAATTATGAAATAAAATAGAATTCCAAAAGCCTTTGAGATAACTATTTATCATATCCCATGACTCTCATTACCCATGTAAAAATGTCAACACATCTGAAACACTTGCAAGTTTTAAAATTCTTTACACTCAATATGTTTGTTACCTTTAAAGACTGGCACAGAAATAATTAATATGATACAGTTTTTGAAGCTATGGGCATGATCTTTTAAGGATAACAAAATAACCCACCCCAAGCTTAACCAAAATTAGTAGTTCAGCAGATAATAGAAGTTTGTGTTTCATGGACTACATGATTTACTTTTCTCTTCTTTCTTTCCTTCTTTTTTTTGGTCAGTTTTATGGTTTATGTTTTTGTGTTTTACCCTAAGAGAGATAATGAAGAAAAAAATGTGTGTTGGTAACAGAGGAGAACATGAACATATTTGGTAGAAGATGAATATTACATTAAAATATACTGTTTAAAAATTAGGAATACTAAACAATTTAAAGTTTATATGTAAATTACAGAACAGATTTTTCAAAAAAATTTTTGGCTGATTTGAGAAATTTTCAGGAGAGTTAACCATTAAATATGTCTTCTTTCTCTTTTTTAATTTTATGTACAGATTGATAATTATCTTGAATTTTTCCTATTGTGTGACCTACAGAAACTGGTTTGTAGACTTTAGCATTTCCACCTATATCATGATTGAATTGGTATTTTAATTGCCAATCAAAAAAAATAAATAAAAAGAAAAAAAAAAAGCTACTGAGCTCTAAGGGTCTCTCTTTCCTTCTTAAAATTGTGAAGACTGCACAAAGTCAGAAATAAGCCAGGTGAGTCTTAGTGTCACTTTTGAATTAACATTTTTCTTCCCTGACTTGAAAGCACAGTTTAACAATTTCAAAGCATGGTATTAACTGATTTTTTTTTCTTTTGCAGTACTGTGAAGTTTACATATAAAAATTTGATACGGAGGCATAACTTATACTCAGAAGTTATTTTCTTCATTGGAAAGAAATTAGAATATGACATACTTCCTAAATGTCCATATCAGTACCTAATGAACACATAACAATTCAGTGCTTGACTCAACCCTGAAAATGTGGGTTGATTTGCACAGTGTTCATGTGAAATATTTCATATAGATTTTGTGGTCTCATGTAAACGGTGTGAAAAAGCATATTGTTCTAATTTACTTGGTAAACAATAGAAGACTACACATATACCAAAGAAGGAATTTTTTTGTTGTTGTTTAAAGAAAAATAAGTTCCAGTTGATTGTATATACAATCACTCAGTTTAAGAACTTACTGTTTTAAAATATCCATATTGAGTTTTATAATTTTATAATTTCAAATTCATTTGAAAGACCATTTATCCTGTGCCTTGACACTTTGTACACCCATACTCCAAAACCTACCATATCTGGAATACAAACATAATTAAAAATTCCTTACACTTTCTGTCTTTTTTACCCTCAAAGACTGATATAGGAATGAACATCATGATACAATTGAAGCTATTGGCATGATCTCTTAAGGATAACACATTCATGAATCCCAAGCAATACCATAAGAAGCAGTAAATGGGATACATAAAAGTTTGTGTTTAATGTACTCCAAGATTTACGTTTCATTTCTTTTCAGTTTTTGGTTTTGTGTTTTTGTTGTTGTGTGGGGAGACAGACAGACAGAAAGAGAGAGAGAGAGAGAGAGAGAGAGAGAGAGAGAGAGAGAGAGAGAGAGAGAGAGAGAGAGAGAGAGAGAGAGATGATAACAGCAATTATATGTAGGGAAGTAAGTAAAATCTTGCCATATTTGCTAGAGAATAAAAAAAAAATAAAGTTCCTTTTTTAAAAACCAGAATAGATAATTTAAATTTTAAAATATAATTCATGAAGAAAGTTTTATAAATCATTTTCCAGAATTGAAAGGATTTGGGATCCTTTAAAAACAGAATTTATCTTCCTTTTCTGTATTTATTTTAATTACAGATTTGTATTTGTTTTGCCATATTCCCTTGAATATGATCTAGAAAAACTGGTTTGGATTATTTGGCCTTTCCTCCTAAGTTGTTAGTGTTTCCATATTTTACTTGACATTGAAATCATTAAGGCTTCACATTTCTTCTAAAAATAGTAAGCCTTTTGTGACCCGAAAAAAGGAAATACTAAACTCCAATTAAAATATAATCTAAATACAGAACCATAATATACAAAAACCTGTTTGGGAAAAACAAAGAAGAGTAACATGAAATTAAAAACAAACAAACAAATGAACTAAAGAAAAAAAAATGGTTCCCTACTACATTCTAAGATTGAGATGGCTAACAAAATTGATCTCGATGGCATTTTGCATCTATTTTATTCACTTGATATATTAAATTGAATATAGGCTTTTCTTCACAACTAATTTATATATTACATCGTTAAATATCATAACCAACTAGGTGCAACTAATATTGTAAAGTCATTTTCTATATTGGAATGAAATTGGATGCAGACTCACTTATTTGATGCACATAACTGTAACAAACACATCGAATTTGAAGCACATACATAACAGCGATAATATTGGTTCATTAACAAATCACTTCTGGATCTGTACCTACTACCTGAGGCTGTTCCACAGCCTGCTGAGCATGGTTCCCACCAGGAGGGACCTCTTCTTCCAGGAGTTTTTTTTTTTTTGCTCCTGGGAAAGGAGTTTAGACAGCCACTTTCTGTCCAATAACTTTGTGGAGAGGGGCTGACAAGGAGAACAAGATCAGTGGAGCAGCTAGGACAGGATTCTTCCTGTCCAAAATCTGCAACCACAGCTTGGGCTGTCCCAGAGTCCTTCCTTAGTGCACAAGTTCTGCCAGGAGAGAGCTTGTCTTCCAGGAGTAGAGACAGAGGATTACACACCTACAGGAGGAACAAGCTCCAGCCAGAGACAGCAAGAACATCTAACACCAGAGATAACCAGATGGCAAAAGGCAAATCTAAGAATCTTACCAACAGAAAACAAGATTATTTGGCAACATCATGAGCCAGTTCCCTCAACACAGCAAGTCCTGGAATCCCCAACACACGAGAAAAGCAAGATGTAGAGTTAAAATCATGTGTCGTGAAGCTTACAGAAGATTTTATGGAGGATATAAATAACTCCCTTAGAGAAAAACAGGGGAGCAAAGGAAACAGATAGAAGCACTTTAAAGGAGAAGCACAGAGACTTATTACACCAGAGGAGAGGTGGCATCCAGGGAGGGCTCGAAGCACTAAGCTCTAAGCTCTAAGAGTGAGAGAGTCATCTTGTGTCCCAGGTCCAGAAGAGACAAGTCTGGGCAGGAGAGTGCACTTGCTGAAAAAGCAGCAAAGCTTCTAGAACAGAGCATCTTTTGGGCCTGAATCTTCAGCCAGGAAGCAGAACTGAGCGCCAGACATCTGCACACTTTTCCCACCCGAGGAGATGTGGTCTCCATGGAGGGCTCACAGGCTGCAGAAGCAACATCGCTTCTGGGAAAGCGCCCCTTTCAGGCCTGCATTTTCAGCCAGGAGGTAAAGCTGAGCTCCAGATCTCCGTGCACCTTCCCTGTAAGAGTGGAGGTGGCATGCAGAGAATATTCTGAACACTGGGACTCAGGAGAGAGTTAGACTCCTAGGACTGCTGACATAGGCTAACATAATCACAGTAGAAACAAACTCCAGCCAGAGACAGCTATAACAACTAACACCAGAGTTTACCAGATGGCAAAAGGCAAATGTAAGAATCTTACTAAAAGAAATCAAGACCACTCACCATCATCAAAAACCAGCTCTCCCACCACAGCGAGTCCTGGATACACCAACAAACCTGAAAAACATGATTCATTTTTAAAATCATATTGCAAGATGCTGGAAGAGGATTTTAAGAAGTAATTTAATAACGCACTTAAAGAAATACAAAAAAACATAGTTAAACAGGTAGAAGCCCATAAAGAGGAAACCCAAAATTCTTTTAAAGAATTACAGGAAAACTCTGCTACACAAGTAGAAGCCCTTAAAAAAGAAACACAGAAATCCTGTAAAGAATTACAGGAAGACACAAACAAACAGGTGATGGAATTGAACAAAAACATCCAAGACCTAAAAAGGAAAGTAGAAACATTAAAGAAAAGTCAAAGGGAGACAACTTCGGAGGTAAAAAACCTACAAAGGAAATTTGGAGCCATAGATATGAGAATTTGCAACAGAATATAAGAGATGGAGGAGAGAATATCAGAAGCAGAAGATTCCATAGAAATCATGGACACAACAATCAAAGAAAATGCAAAATGCAAAAAGATCCTAACCCAAGAAATCCAGGAAATCCAGAACATAATGAGAAGACCAAAATTACAGATACTAGGACTAGATGAGAATGAAGAGTTTCAAATTAAAGGGACAGCAAATATCTTCAACAAAATTATAGAAGAAAATCAACCAACCAAAAAACCAAAAAAAAAACAGAAACAAAAACCAAAACTTCTCAAACCTAAAGAAAGAGATGCCTATGATCATACAAGAATCCTACAAAACTCTAAATAGACTGGACCAGAAAAGAATTTCCTCCCAGCACATAATAATGAGAACAACAAATCCACTAAATAAAGATAGAATATTAAAAGTATTAAGGGAAAAAGGTCAAGTGACATATAAAGGCAGACCTATTAGAATTACACCAGACTTCTCATCAGAGACTAAGAAAGCAGGAAGATTATCGCCAGATGTTATACAGACCCTAAGAGAACACAAAAGCCAGCCCAGGCTACTTTATCCAGCAAAACTCTCAATTACCATAGATTGAGAAACGAAAGTGTTTCAAGTCAAAACCAAATTCCCACAATATCTTTCCATGAATCCAGCCCTTCAAAGGATAATAAAGGGAAAACACAACACAAGGACTGAAACTACAACTTTGAAAATGAAAGAAAGTAATGCTTCAACAAACCAAAAATATGATAGCCTAAAGAAAAGAATCTCAACTATAACAACAACAACAACAACAAAATAACAGGAAGCAACAATCATTTTTCTATAATTGGTCATAAAACAGGCCTGAAAAGGCATAAAAATATTGAAATTAGCACATGCATCCTATCAGATCACCACAGAATAAGGGTGACATTCAATAACAACATAAATAACAGAAAGCCAATTTTCACCTGGAAATCAAACAACACTCTAGCCAATCATAACTTGGTCAAGGAAGAAATAAAGAAAGAAATTAACAACATTTTAGAGTTTAATGAAAATAAAGCCACAACTTACACAAACTTATGGCACACAATGAAAGCATTTCTAAGAGGAAAACTCATAGCTCTGAGTGCCTCCAAAAAGAAACTAGAGAGAGCATACACTACCAGCCTGATAGTATACCTATACACTCTAGGACAAAAGGAAGCAAATTCACTCAACAGGAGTAGATGACGGGTAATAATCAAAATCAGGGCTGAAATCACCCAAATGGAAACAAAGAGAACTATACAAAGAATCAACCAAACCAGTAGCTGGTTCTTTGAGAAAATAAAAAAGATAGATAAACCTTTAGCCTGACTAGAGGGCACAGGGACAGTATCCCAATTTTAAAAATCAGAAATGAAACAGGAGACATAACAACAGAAGCTGAGGAAATCAAAAATATCATCACATCCCACTACAAAAGGCTATAATCAACAAAAGTAGAAAACCTGGATGAAATGGACAAATATCTATACAGATCCCAGGTACCAAAGTTAAATCAAGAGCATATAAATAATCTAAACAGTCCCATTTTCCTTAAAGAAATAGAAATAGTCATTAATCGCTTCAAAACCAAAAAAAGCCCAGGCCTAGATGGGTTTAGGCCAGAGTTCTATTAGACACTCAAAGAACACATAATACCAATACTCATCAAACGATTTCACTAAATAGAAACAGAAGACACTCTACCCAATTCATTCTTTGAAGCCACCTTTACTCTGTCATCTAAATCACAAAATGACCCAAAAAACAAAGAGGTTTTCAGACCAATTTCCCTTATGAATAACGATGCAAAAATAATAAAATTATTCCAAATCGAATCCAGGAACACATCAAAAAGGTCATCCAACATGATCAAGTAGGCTTCATCACAGGGATTCAAAGAACTGAGGAAGGTAGACTTCAAAGAACAAAATAACCTCACTAAAAATGAGTGTAGAGCTAAACAAATAATTCTCCACAGAAGAATATCAAATGTCCAAGAAGCACCTAAAAAATGTTCAATATCCTTAGTCATCAGAGAAATGCAAATTAAAACAATTATGAGATTCTATCTCACACCACTCAGATTGGCTAAGATAAAAACTCAGGTGACAGCAGATGCTGGCAAGGATGTGGAGAAAGAGGAAATGTTCTCCATTGCTGGTGGGATGGTGAGCTTGTACAACCTCTTCGGAAATCATTTTGGTGTTTCCTCAGAAAACTGGACATAGTACTACAAGAAGATCCAGCATTACCACTCCTGGGCATATAACCAGAAGATGCTCCACTTTGTAATAAGGACACATGTTCCACTATGTTCATAGCAGCCTCATTTATAATATCCAGAAGTTGAAAAAAAAAAAAAAAAAAAAACAGATGTCCCTCAGTAAAGGAATGGATACAGAAAATTTGGTCTATTTACACAATGGAGTACTAATCAACTATTAAAACAAAAATTTATGAAATTTTTAGGGAAACGTTTGGAACTATATACTATCATCCTGAGTGAGGTAAGCCAATCACAAAAGAACACACATTGTGCACACTCAGTGATAAGTGGATATTTGCTCAGAACCTCAGAATACCCAAGATATAATTCATAAACCACACGAAACACAAGAAGAAGGGATACCAACTTTAGGATACTTCAATTCTCTTTAGAAGGGGTAACAAAATACCAATTGAAAGAGTTACAAGGACAAAGTGTGGAGCAGAGACTGGAAGAATGAGCATCCAGAGACTGCATCACCAGAGAATCCATCCCATATAAAATCACCAAACCCACACACTTTTGTGGATGACAATAAGAGCTTGCTGACAGGAGCCTGATATAGCTGTCCCCTGAGAGGCTCTGTCAGTGCCTGACTAAAACAGAGGTGGATCCTAAGTCCTACCATTCTACTGAGTACATGGTTCCACAATGAAGGTGCTTGACATGGGGTCTAAGGAGCTGAAGGGGTTAGCAACCCCATAGGAGGAACAATAATATGAACAAACCAGTAACCGCAGATCTCCTAGACACCAAACCACCAACTAAAGTGTACACATAGTGGAACTCAGGTCTCCAGCTACATACATATGTAGCAGAAGATGGCCTAGTCAGTCATCAATGGGAGGAAATACTCTGGGTACTGTGAAGGCTCTATGCCTCGGTCTCAACGGAGAATGCCAAGAACAGTAAGTGGGAGTAGGTGGGTTGGTGAGCAGAGATAGTGGGGAAGCAAGGGGTGGTTTTTGAGGTGGGGAAACCAGGAAAGAGAATATCATTTGGAATTTAAATGAAGAAAAAATATCTTATAAAAAACAAAAAAAATATCAGATGGTAGAATCAGCATTCCTGACCTCAAGCTGCACTTCTGCAATAGTGATAAAATATTGCATGGTATTAGTAAAGATACAGAAACATTGATCAATGGAACAAAATTGATGACCCATAAATAAAACCATACATGCACACTTGATCTTTAACAAAGAAGCCAAAAATATACAATGGAAAAAGGAAAGCTTCTTCCAATATGGCGCTGGTCTAACTGGCTGAGTGTATTAAAATAGACCCATATTTGTCACCTTGCACTAAGCTCAAGTCTAGTGGATCAAGAACCTCAACATAACAGAAGAAATTAATGGGAGAGAAAGTGAGAAAAAGCCTTGTCCTCATTGGCACAGGGGGAATTTCCTTAACAAAACTCCAATGGTTCAGTAGCTAAGATCAAGCATTGAAAAAATGTTACCTCATGAAGCTGGAAAGCTTCTGCAAAGCAATGGGCATATTCAATAAGACAAATCGGCAACTTATAGATTGGTAAAACATCTTCACTAACAGCACATCCAATAGAGGGCTAATATTCAAAATATATAAAGAACCCAAGAAGCAAACCACAAAATATCCAAATAGTCCAATCAAAAATGGGGAATTGTATTGAAACCAGAATTCACAACAGAGGAATCTCGAATGGCAGAGAATCACCTAAAGAAATGTTCAAAGTCCCTAGTGATCAGGGAAATGAAAAACCAAAACTTCCCTAAGATTCCACCATACACCAATCAGAATAGCTAAGATCAAACTTCAGGTGACAGCAGATGCTGTTGAGGATGTGGAGAAATAGGAACATTCCTCCATTGCTGGTGGGATTGCAAACTGGTATAAACACTCTGGAAATCAGTCTGCAGGTTCATCAGAAAATTGGAAATAGATCTACCTGTAGACCCAGCTGTACCACTCTTGGAAATATACCTAAAAAGATTCTCCAACATTCCATAGGTGTATGAGTGCCACTATGTTATAGTGTCCTTCTTTGTTATAGACAGAATCTGGAAACAACCTAGATGTCCAGTAACAGAAGAATGCATACAGTAAATGTGTTTAATTTACACAATAGGATACTAGTCAGCTATTAAAAATGAGGACATCCTGAGATTTGCAGGCACATGAATGGAATTAGAAAATATCCTGAGTGGGGTAACTCAGACCTGAAAGGACATGCATGGTATGTACTCACAAATAAAGGGATATTAGCCAGAAAACAAACAAACAAACAAACAAACAACAACAACAACAACAAAACATTCAGAATACTGACAATACTGTCCACAGAACTGAAAAGGTCAAGAAGCTGAAGTGCCCAAGTGAGGACAACTCATTCCCACTTGGGAAAAGAAGAAAGCAATCACAAGTCGGAAGGGAGGAAGAGAGTTGCAAAGGAAAGTGGATGGGGTTGGAGGGAGTTGGAGAGAAATGGAAACCTTATCTGGATTTGGATGAGGGAAAAGGACTGAAGACCTGAGAGCCAGCAGAAAGAATATGAACAGGCAACCTCAGAAAATAGGAGGTTGAGGTGACCCCACAGAATGCACCAGAGACCTGGCAGGTGAGAAACCCCCAAGACTCAAAGTAAGGGACCTTAGATGAAATGCCTGACAGCAGGGAGAGGGAACTTATAGAATCCACCTCCAGAAGGAAGACAGAACATCAAGTAAGGGATGGGGTGGCTGTCCCATTCACACATTTGACCCATAATGGTTCCTATCTGAAAGAACTGCAGTGATGGAAATGAATAGGAGCCTAAAGAAAAGAAGTTCCAGCAATAGGCCCAAAGTGAGTTCCAGCTCAAGGGCGTGTCCAAAGGCCTGATACTATTACTGAGACTACAGAGCACTCACAATAAGGGACCTATTGTGACTGTCCTCCAAAAATCCTAACAAGCAGCTGGAAGAGTCAGATGCAGATATGTGCACCCAATCAATGGACAGAAGCAGCTGGCCCCTGTTGTTGAATTAGGGAAGGCTGAAAGAACCTCAGGAGAAGGTTGATCCTGTGAGGATCAGCAGTCTCAATTAATCTGGACATCTGAGATCTCTCAGACACTGGACCATCAAATAGACAGCACATACCATCTCATATGAGTTCTCCGACACACATACTGTATAGGACTTCCAGGTCTGTATTCATTCACAGGTGGATTCATAACCTCAAGACACTGAAGCAGTTTAGAGGACACTTGTGGTTGGGGATTGGATTGTCCATGTAAATAAACATATGGTATTCTTGGATGCTGAAAAAGCCTTTGTCAAAACACAATACCCCTTCACATTAAAGACTTAAATCAGAAATTCAAGGCACATATGTAAACATAAAGAAAGCAATATAGAGTAAGCCAAGAGCCAACATAACGTTAATGAACAGAAAATATGAAACAGTCCCTCTAAAATCAGGGACAAGAAAACACTGCCCCCTCTCTCTGTCTCAATGTAAGATAGTACTAGCTGTTCTAGCTAGAGCAATTACACGATAAAAAGTGATGAAGGAGATTCAAATTGGCAAGGAAGAATTAAAGGTAACATTATTCATGAATTATATGTTAATATACATAAATGACCATCAACATTCTACCATTGCACTCATATGGCTGGCTATTTCAGAGAAGTGGCTAAACAAAAATTACCTCAAAATCAGTAGCCTTCTTTTATCGAATTGATAAATAGGCCAAAAATGAAGGTAGGAAAACAATACACTTCACAAATAGGCACAAATATTATAAAATATCTTGTAACTTTATCCAAGCTGGTAAAAGGTCCATTTGACAACAACTTCGTGTCACTGAAGAAAGTAATCTTATAAGGAGCATACCAAAAGAGGAAAGGATCTCCCTTGCTCATGTATTGATAGGATTATCATAGTGAAAGTATCCATCTTACCAAAATCAATTTACTGATAAAATGGAATCCTCATCAAAATTTCAAGGCATTTTTTTATAGACTTTGAAAGAGAACATCACCACTTCATGTGCAACAAAAAAATCTAGTATAGTGAAAACTATTCTGAACAATAAAAGAACTAAATACTAATATTAAAATTATTTCTATAAAGAAGCAATTCCTGCGTTTGTGAGCTCCATCAATGAATGCTCTTGTCCTGCCATAATATTCTCCTTAGGAATTTGTTACCTTAAAAAATGGGACTGCACTTCTCCATTGCAGGTATGTACTCATCTGAACAGAGATCAGGCTTTAGGAACAATGATTATTTGAAATGCCATGACTTCAAACTGACTTTGGGCTGCTAGAAAAGTACACAACTCTCCTATAACTATCCAGCAAGATAATGTCAACATCATTTAACTTAGAGCTGACTTCCAAGAATCCATCTTTGTATTCAGAAATTAAATGTGTTAAGTCTCAAACTTAGGACAAATGGCCTATTTGTCTATAGTAAGGATGGCACTCTGATCCTTATTTATATAAAATAAAGTGGATGCTGGGCACTGTGGGCCTGGCTTTCAGAGATTTTCCAGCAAAGGGAAGTGAGTGTAAGCAGCGAGACAAAGTCTCTGCCACACCTTCCATGTAACTCAGTAACTCAGAGCCTCTCTGAACTGAGTCGGATCAGGCTGGGCTGAAAATCCAACAATCCAGTGAGACGTGCAGTGGGACCTCAGGTGGCTCTACAGGAGAAAAGATCTCTTTCCAAGTGTTACATACAGCTCTTGGAACAAAAGGCTCAGACGAAGGAATAGTTCTCACATCTAGTTTGATGAAGGATCTTGACAACCAGGGGAGAAAATTGACTGCATATACACTGAAAAGAGCTGAAGGGGGACCTCGACTTCTTGTAGGGCTAAATAGATGATATGTATTTCTTTATATTGGGGGGAGTGACTGGGTAGCTCTTTGAATCGGAGGAGCCTCCATCTTTCCCTAATCAGTAAATATTGACGGGGCTCCTGCTATGGGCCCTTTTGAGAATATTTTGGGGGTAGCCATTGCAACAGCGGGAGGGCCGAGGCCCACTTCTCGTCAGGATAATGGTTGCCAATTTGTCCTTGGAATCCTATTAAGTTGATAGCCAAGCAGGAGTGATTTTTGTTTAGCCACTGAATATCAGAGAGGGAGAAGGGGATGACAAGTTAGGGTTCTTTTTGTAGGGTTTGCAGGGCTCCATCCCTCTAATTTAAAATTATTCTACTGATGGCATCTACCTCATTTAAAATTTGGGGTTTGCCATCCATCAGGGTGTGGACCCATTCCAGGACCCCCTGATGTTGGTAAAGGTGCCCCAAAAGCATAGGGGAGTGTTGGGAGCTATTAACAATATATTGTCTTGATCTCTGAATTGGGCCTCCCTCGCCCCAGAGAAGAAAAGGGGATCAAAAGCAGGCCACAGATGCACAGCTCTGAGAACAACCACAGATTTTTCCAGCCCTAAGTCAGCGCCAGATGTCCTGACCACAAGATGTACCCTGATACCACCAAGTTCCTGCTTCCTGTGTAGTCCACAAAAAAAAAAAAAAAAAAAAAAATTCAGCTGGCCCATCCCTCCTACTGAGAAGTACCTTCTCCTTTGCTTGTGCATTTCCATTGTCCCATTCCTCCTGCTGAGAAGTAATTCCCCTTTTGCTTGTCCATTTAAGCCTTGAGCCTTGTTGAATATAGTGAGACCTTGATGCTAATCAGAGTGCTTCCCTTTGTCCTTCATAGCACTTAATTCTCATCTCTCGCTCCCCCCCATTAGGTTCTTAGGAGAAGGTCCCCTCGAGGCCCTCGAATAACTGGAAATGCTGGATGGGTCAGGGGAAGAGTTAAAGATGAGGAGTGGTATAGGTTTTGTTGGGTAATATCTAGGACGTTCCTTATCTTTTAGGGCTGCATTGACTGAATTTAGAACACGGACTGTCTTGGGGACAGTGTTCTCAGGGAGGACAGACTTTTTTCTCCTTTCAGGAGGTTAAAGAGGGGTCGAAGGGTGCTTATAGGAAGGGGGAGCTAGGGATAAGGCCAACTGAGGTTGCCCAGAAAGATCTGGAGGGAGGCAAGAGTTATTTTTTGAGAGAAGGAAATGGTGGGTTTGAGGTGACATATTGAAGTAAGGGAAATCTCTGTTCCTAAAAATGCAATGGTTGGAATAATTTGGGTTTTGTGAGGGGCTGTTTTGAATACTAGGGCAGATAGGGAGGTTATTAGCTGTTCCTTAAGTTCAGATGGGGAGGTAGAAGAGTCTCCCCAAACTGAAATATCATCCATGTAATGATAGATATTGAGTCCTTAGTCTAAATAAGATATTAATGCAGTGAATACAGCCTCCTGACAAATGATTGGACTATTAGCCATTCCCTGCGGGAGAGCAGACCATTAATATCATGAGGCTGGGCCAGAGTTCTAAATGGAGGTACCAAGAATGCAAACGTTTACACTCTCAGGGGTGGAGGGGGATGGGAAAAGCATTCTTTTATGTCTATTGCTAACAGAGGAACATTAGCAGGGATGGCTGAGATGTGGGGTAGTCTTCTTTTTGGGGAGCCCCAGACTCGCATGTATTTATATACAGTTCTGGGGGTGATTGAAGGGTTGACATCAGGCATCTCTCATTGGCTTGGATTGAGACTTTGGGGAAACCTTATTTGCATGTAGGAAGGCTTGGTGCTGTTCCTACATGGCTAATAGCTAGGCCTCTCCAATGGGGACTGTGTGGGTGGTAACTTGGAAAGGAGACAGAGGTCCAGGAGACATGGTCTAATGCATGCCATCCCATGTAGGTGAATTATCACCACCGGGTCCAAGGGTTTAAGTTCTAGCCTCAACTGGAAACCAAGCTGTCTGTGTTTAGCCCATTGCCCCACAGACCACCAGTTATTCATAAACACTGTTACATTTGTTACCCTGTAACAGCTACAGAATCTTTAATCCTTAATCCTCAGCACTTTTTGCTGCACATACCACCCTAAACTGTTCTAGTTTCTGAGTTTCACTTTCCTTCCTTCAGACTCTAATCTTTATATAATCCCACACAACATGTCCTTGTGGTCTCTTGGACACATGGCTTCCTGCCTTGCTCCTGGCCTCTTGGCATCTGTTTGTTTTCTCTTCCACTTTCTCCTTCCCTATATCACTGTGTTCAGTCTGCTTGGTTCCAAATGCATTTAGTTCTTTTATTTCTAATCTCTTGAATAAACCTTCACATCAACCATGCATAGGAACTACATACTTCCTGACCCACACTTCTTTCAACATGGTATACTTCAGATATATGCTGTGGAAAGAGAACAAAACACCAAATGATCCATAATTGGAATAATTTTTGATAATCACAAAGCATGTCTATTTAAAAATACAAAGAGAAACTTGTTTAAAATAGCCAGGATATCTGCTATGTCCCCTCCATGGTACATCTTCTAGTTCACATCTCTATCTGCAATTCCAGCATGGCACTACCAAGCTCCTGGTCCAGAGCTTGCTTGCAACTCTGGAAGTCTGCTGCCATCCAGGAGAGCAGGACTCATGGCCATATTGTCACATAATTTTCACAGTTCAATTACATTAGTGGAGAGGAGGTCTTTAATTGGACAGGGAAAAGGGAGGCAGAGCTAAGACTTATTTTGTTTTTTGGGTTTTTTTTGTTGTTGTTTGTTTGTTTGTTTTTTGCTTTTTATCCCCAGATGTGCTAAAATGTTTTCATTTTATTTTTTATTAGATTTTTTTTATTTACATTTCAAATGCTATACCAAATGTTCCCTATACCCTCCTCTGACCTGCTCCCCTACCCACCCACTCCTACTTCTAGGCCCTGGCCTCGCTCTGTACTGGTGCATATAAAGTTTGCAATACCAAGGGCCTCTCTTCCCAGTGATGGCTGACTAGGCCACCTTCTGATACACATGCAGCTTGAGACACAAGCTCTGTGGTTATTGGTTAGTTCATATTGTTGTTCCACCTATAGGGTTGCAGACCCCTTAACCTCCTTTGGCGCTTACTCTAGCTTCTCCATTGGGGGCCTTGTGTTCCAACTTATAGATGACTATGAGCATCCACTTCTGTATTTGCCAGGCACTGGCAAAGCCTCACACGAGACAGCAATATCAGGGTCCCTTCAGCAATATCTTGCTCTCATATACAATAGTGTATGTGTTTGGTGGCTGATTATGGGATAGTTCCCCATGTGGGGTAGTCTCTGGATAGTCCATCCTTTCATCTTAGCTCCAAACTTTGTCTCTGTAACTCCTTCCATGGGTATTTTGTTCCGTATTCTAAAGAGGGATGAAGTATCCACAAATTGGTCTTACCTTTTCTTGATTTTTTTGTGATTTTCAAACTGTATCTTGGGGATTCTAAGTTTCTTGGCTAATAACCACTTATCAGTGAGTGCATATCATATGTGTTCTTTTGTGATTGGGTTACCTCACTAAGGATGATATCCTTAAGATACATCCATATGTCCATGAATTTCATAAATTCACTGTTTTTAATAGCTGTGTAGTACTCCATAAGTGAGTAACTGGGTAGTGATAAAAGGGAGTCACATGAGTTCAACTGCTAGAGTTAAAACAAATAGACTGCTAGCAGAGCTAAGGAAACAGGCTGTGGGATTAAATTGTGAATTTAAAATTAAGATTCTTTGCTTTTAGGATAAATTTATATTCAGATTCTGCCTGAATCACATAGGAAATATCACCTACATTTCAGAATTAGATAGGGAATATTAGTCACGGACTCCAGTGTAGAGAGTGCAGTGATTATCATTGCCTGCTTTGAATAGGAATTAATTATCAATGTCTGTGGCTCCAGGTACTTAGTTCAATAGACAGATATTATACAGGTATTAATACAATGTCTGTGTCTCTGTCCAAGAGCCAAATGGAAAGATGGGATAGATGTTTAAGAAGCCACAGAAAGCTCATATTCTGATAACATGGGCTCAACGGGAATCTTGAGTGTGTTTTCCTGCTTCTGAAGATAGGAAATGCCTAGTATAGGCACCTACAGTATCTTATTTTACTTCATTTGTTTTGGATTGTTTTGATTTTCAAACTGGGTAAAATTTTGTGTTTTGTGTTTATATTATTCCTGTGAGAGAGAGGTCTAAATAAAGGATTTTCTGTTTACTGGCTCAAGGATATGCTGATTTGGGGAAAAGATTTTTTCTCTATGTCTATGGTCAAAGTTATTTACACTTTCCAGAGTTACATGAATAAAATATAACGAAAAGAGACTTCCAGAGGACTAGGTAACAGAAAATCAAACAAAATATATGTCTTGATGATATTAAAATTTAGTTTTGGGATTTATATATTGCATAATATGCAGCCCTGGGGGATATTCTATTCAGACCTGCTTGAACTCCTGATGTCCTGGACTTCAGTCAGATCTACTCGAGACATGGAGATCAGAGAGTATCAATCCTATTTTCTCTAACATTCCTCTCCCCTTCATAATTTCTCAATGCCCATATTCAGCTTGAAGAATATATGAAGAGCCATCTAGACAGTTCCCTGGGCTTTGGGGCTGGAGATGGTTATTAATAGGCTATCTTTCTAGGGAATAGAGGAATGATCATACTGGATCAGAGTGGCATAGCTAGAATTGATTGCATAGTCAGGACCTCATTTGGTAGAAATCTCCTTGTTACTAAGCTAAAGTCATAATTTCTTTTTTTTTTCATTGATTTACTTAATTAGGTATTTTCTTCATTTATATTTTGAATGCTATTCTAAAAGTCCCCTAGACTTTCCCCACCACACTCCCCTACCCACCCTCTCCTACTTCTTGGCCCTGGCATTCCCCCGTACTGAGGCATATAAAGTATGCAAGACCAAGAGGCCTCTCTTCCCAGTGATGGCTGACTAGGCCATCTTCTGATACATATGCATCTAGAGACACGAGCTCCGGGGGTACTGGTTAGTTGATATTGTTCATAACCTATAGGGTTGCAGACCCCTTTATCTCCTTGGGTATAAAGTCATAATTTATTAGATTGTACATAGTTTTTTTAGATGCAAAATCAAGGGTTTTATTGGTATAAATTTCTTCTACTTTTATAAAATTTTATAAGTACAAGGATTAGGACTATTCCTTTTATAACTGTTTTTTTAATATGACCTGAAGGATTTTCCCTGTCCAATTACTTTATTGCAGAGAAGGTCTGTGATTGGACTGGGAAAAGGGAGGCAGAGCTAGATGTTGAAAAGTCATGGATCATCTAAGTGTAGGAGGAAAAGTAAGATGGCTGTGGACATGAACACACGTGGCATTTACCAGCCACAAGTAGCTATGATTTCACAAGGTTAAAAATACTCGGGTAAAGTTTTTTTTATCATTACTAATGAGCTCTGATATTATTGTATTGTCATCCTGTAAACTGTGATTTTTATTGATACATAAGTCTGATTGGTTATTTAAGCCTTAAGAGTCTTGATTTTACCGAGTTACTGTGTATTGTTATATGCAACTGCTAGGATGGTGGTTCTATTTAGTTACTGAAATGTGGGATCATAGACTATATGGAGTCATAGCAGAGGAACTACTAGCTGCTCCCGGAACAACCGAGCCAGATGATGTGGGGACTATATGGAGAGAGTTGATGGTGGCAGGAGCACAGGAGTGTAGTCAAGCCTTTCAGAGGGATGGTGGGCTTATTTTTTAATATTTCCCACAATACCATGTGGGTATACTAGGCAGGCCAAAACTAGTAACTATTAAAAGGCTCAAGATCAATTCAGTATGTCAAAACAAGAACTCAGTTGTCATATAACAGCAAGCCCTGTAATTGCTAACACACATGAATAACACAAAAATTACCTTAATTATAATATTAGAATGATGATATAACCCTTAAAAAAAGAAACTAATAAAACGATTAAAAAATTATGGCAAAGTACAACCAGTCATGTAGAGACCATTAACAAGGAAAAGAAATTAACAAACAAAAAGAAATACTTAAAAGGACAATCAAACAGGTGAATAAATGATTAAAACACTCCTAGACCTAAAAATGAAAATAGAAGCAATAAAGAATACGATCTGATGCAATCTTGAAGAAGAAAAAACATAGGAAAGAGAAAAGGAAATACAGAAACAAGAATACCCAACAAAATAAAAGAGATAGATGAAGATTCACATGGATAGTATACACAGTATAAGAAAGTAACACATCTGTTAAAGAAAATGCTAAAGCCAAAAAGTCTATTACAAAATATCTAGGAAATTTGGGAGATTATGAAAAAACCAAACATCAGAATAATCTGAATAGATAAGAAGACTTCTAAATCAGAGGACCAGAAAATATCATCAATATATTCATAGAAAAATTGTCAAAACACTAAATACACAGAACAGGGATAGAGTATTAAAAGCCACAGGAGAAAAAGTCTAAATAACATATAAATTCAGACCTATTATATTTACACAACACTTCTCAAAAGAGAGTTTTAAAATCCAGAAATGCTTGGGCCTATGTCTAATAGGCTATAAGCATTTACAAATACCACCATACACTCCTATGCACAGCAAAATAATTAATCACCACAAAAAAAGTGAAAACAAGATATTACATAACAAAACCAAATTAACAATATAGTTTGACTAATGCAGACCTAGTGGGCATACAATAAGGAAAACTCCAACACAAGTAGAGTAACTACACCCCAGAAAACACAGAACACAAGTAAAAGGTAATTCCACATCAGGAAATCCAAAAGTAGACACACACACACGCACACACACACACACCCCATCACCACCACCACCACCACCACCACCACCACCACCACCACCACCACCACCACCACCACCACAACAACAACAACAACAACAACAACAACAACAAAAACAACATCAAAATAGCAGGAATTAAAAATCACTGGTCCTTAACAGCTCTCTACATCTTTAGTCACTATTCTCAAATGAAAAAAAAAAAAAAAAAAAAAAAAAAGGTTAACACAGTGAATGCATTAATAGAAACCATCCAGCTGCATACAAGAAACCCAAATCAGTAACAGAGATACACATTAATTCAAAGTAAAGGCCTGGAAGATTTTCCAAGAAAATGCAGTCAAGAACCATGGTGAAGTAGCCATTCAAATTTATTATAAAATAAACTTTCAACCAAAATTTATTAATAGAGACATGAAAAGAGATTTCATACGCATCAAGAGAAAAATTTCCAATATAGCATCTCATTTCTGAACATCTATGCGTCAAGTAAAATGTAATCACTTTCATAAACAACATATTAATAAAGATTAAAACGCACATCAAACTTCAAACAAAAGTAGTAGGAGTCTTCAGTACTCCACTATCTACAACTGACAGGTTGTTGACCCAGAAATTAAACAGAGAAACAATGAAACTGAGGTTGTGCATCAAATGGAACTAACAGATATCTAAAGAACATTTTACTCAAACACAAAATATTATACCATCTTCTCTACACTTCATGCAACATTCTGCAAAACTCTCCAAATACTAGCAAACACAATAAGCCTCAACACAATTGAAAATTGAAACAAAACACTGTATCCTATTAAACCAACATAAATTAAATCTGGACTTCAAGGACAAGAGGATCAAAACTAAGCCTACATAGTAATGGAAACTGAACAACAATCTACTCAATGCTCACTTGGTCAAGGAAGAAATAAAATCTTGCTTCCTAAAATAAATAGTTTATTTTAGATTCTGTGGGATTTCACAACAGCCTGTTTGAAAGACCCTGGAGAACTGCTATCCATCATATTGTTGGTTTCAGAATTTCCACAAAATGAAAAGGGGACTTTCATTATTTATTTGTAACTTAGTGAGGAAGCAAAGCCAAAAAGAAGTCCAGGGTGCATTCCACAGTGATCTGTTTATTTAGTAAACATAGAATACTACTAAATCTCTTAAAATTTTAAAAAGAAGTAAATGTAGGCCTATGATGGAAATAACATACAGACATAGCACTCAACAAGATCCCAGGTTTACATAGGATATAGTCCAAGAATACAAGTATAGAATCATTTATTCTAGTTAAGGTATTTGTCATTTCTCCTGTGAGAGGTGAGAGAATTACAATGACTGAAAACCAGGTCAGTAGCATGTGATAAGTCATGGGATTTACATAACCTGCTTTTGTGGGAAGTCAGATCATGTCCACTATTGTTAAGACCTTTTGTTGGTAAGAGGGGATCCCTGAATATGTGTGCTACACATTCAAAACCATAGAAAGAGTAGTATCTTTACATGGATATTAACCAAAATTTCAACAATCATAAGGTTTACTTTGTAGGTTTCTTTAGGGAAAGATATACATCCAGTTGATATATGACAGTTCTTCACAAAGCAAAAAGGTTATTTACTAAGAATCCAGAGTGATGTCCTCTGATTACCTGAGGCATGAAATCTATGTGAGCTTGAGTGTTTGTGTGCATGGCTGTCATTGTTTATATCTTGACTGTGTGTAATTCTATGTCCATGAGTAGGTTTCACTATGTTTTTCTATGTATGTACAGAAAGAACTATATAGTTACCTACTCATTTTCCTTATTTGCACCCTGAAATTTTACCTCATAAAGCAGGATAAAGAATCATAAAGCTGGATAAAGAATACTATATTCATTTTAATTACAAATGACTGAGTAAGGCAAAGCTCTAAAAGTGGTGTTGTATGCATCCTGGAAATATATGGAATATATCTGAGATAATCTACTCAAATGGCAGAGTGATGCCTTCACTTGGATATGTGCATTACTCTGGCTTTTATCCTAATGTTATCCCACATTCCAATTACTAATTGGAACTACAACCCTCGTTGCATATCACAATACCCAATGACCCGGTAAAATAAAGACTCTTAAACATTAATTAACTAATCAGATTTATGGATAAATAAAATCACAATTTACAAAATGCCAATACAATGATATCAGAGCCAATTGATAAGAAAGCTTATCACATTTTTTTCCCAATCTTGTGATAGATACTTGTGGCTGGTAAATGCCATGCGGTTTCAAAGCCACAACTATCTTCCTTCTCCTCCTAACCTTAGACATTCACTGTCTATGCAACATTTAGCTCTGCATTCCTTTTTAGGAACCAATTCCAGAACTCTTCTATGCTAATGTAATTGGATAGGGAAAAACCTGTGACATGAAGGTATGAATAGAAATGGGAAGACAGTATTACACAAAATTTAATGTAGCTCATACAAGCAAGAAAGACAAAACTTCTAAACCTAATGAAACAATGGAATAATTTGCATCACATTTATTTATGGCCAGAAAACAGGTACATGTATTCCACTCTGCTGATAGCTGTCTTATTTGTGATAACGAGAATCTGGAAAAAAAAATGTCCCACAACAGAAGAACATATACAGAAAATGTTGTTCATTTACACAATGAATACTAAACAGCTATTAAGAGTGAAGATATCATGAGTTTTGCAGAAATATGGTTAGAAGTAAAAATTATCACCCTGAGTGAGGTAACTCAGATCCAAATAACATGCATGGTATGTACTCGCTAATAAGTAGATATTAGCCAAAATATTACAGAATGCCCAAGATTCAATCCACAGAACTCAAGAAATTAAAATTTGAAGGGCCCATGTGAGGATGCCTCAATCCCATTATGGAGGGAGAAGAAAGCAACCTTAAGAGGGGAGGGAAAAAGGGACCTATGAGAGAACATGGACAGTGGATGTGGGGGAGAGGGGAATCAGATCTGGTACTGGGTGAGGAAAAAGGACTGTAACCCAGAGGGGCCAGCGGAAAGATTGGAAACATGCAACCTCAGAAGGTAAGAGTTGGGGGACCCTCCAGAATAGAAAAGAGATCTGGGGGGGGGTGAGAGACTGTCGGGACTCAAAGGGAGGGACCCTAGATGACATGCCCTACAGTGGGGAGAAGAAAGTTATAATATCCACTTTGAATAGAAAAGTTGAAGTGATGGAGTTGCCATCCTGAAATCAAAAGCTCAGACCCAGAATTATTCCTGAATGAGAGAAATTCGGGGAGAAAAGTGGATAAGAGCCTAAGGAAAAGAAGGTCCAGTGATAGGCCCAAATATGTTCAAGCTCAGGGGGAGGCCCCAAGGCTTGACACTATTACTAACACTATGATGTGCTTACAAATAGGGACCTATCATGACTGCTCCCTGAAATGCCAAACAAGAACCTGAAAGGGTCAAATGCAGATATTTAAAACCACCCAATAAACAGAAGCTAGTGACCCCTGTGGCTGTATTAGGGAAAAGGTGGAAGTAGCCAAGGAGGAGGATGACCATATAGGAAGAGCAGCAATCTCAAGTAACCTGTACCAACCAGGGTGCATAAACCTGCTGATATGTGCCTCCCAACACATATAGAGAAGAGGACTGATGGGTCTGGACTCAGTAAGATTAGATGCACCTAACCCTCAAGAGATGTGATTCCCCATAAAGCGGTAATGTCTAATGGAGTGTTGGTGGGTGTTGAATACATCCTCTTGAGGTGTGGATTGGAAGAAGGATGTATGAAATCAGGAGTGATCAGGAGGGTGATGAAGTCTGGACTGTAAGACAGGATTAAAGATGAAAAATAAATTTAAAACAACAACAGAAAACCTCTAATATCCACCTGAGTTGGAAGTTGTCAAAATGTGACAAGAAATGGAGTACTGGAGTAATACTGTGGGACAGTTAGATTGTAGGGAAGTTTGGTCAATATCAGAACCTGCAGTTCTGTTGCCGAGTATCTTTGGGTCTATCATGGAGTCCCGTTTAAATTAGAGTTGGGGATTTAGTGATGAGGAGTGAAGGAGGGATTGTGTGAATAATATGGTAACCACCAAGAGTGTGTAAGAGAGCAACCAGATCACCTGGAGTTCTGAAGGCCTCTGTGACCTCTGGTTTATCAGAAAGTCTCAGCCTGAATTATTGACTGTGATATTGTGACAATACATGGGGGGTTATTAGGGATAACATCAGAATAGAGGTGTAGGACACCAAAAAGGAGCCCCCCACTCAAGTCTCCTGATTCGGGGTCACCAATAGAAACATGAGAGACCTTCTTGTTGCAAAATCACAAGGCAGCTTTAATGGCGGAGCACTGGGTCGATATGTATCTCATGCAGGAGACAGAGGAATTACCCTGCGATTCAAAAACTCGGGGTTTTTATAGGGTAGCAGTTAGGGGTTAGGACGATTTGGCTCGGTTATACAATATTGGCCCATTTAAACATCAGCAACATGATTATGAGTCAGCAGAGTAGTTTTGTGCAGGTCGGGGCATATAAAGATTCTAAAGCCCGGGGCTTATCTAAGTAGACAATGCATCTGGTTAATGTTTCAGCTTTTAAATATGCTCTCTATAGAAAGGGGAGGGGGAGGGCGAGCAGGAGGTGCAGGGCTGCCAGATGGTCAGTGAGTCAGCCAACATAGTCAGAACCAGTTCCTGCATTCCTTCCTTTATCTTCAAGACTGGGTGACATAGTTTCAAGATGGACTCGAGCATGCCTGCGCTTGTTTTCTTTGCAGTCTCATTCCCAGGCCTTTGTAGTTTAAACATTTTATTTTAATTTCCTTTCATCCCCTCTTCTTCTCTTTATACTAATTCTAATAATAGAATTGTAGAGATTGGTGGCCCCTAACTCTTCATCTACTTGAACTATAGGTTGTTATTGTCTCTGAAGAACCATGAGTTTTACTGCATCAATTCTACTCTGGATGAAAGCCATCCCTTTATTTATTATACAAGGGCCAAAAACTAAAGCTAAACATATCATAAGGACTGGTCCAGCTACAGCAGAAATCAAAGAAGTTATCCAAGATGGTCATGACTCAAACCACTTCTCAAACCACCCCCGTTGAGCATCCCGTTCTCGTTTCCTTCACTCTAATCTTTCTCTCAGTTTCTGCATAGAGTCTCTAACTATCCCTTTATGATCTACATAGAAGCAGCACTCTTCTTTAAGGGCAGCACACAGTCCTCCTTCTTTTAGGAACAACAAATCAAGACCTCTCCTGCTTTGCAAAACTACCTCAGACAGGGAGGTCAAAGATTTTTCTAAAGCGCAAAGGACTTCTCTATTGCCGCTAGATCTTCATTGACAGCATCCCTCAAAGAATTAATTCCCTGTCTTCAATCTATCAAAGCTGACACACCTGTCCCCACTCCTACTGCCATACCTATTCCCATGAATGCAGCCAGGGTTAAAGTAATTGTTCTTTTTTGACTGTGTGCCAGCATAGCTTTCTTCTAAACTGGACGCAAGGTGATAATATAAGTGGGGTAAAGGCAGGATCATAACACAAAAATCATGAGATGAATTAAAAACCTTAGTTGATACATAGGGAGTAAGTCTGTTATTGCAAGCCCACCATCCAACTGGGGAAGGTACAAGATAGTAATTAGGTTCCATCCTGGACACGGACTGAATTTGTCCGCATAGGTGTTTGTGGGTGGAAGGTGGGGTACCTATACAGAGACCTAGACTCCTCGCAGATACTTCAGTCAGGGTCAGTTTTTGTCCTGTCCCCCAAGAACAGGAAATATGGCTGCTGTTTCTGTTGAAATCTCCATTGAAGGCAATTCCTTCATAATAAGGAGGACCTGAGGACAGGCATAGCCAGCAGTCCTCAGTAGCACTTGGATCAGTTCTATGAAGGGCATAAAAGGCTCCTCTCACTAGGTTAAACATCCTCTGTCTGGTTGAAGGGATTGTCTCAGTCCCAGGCCTTTTTAGTTTAAACCTTTTATTTTATTTAATTTCCTTTCAGAAGAACTAAGAAAGTTAAGCACTTTTATAGAAAGGCAGCCTAACTGACATTCTATCAGACCTAACCTGGATTTAGATATACAATTTCTGCTGAGATTGGAAGATGGAACACAGTAAGGAGGTGTGGGGCAACAACTGACAAATGGCTATGTTGAAGGTTAAAATCTAGTGGGGGTTCTCCCTTCTCATAGGAGAGGGAGGGGAAATGGGAGAGGATCTGTATAGGGGATTAGGAGGAAGAGGGGCTGATATAGGAATGTGAGTGTATAAATCAATTATTTTTATTTATTTAAAAAGAAAAAATTATGTGAATATATCTTAAAGTTTCATAGCACAGGTGGCAGTTAAGAAAGGGATATTTAGTTTATCTCATGCAATTTGTCTTAAAATTTGAAATTCAAGAAGTGCAGGGCATATCATGAATAAATCTTTCTACACTTACCAAACCAGTTTAGGCAGAAACAGTGACAAATAAGAAGCTGCTTGCAGGATCTTAGCAACTCACCAAGTTGAAATGTAAAATACTATATGCTTCAGAGTCCATTCTTAATGTAATTTTGAGTAAAATATGTAGATCTGAGCACACATATTCACTCTGGACATTAAGTCTCTACCTTTCTGAGTGAGACAAATCTAAATCATAGATGATTCTCAATACTCTGAAATAACAGGAACCATACGAATAAAAATTATCACAGCTCAGTAAGCAAAAGTGTGCCCTTCCTGTGCTCAAAAAAACATTAGTATCTTTTCTGATGCGGTAACAAATAAATCACACAAATCGTTAGATATTTAAGTATACAGAACACTTCAAACTATGCCACACTTCTAACTCTCAAAGAATCTTATTCTGGTATTCATCTTAAGATGCTTCCCACCTTTCACCTCAGACAGTTTGCTGAGACATAGTGGGTAACTGTGTTTATAACCAGTTAATATCTATCACAAGTTACTTCTGTAATTTATTTGTATTCGCTTTGAAAGATTTTCTTTCTCTTTGATTTTCTTGTTTAATTATGAGTCACTTTTAGGAGAAGAGATTTCTTCACATATACATATATATGACATATTTTTTAATATTTCCTCTCCTTTTTAATTAATTACACACACACACACACAGACATATATATATAATATTCTAAGTTACTCACTAATGATCTTCCATATTTTCTTCTCTAGATCTTGGAATTCAGAAAATTTTGATATTTATTTCATGGATTTCCTAGAACTAACACAGAACATGACCTAAAAAGTAGTTAATCAATTTTCTTCAGTTAAAGCACATTTCATATTTGACTTTTCCCTTGATTTGATCTTTATTAAGCAGATGGATTTGGTGTGGTAACTTTGGATCAACATTCTACATCTTAATTTGTGAAGTAGGGAAACATTGTATTTTGGGTGCACCTGTAAGTGGTTACTACATTGTAAAAAAATCTATACTATATTCTTTTCTAACCAAACTGTAGGAAAATATGGTTTTCCCTAAATTCCACTTGTTGTTCATGGTTGGTCAATTTCAAGTGGGTATTATTCTAAACCTACCATGGTAGCTTATTACTACTATTGATTATCCTACTTAAGCGAATCAAAGTATTGAAAAAATGTTATACTGGCTGTTATATCAACACTTTTAATCTTCAGTAAATTTCCAAATCATTTCACAATACAATAATCATTTTTTTGTGATTGCCTTCCATCCTATTTACAGTCATGTACTGTGCTCATTAATGGGAGCCTATCAGCTGCTAATATGTGTTTTTTGGACTATGGGCAAGAAAAGTGAACAAGTTGCGTGCCACAGGTCCTCATGTCTGCTTTTTCCATAACAATGTTGAACATTTAAGTTAGCACCATAATACTTGAAAAGGTTTGAATGGAATGATTTGGAAGTGCACATCTGAAATTTATGGTCAAGATCATTTTCTAAAAATCATGGTGCATTTATGCAAATTATATTTGCATTCTCTTTAGTACTTTGCAATGAACGGTTGATAAAAATAAGCTTCTTAGCTCACATTCTTTCTGTAAGGCTTATTGTTCAATCTCTCCACCTTAAATTCTGATTTATATAATTTCTTTTTTTCTATGTATGTATGTATGTATGTATGTATGTATGTATCTATCTATCTATCTATCTATCTATCTATCTATCTATCGATCGATCTAACTGATATGTTAGTAAAGGTAGTATTATTTTTTAATTAAGCTCAACAGTAGCAAGAATTTTAGGGATTGTAGAAATTAACATTACAAACATTCTCTTACTCAGGGAAACAGGGTTTGTAAATTGCAGTATTTTTTCTTTCATCATTTAGCACATAAATATAGAATGGTAAAAGTCTAAATATGTCGTTGAAATAAATCCTTTAACTAAAAAGGTTCTTTGTCATATGTACAGTATCAAATATCCAGGTACATTGTGGTCCAATGAATATTCATTCGTGAACAGTATAATGGAAAACAGCCAAAATATGTCCACCAACCGTTTTTTAAGGTAGGAAGAAGGAAGAAATATCAGGTCATTGTTCTTATTGCCAATGAGGAATGCTTTAAATGTGTCTACATTTTACTTTTCAAGAGAAATTTGTCTCTGTATCATTAGAGACCAAGACAAGATAATGAAGTTTCTCTGCTTGCTCTGTTACCCTTTCTGATTATTCCTGAAAAAGTACATTATGGGCATTAAAGTGTGTGTGTGTGTGTGTGTGTGTGTGTGGTGCTTTTCATATTGATCTGTGAATCAGTGTAATTCTACTGATATATTATTTCAGACAACTTTCCATTAAGTATGCATTTATGACATCCCTCACAATATTATCTGTGTTAAAACTTTTTTCCTGAAAAAGTACATTATGGGCATTAAAGTGTGTGTGTGTGTTTGTGTGTGTGTGTGTGTGTGTGTGTGTGTGTGTGTGTGTGGTGCTTTTCATATTGATCTGTGAATCAGTGTAATTCTACTGATATATTATTTCAGACAACTTTCCATTAAGTATGCATTTGTGACATCCCTCACAATATTATCTGTGTTAAAACATTCTTTGCATAAATGCAGTAAAAACTAATATGATTTCCTTGATATTTAATAAATGGCATCGTAAGTCTGGTTTTGTCATTGAAAAGTAATACAAGTTTCTTGAATACAGAATTATCTTCCAAGATTTCAGGTACAAAATTCACCAAGTACAACAACTAAAAGTAAGTTCATACCTCTTTTGTTTGATTGAATTTCCATGTCATGTCACATTATATTCATTGTGGAATGAAAAATCTAAGTAATTGACAATGATAGTGTCATATCTTTCGCCATGCATGTACTAAAATTGTTTGAAATGCCCTTGTATGGGAATACATGACATATGCTTATCCCAAATTTAATATTTAATTATGTTTCCCATAAAGGTATTTTTACGTTTGGAAATTTTTTTGTTATGGACATAGGTTATAGTAAACACATAGAAGTCAGAGTGAGACATTAAGTATTTTGGCCCACATGTCGGCTTGTTATCTCATGATTCCTGTGTATATAGGCTATTTAGCCTATATTTTAATATTTGCCTCACCATTTCAAATATTTTTCACCGTAGGAGGAAGGAGAGGAAAAACACAGTAATGCATCTGAATTTTACTACCGTTTTGGAGATTTGATCTCATATATATTTATTTTCTTTTATGACTTCTGTTTAACAACATAGCCATCTCTATAGGCACAATGCCACAATTTTAAGTATTTCCCTACAATAAAAGAACACTATTAAATTATAACTTGTAAGAAAAGCTAGACATGACTTCTTGGAAAATATAAAAATACTTCCTTCAATATATTTGGTTAATTACTCTAAACTTTTTAGGATCATTTATGTTATGTGAATTGTTTTTCCTCCTTTTGTTGTCTTTGCTGTTGTGGTGACTCTCATTTCAAGGGTAAAAGGAAAATTCTCGTGTTTGTTCACAAATCATCTCACCAGTTTGCAACTTCATTATGCATGAAAATAAGTTCTTAATTTCTGAAGAAATGTAAACACGCAATAAAATAAAAGGTCAAAAATTAAGTCAAGACATAAAAACTGTTATTGCTTACACTGCATTTTTGACAAAAGCTAAGTATTTGATTAGTTTGAAATATTGCACTTAATTCACTCTTCTAAGAAATGATTTATCCTATGTAGTAATAATGTTACTTACACATATATTCACCACTCAAAAGAATGCAACATGAATGTTACATGTGAGGTAAGTTTTGTTTGACACAGAAGCAATGTGTGAAACAGATGAGAGAGAGAGGGGAATGCCAATGTTTGCGTCACTTGATCAATCTGGACATTGTGTTTTAGTTTTCAGGAAAATTTAACACAATCTACATGGCTTCAAATGATTTAATGAAATTGGAGAAAATGGGAGTGTGGGTATGCTTATTCGTAATGTTACATTTTTAAGGAACTACAAAGAAATGACAATGTCTTACTACACCAAGTAAGTAAAAGTTATTTAAAGGGGAATTATAAACAGAGTCTAGAAATCTCTAGAGCCTCATTCAGTCCTACAATGGGCAGAATGTCTATCCATTCACCAAGAACTCTATAGCAAACATAATCAGATATACTGAATTCTTACATCTAAAATACTCACAGATTTTTCACTGTCATGCCTGGGAATTTTAACAAAGTAAATGTTTCTAGTAATTGCTTTTACAATCATTGTTTGTAAGCTTAAGTTCCTGTTCTTGTACAGAGAGCAGTAGAGACTAGCAAGCAGGTGTTATAGAATACTTGGGCCTGTATTGTACATATATGGATGAATTACTTATTTCTAGTTGACAATTGGATATGGTAAGAGTACCTTAATTGAAACAAAAAAATTAAAAAGAATATACTTACATAGTAGGGAAGTCACCATGATCATGATTGTATTTTATAAGGCAGGGTATATCCATTGCTCTCTTAATATAATGACTGTGTTCTTTTACCCATGAGAGAAATTCAGTAGTGTTGGAGAGTAGGAGACTGAGAGACTGATCCATTATTTATAACACAAAAGGCAAAAAAAATTGTGAATGTCAAATAATCAAGAATTTGTTAACAAGAATTTCTGAGCCGGGCATGGTGGCGCAAGCCTTTAATCCCAGCATTCGGGAGGCAGAGGCAGGCGGATTTCCGAGTTCGAGGCCAGCCTGGTCTACAAAGTGAGTTCCAGGACAGCCAGGGCTACACAGAGAAACCCTGTCTCGAAAAACCAAAAAAAAAAAAAAAAAAAAAAGAATTTCTGAGTAAATATTTTGAGCAAAGACCCATGTCTATCACGCAATATTCAATATAAATTTGTATATGGAAAAGCCATCAATCCCTCTATCTACCTCTCAGTGTTCCATCTATGGTATCTCTGAGCAATGCCCATGTATACTTTGTTCTTCAATATAACCAAGGGTTTCTATACAAAACTCATTGTAAAGAAGTGTTTTTCTAAAACTGTGTCACCGTTGAGATTATTGTTATTAGCTGTCTCATACAAATTCAAAGTAGTCAGTCTTCAATATATATCCACACAACAAATATAAGCAGGGTAGCATATACACATATATATTTATATATAATTATATACAATTTAATTGCATTATATAAGTTACATATTTTATCAAAAGGATAGTTATATATTCTAAGTGTTCCAGAGAGGTACATGGACAAACCTGATGAAAAATGAAAAAAATATTCCTATAATTTTATTTAAATTGAGACTTTAATATTTTTATTTATTTATATGTAAATAAATATGCTCTGCTCAAATGTAAAAATCCACTTCATTCTTAAGAATTTTATAAGAAAATATTCTGTTCCACACAATTGTGTACTACAATTGTCTGCTATAGTGCATCAACAAAGCAAGAAAATGTTTGTAACTCTTGTAGTGCTACAAGTACCTGTGCTTATTTCCTGGGACAAAGTAGCCTGATATGAGCACAAGGAATTTATTCAGGCCCTATTCAAAGGACCACATCAAGACTGAGGGTATGATGTTATTAATGAGAGTAATAAGAATTTTTCAAACCTCATCAGAAATAGAATATAATGGCAATTATCTCTATTTATACTGTTATATTTGCTAGGATAGTATGACATTTGAAAGTTTCTTGGGATACTCAAAGTTAGTGTCTATGACCAAATGTCTTTTGAGTTTGGCAACATTTGCAGTCCAGAAAGTATGAATCACAGATTCAAGACTGATGAAAACCTTTCCCTAGGATGCAAGTTTGTAACATATTTCCACATTATACTGTACACAACTGATACTATTTTAAATTTTTGTCTGTGAAGCAGAATTAGGAAGAGTGAGTTAATAAATGAAGTCATATGCACTTTGTGTAACTATTCATAACTAAGAAGTGCCAAAGGCATATTATATCAGGAAAGTATGTGTTTGACATCCATAAAATCATCTTATATCATTCACTCTAAACAGTATAGCTTCCTTCCACACATACCCATATATAATTATTCCTTAAAGAAAGAATTTTCTGTCCATGTTCCAATGTACTCATTTTGTCCTACTCTTCACACGTTAATTCATATAACAAAATTTACTCACAATAAAACCTAGAACATATTTGAAAATCTTGGAACATTCGGAGAGAAGCTCTTTAGCTTAGAATAGAAATAGTAGAATGGCAATGGTCTGGATTATTCTTATCTTATATAATTCAGTAGTAATCTAATATACTAACATAAAATTATATGTGGAATAATAACTGGTGATAAATATTATTATACAATCATGAATTCATGAAGTTGACAGGCACTCCTTTCAATACATATGAAACTTCTCAATACATATGCAACATAGAAATGGGAATAAAACAACATCAGACACTGACAGAGCAATTTAGATAAGAACGTACCATGCCACCACATAGAGAAACTGAAAAAGGACAACACAAGACTGATTGAAAACCAAACATAATGTACCCTGTTTCTGAACAACACTAAACAGCATATGATAGGAAATCCCAAGGTTATGAAGAAATTAGAAGGGGTCCTATAGATATATTAGACATGAGCAAATTAAGAGAAATGATTATTTTGTATGACATGCATTCTTCCTGTTGCAAGCAGATACTAAATACATGGGCAAATTAAAACAGACTTATTCCCCAAGACTTGAAATATTTGACAGCAGCAGTATTGGAAGCCAGTCATCAGATACAATGACAAACAACGAGGAAAGAACAAGCTATGACCACAGTTCTACAAAATAGTGATAGAGGTATGAATATTTACCAAGGTCAGTTGTTAGTTGAGGGTCATCTTGCACTTCCTATATCTGAGTTTAAAAAGTGTAAATTATAGATGAAAAACAGACTTGCAAACTTCACCCATATCTAGAAAAGTGGGGGGTTGTGATTTTTCTCATGACACACTAGTATTTGAATAAATTCATTTTAATCTCATCTATGTACATTTGCATCAAAATTTAATCTTGTTGGAATTCAGAATCCTAATAAACTGAGTTACAAAGACATATTAAATTTCACTATCACACCTTGGAGTTATTCATTTATCAGTATTAAATGCTTTTGACAAGGCTGAGGAATCAGGTAAAAATCTGAGTCATTTACTAAAATTTTATAAGGCAAAAATAGGCCTTCACTGATTTCTTGTAAAGATTGCCTACATTTGTAAATAAAATAGTATTAGGTTCAGAAGGCAGAAAAATACTAAATGAATCTTGGGCTACTAAAAATGCTATTTCAGAATGCAAAAGGCTGAGGGGACCTTTAAAGCAAGATCAGAACCAAGAGATGAAGGGATTTGGAGCACAGCCTATATTGAATCTCACATTTATGATGCCATCATGTTGGGACAAGAAGTTTCTCACAATTTTGAGAAAAAACCCAGATGGCAAACGTTTCAATTGCAGTAAACAGGGTCATTTGAGAAGGGATTGTAGGCAATGCAATCATAGAAATAATTCTTTTTTATAGAAATAATATAAAAAGATGACGTCTCATTGGAGAAACAGCCACAGAACAATTAAAATTTTAAAATCTGCTCTTAAAAAGAAGATTGTTCTAGATACAATCAAGGATAGGACTGCTCTAGTAGATAAAACAAAAAAGTTATGAGAGACCAAAGAAACAAGTATTGTAACAAAGTCCGATAAATGCTAAGATACCAAAGCTAAAAATACCAATAAATAATATTGAAATAGAAGGTTTAGTAGACACAGGAACAGGTGTAACATTAAATTCACCTAAACCGTAGCATCTAGATTGGGCTTTTAAGGAAGTAGATATTCAACTTCTAGGAATTGGTGCTCAATTTTGGGAAAATAAACTCCAAGTTGATCTAAGATTATAGAGCCAGAAAGAAAAATAGAAAAATTAAAATCTCAAGTGGATATAAGAGAAGGGAATTTGGCAGGGATATGGAATGGAAAACAGGGATAAACATTTCTGCAATCTCAGAAGGATGCCATAAAATAAAAAATGATTTGAAGTAAAATATTAAAATCTATTATCAAGAAAATTTACTGACTGCCCAGAATGACCATTAAAATGCCACAACAGCTGTTGGCCTTCCCAAAAAATCAAATGGTGCTACCTTTAAAATTGTTAACTGAAAAACATCTGTGGGTAGAACAATTGCCATTAATATCATCAGGATGTCAGATACTAGAAGAGCTGTTACAGAATGAGGTAAATGCTGAACCCATTGAAGAATCTATGAGCCCATAGATAGTTTTTTTCTTACAAAAATAATTAAAATAAAGGGAAAATGTTAACTGATTCAAGAACCGTAAAAAAATATATATATGTATATATTCAACCTATATAAATATTTTGCTCAAGAACTGTTAAAATAAGTAATTTGTAATCAGTTTCTGCACTCTGAAATTTACCATTATGTGGATGATATTTAATGGTTGATTAGACAGAAATACCATAGAGATAAATTATTAAGTAGCTAGGATTTTACCAAATGGTAATAAGGAATTGCACATGATGATATATAAAGAGGGTATGCTGTCAGTTATCTAAGACATAAGATAGGTTTGCAGGAACTTTGCAGGGAGAAAGTAAAAATCCAGGAGATATCATTTATAACCTATTAAGCATTTTCAAACGTGCTGGGGCATAGTACTGGCTTTGAACCATAATTGAGTAAACTACTAAAGAGCTAAGGAATTTCTTTCAAATGTTATGTGTTGATGAGGAATAAATTGTCTGAGAAAATTATCAGCTGAAGCTGAGAGATATTTGGCTGTGATACAAAAGTAATTAAAGTATCCAAATCTTGATTGCATTTTAATTATTCACCCTCTACTCACTCTCACTAATTTTGGATATCAGAATCATTGATAAATTGGCAGCTGGTGATTCTTCATGGAAAAAAAAATGTCCACCAACATTTGCCTCTTGGCATCTACTGCAAATATGTTACATTTCTGAAGCATATATATTCTCTACTTGAGAACCAAATCTGGACTTTTTTGATTTTTTTATTGGTTATTTAATTTATTTGCATTTCACATGTTATTCCCCTTCCTATAAAACAAGGAAAGCAAATACATTATCTCTATCATCTCCAACTCATGTCTTATATAATAAAGTCTTCAAAACAGAAAAGTAGTAACTGGCACATAATTGGTAAAGATCACTGGTCACTAGAGGCATTAATGGAAATGGCCAATCCTAGCAAAACTTAGCAACTACACCAAATTATACAAGCAAGAAAGACAAAATATCTAAACAAATTGAAAAGGGTGGGGGAATTGGCATCAAGCTTAAATTCGAAAAATTATTAAAATTTGCCATGGAAAATTTTCAAGAAACATCAACAAAAATGGTAAATTACACATTATTTTCTTTTTCTTTTATTGGATATTTTCTTTAGCGACATTTAAAATGTTTTCCACTTTTCAGGTCTCTCTGTCAGGAACCTCGTATCCCACCCCCTCCCCTGCCTCCAAGAAGGAGCTCCCCACCCACCCTCTCACCCACCCTCCCACCCACCCACCCGACTACTCCTGTCTTCCCACACTGGCATTCCATTACACTGGGTCATCAATTTTTCACAGGATCAAGAGGCTCCACACACATTGATACATGACAAGGCCAAATTCTGCTACATATGCATCTGGAGCCATGGGTCCTACCATGTGAACACTTTGGTTGGTGGTTTAGTACCTGAGAGTTCTGGAAGTACTGGTTGGTTCATATTGTTGTTCCTCATATGGGGCTTCAGACCCCTTCAGCTCCTTGGGTACTTTCTCTAGCTTCTTCATTGGGGATCCTATGCTCAGTCCAATGGTTGTCTGTGAGCATCCACCTTTGTATTTGTGATTCTCTGGCAGAGCCTCTCAAGACACAGCTATATCAGGCGCCTGTAAGCAAGCACTTTTTGGTAACCTCAGTAGAGTATGGGTTTGGTGACTGTATATGGGATAGATCCCTAGGTGGTGCTATTGCTGTATGGTCTTCAGTCTCTGCTCCACATTTTGTCTTAATATTTCTTCCTTTGAATATTTAGTTCCCTCTTTTAAGAATTGCTTAAGCATCCATATTTTGGTCATCCTTCTTGAACTTCATATGGTCTGTGAATTGCATCTTACGTATTCTGAACTTTGGGGCTAACATCCACCACCTATCAGTGAGTGCAAACTCTGTGTGTGTGTGTGTGTGTGTGTGTGTGTGTGTGTGTGTGTGTGTGTGTGTGTGTGTGTGTGACTGAGTTACCTCAAAACAGGATGCTACTTTCAAGTTCCATCTATTTGCGTATGAATTTCACGAAGTCACTGTTTTTAATAGCTGAGTGTAATTGTGTAATGTACCATATTTTCTGGGTATCCATTCCAACCTGTCATTTCTAGTATCTGTGATGCTAGGTGCTTCATTTCCCACTGAGGCCAGTCAAGGAAGCCCAGCTGGCAGAATATATCTGACATTCAGCAACAGCTTTTGGATAGCCCCTTTTCTGTTGTTCAGGAACCACAGGAAAGTGAAGCTGCAAATCTGCTAAATATGAGCAGAGAGTCCTAGAGTCATCCCTTCTATGTTCTTTGGTTGGTTCAATTCTGAGAGCACTGAGGATTTGGTTAGTTGACTCTCTCCACCTTCCTCTTTTGTTTCTATCCCCTTTGGGGCCTGCATTCCTTTCCCATTTACTTCCATAAGAGTCCCCATGCTCCATCCAAAATTTGGATATGGATGTCTGTATCTTTCTGAGTCAAATAATGTGTGGAGACTTTCAGAGGTCAAAATTCTCATGTATGAAAACATAACAGAGTATCATTTAAAGTGTTATCCATCATTTCTGCTATCACATTAATGCCAATAAGGATCATGTAACTTTGCAGGAAATATTTACTATCATTCAGTAGAATTTATATCCATGAAAAAACACAAAAGTTATTAATATTTTCCTTTGGTCATATCTGTAATCTAATTGATTTAATTTTCCTAAAACTTAATATTGTCAACATTATATGTAATGGTTTGAAAATTATTTAGGTCCATAAGACAGGCAAATCTGTGAATGATATTTGCTAAGTGATCATTTCACTGAATTACTGTGTCTTTGGTTTTGTGACACATATATTTTGTGTTAGATTTTTCATGAGAGAAAGAAGTATCATGAATGTCCTAATATTTCACTTTTGGAAATTTCACAGAATTCATTGACAAGTCCTGAATGGTGTTTAACTGCTAAATAAGTTTATAAAATAAAATACAGAAAAATCACCTTGCAAGATATCAATTTACTAGGAGCAGAAAAAGAAATATAGTGATAAATTCTGGGTGTGTCCTCTGTTCTGAGACACAGTTTTGTTAAGATTTTCATGACTAGCATGAACACAGTAGGCTGGAGCTTGCAGAAGGATTTTCCCTTGGAAAGTTCGATGAATAAACACTTGAGGCAAGTTCTCTGGGCTATCACATTTATCTTTTCCCCCCTTAAATATAGCAAAAGGAACAAATCTTACTGAAGAAATGAAAGAAGTATATATGAAACTGACAAGAACAGTTGGAATTCCAATAATAAACATCAGAAATCTGTACCATACAGGTAAATTTACTGTTCTTTGTTTGTAAAAAAAAATGAAGAGAAATTACTAGCCAAGAATCTTCATTGTCCCTCTACATGAAAATATTAGCAAATAACTTCCTTGAAAATGATATGATTAATTTCCTATTTCATTCTGTCTATTTGCTATATTCACAGACATGTGTCCTAAGTAAAAACCTCAACCTAGTTAAACACTACTCATCTTAACTAATTTTAGAATGTAACTCACTCATGTAATCAACAATAAAAAGCATTCATGATTGAAGAGTGGATTATGTTTTGCTTTACCACAATGCACAAAATTCATCCAAAAAAATAAACCCAATTTTATTAAACGATGGGCTTTTAAAATCATTATTTTTTATAACTGCTTTCTTCATAATAAACAATAAAACACAATTATATTCTCTTAATTTTATCTTCCATCTACTTCATAAGTCTTAACACTACATCATCATAATAATAATTAGATTTTTCACTGATTTATAATAAAGATTTACAAGAATATTTCTATATTGTTCACCTAACATTTCATAAGTGCATGCACTCCAAACCCTACTCCTGAAGAAATTAATCATCAATTAAATACAGTCCCAAAATATAAATAAATATCAAATAATCATCCTTATATGAATTTTTGCAATGAACTCTATTTTTGAAAATTGCTTCAACCCATACACCTTCGATAATTGTTTTATAAAGGCATTTGATACCATATAATTTAATTTAATTTTTATTACACAGGAGTAAGATTAAGAGGATTAAAAATATGTGTATGAACAATGTCTTCATAGGATCACAACCATACACACACACTTGGAAGAACTTTTCTTTCCAAATTATACTTTCATGTTTCTATTGGAATCATTATAGTTCATTTTGGTTTCATCATCCCATGTCATTACTAGGCCATAGATTTGTGTGTGTGTGATTAAGTGCAAAAATATAATAGTACACTTGATTACACCAGAGGTGAAAGTTAAAACCCCAGTTAAAGCTGAAATATCATGAGCTTTAGAAATAGCCATAAAATCTTTGAGCTGAAATTGACCTCAATTCCTCCCTTTTGAAAACTAACTTCCATGGTAACAAACAAACTTCCATGGATTCAAGCTTCGAAAGGAAGAAGGCAGCCAAAATTGCTACTCAGCTGAGAAAACTATAAACTATATACAACCATATACAAGACCGAATTGACACAAAACCCCTAAAGATGCTATAGTTATAGGGGTTTTGTAGTGGAAATAAAACAGTATGCTCTTATTTCATTTTAGTTTTGGTAGGTTATATTTCTCTGTTTATTTTTTATTTTATAATTCATATACATGTCAAATGATATCCCCTTCCATGTCACGCCTCCACAAACCGCCCATCCCATCTATCCTCTCCATACTCCATTTTACTTCTATGAGGTTGATCCTCTACCCACTCACACTCTCCTTCCTCACCACTCTAGCATCCCCTTATTCTTGGGCATCAATCCTACACAGGACCAAGGGACTCCCCTCCCTCAGATAAAGCCATTTTGTGCAAGATATGTATCTAGAGCCATGGGTCACTCCACTCTTTGGCTGGTGGGTTATTCTCTGGGGGCTCTGAGTGGTCCAATTAGTTGATACTGTTCATCCTTTGAGGTTACAATTCCCTTCAACTGCTTCAGTCCTTCCATTATCTACACTGTTATAGTTCCTGGATTCAGCCAGATGTGAATACCTGCATTTGTATTGGTCAGGTGCTGGTAGAAGCTCTCATGGAACAGCCATTTGTAGCTACTGTCAGCAAGTGTTTCTTGGAATTAGAACTAGTGAGGGGTTTTAATGTCTGCAAAACAGATGGGATGGGTACCTATGTGAGATGGTCTCTGGATGATCTTCCCTTCAGTCTCTGTTCCCTTTTTCGTCATTGTCTTTCCTTTGGACAGAAGGAAAAAACTGTTTTAGTGGAGCCTACAGTTAAGAGACTTTTAATTGCAAAAATACTTTGGATTTTAAAAGAGATGAATATTTTAAAGAGATTGAAATTTTAGGTTTGAAGTTCTGATCGTACAGATATTTCATTTACTTGGTGTGTCGGAATTTGGACCTTGGAGCAGCCTGTTCTCTCAAAACTAGTCAGAAAGTGCTTATCACTGTGAGCCCAATCCTTACTTTTTATTCTGAGAGTGGAGGGAAACTGGTCTTTCTTGTAAGGGTTTTCCAATTAGATATTCTGGTATCAGCAGGGCTTACTTGTCCCCTATTTAGGTTGCTAATCTGTAATAGCAAGGAAAGTGGGGGAGGGGGATCAGTACACTTGTGGCTCAAAAGATGTCTAGAACACACTGAATTCTGCCCCCTTGTGGGTGCCATCCCTGTCACATTTTGAAGAGAAACAGTGCTCCTCTAGGAAGCTCCAGGCAATTGGACTGCATTGCTCTGGATGCTGTCAGACCCAGCCTCAAGGTCTGGACTGACTATCCTTAAGGACAGTCATTATCCTCCAGGCCCCTGTCCCTGCTTCTCTCTCAGTTCTCCACAAAACAAGAGACTTTCTTTATCTTTTGTGCTGAGTGATGTCAGTCCTGCTTCTCATATACTGATTAGATTAGTTGGGCCATAGAAGAATTTCTTTCTTTCAAATGTTTACCAGGAAAACTGTCAGTGAGAATGGCTCAGACATCTAGTCTTAGCGTGGTTCCTATAATTAAGGGCAGGGAATATGAAGATAAGCCAGACTTATCAATATATTTCAAAAGTCTAGCTTTAATTGACATCTCTAATGCTTTGCACAAGAAACAGGAAAGTGTAGGTTGACTTCAAAGAGTAACATATGCGGTCCATGTGAAAATCAGGATATTTCTATTGAGAAATGTGCTGGACTTTAAAGAATTTCTTCCACCATGTCAGTCCCACTATGTTCCCATCTTAACAAGTACATTGTGAAGGCAGATGTGGTATAAGAGTGTTCTCATCAGCATCTAGATCTCCAAGGATGCTTGTCCACTCTGTGACTTCAAGATATCTGTGTAACAGTGGTACCTGGTTAGCAATGAAGTCTTTGTAGTACCACAGAGCAGGAAGTAGTGGCTCAAAGCAGGGAGTAGGAAGGATGACCATGGCCATCCTTTCAGGATTTACACTTTAAAGCTGAGACACACTGTAAAAACTCATGTCTTTCTGACATTTAAACAATGGAATGTACAGAGATTATCTTAGTCCCTTGGTGTGATGGTTTTAGACATGACAAGAAATGCTTTATGTTAATCTGATTGTGCTAGTAATCTTATGCCAACTAGTCAAAAACCTATAGTCACTTATGAAGAGGAAACATCAAATAGGATCTGCCTACATTAGATGGGTCTATAGGAATGCTTGTTGGGATTTAAAAAAAAATCATTTAAATTTTGTTCATATAATATGGTTTTAACAAATTCTTTCCCTTCTTTACCTCCCTACCATTCAACTCAGAGACACAGTGAAACTTATAGAAGTTATGAACCAAATGAATTTAACAGATACCTATAGAACATCTCACCCTAAAACAAGACTACAAATGATATGCACTCACTGTTAAGTAGATATTAGATAAAGAACATGGAATACCCATGATACAACTCATTGGTACTATCCATCACTTACACCTCTGATCAGGATTGTCTTTCTGACTCATCTTTGCATAGATTCTTGAACCTTGAAAGGGAGAGCTTGATGAAGAAATCCTCTTTAAGCCCTAACATTCCAAGTATCTCACTCTCTGTGGATTGTCAAGTTGTGGCTATCTTTGTTTATTACCACCTTCTGTAGAAGAGTCACCTCCGATGAAGGCTGAGTAATATACATAAACATATGGGTAGAGCAATTAGGATTCACTAGAAGTCATTATACTGATGTGTTCATTTAGCACAATTAAAAATAGCAAAATTTCAACTAGGGTTTTATGAACTGTCTAGTGTCAGAGGCTTGCCTGAGATTCACTCCCAAATTAACCATTCTTTAGTAGTTTCTTTTTTATTCTTTATACCACTGTACTCTATTTCCCTTTCCTTAGAAGAGCTCCTCCTCCTTCATGATCCCATACTAGATAGCACATCTGTCTTACTCTAAATGAAACACACACATGAATAAAACTTACAAGCTAATTCCATACATAAGTGAAAGCAGGCATTTTGTGTCTTTCTGGGTCTGGTTTGCCTATTGGACATTTTCCTGATTAACAGTTGATGGGAGAGGATCCAGTATACAGTGAGTGGCGCTATCCCTTCAAAGATGTTGATAAAATAAATAAGAAAGCAAGCTTAGGGTGGGGCTTGAAAGATGACTCAGTGTTTTAGAGCACTGGCTCCTCTTTTAGAAGGCCAGGGTTTGAATCCCAGAACTCAGTTTGCAGCTCATGTGTAGCTCCAGTATCAAAGGAACACGTTCCCTATACTGGTCTGTGAACCCTGGACAAACAACTCCCACAGATATCCACCCAAGCAAAACACTCTAATAATGTATATGTACATTAATATATATATAATGTTATTAAAATAAAAGTTAAAAGTAGCTTATATATTTTGTAAGAAGAAAAGCTGAGAAAACTGTGCTGAGAAAGCCAGCAAATAAGTAGCCTTTATCCACTTGCCCTTCCTATTGTCCAACATGAGTTCCTGCCTTGATTTCTCTCAGTGACGGAGTGCAATGTAGAAGATTAACACAAACTAAGCCTTTTTTCAAAGGGAAGGGAGGAAAGGGTGGATGGGATGGGGATTTGTTGAAGGCAACCTGGGAATTGATCTATCATATAAAATGTAAATAAATCCCAAAATTAATGAAAAAAATTAGTCCTGTGCAGAAAACCAATGTGCAGAACACATGAAGTTGCTTACCTACAATCTCCTAAACTCACATGTGTGGAGCTTGGGCATGAATGTTTTCCATCTGTACCTGTAGGCCACCGAAATCCTCATCAACCCTGTGGAGTTCAACCCTGACTTTCTGGCACAGATGCTCCTCAAAGTGAAGTGGGCAGTGCTTGTGCAGGCAGCAGACACCTCAGTATTGGCCGAGGTACTAAAGAGCCAGCTGACAGCTATGAACCGGACAAGATGTTTTTGAGGAAGATGTACCTATATGTGACTTGAAATTGATGTCCTGGAGGGTGCCCCTCAATGCCCAGAATCTGGACATCTTTTCCCCATCAGCCGCAGGATCTGAATATGATGTTGAATGATGAGGAGACAGAGAAGTAACCTTGCTAACCACCACACTGATAGGTGGGAGTGGGTGCGCAGGTGGAGGAACATGCTCATGGAATCAGGGGCACAGGGGATGTGACAGGGGGTTTCTGGGAAAGTGGGAAACTGGGGAAGAGGTCAACATTTGAAATGTAAATTAAAAATTATCCAATTAAAAAAAAAAAGACCAACCAAATAATACACAGGGAGGGGCCCATGGCTGCAGAGGCATATGTATGGGAGGATGGCCTAGTTGGACACTAGTGGGAGAATAGAAGCATGGCCCTGGAAGACCCCATGCCACAGTGTAAGGGAATGCCAGGACAGGAAAGCAGGAGTGGTTATATTGGTGAGTAGGGGGAGGTGGGATGGGATAGTGGGTTTTTGAAGGGGAAACCAGGAAAGGATTTGAAATGTAAAAATAGAAAATATTTAAGAAAAGAAAAGAAAAGAAGAGAAGAGAAGAGAAGAGAAGAGAAGAGAAGAGAAGAGAAGAGAAGAGAAGAGAAGAGAGTAAAATAAAACAATGAAATTAAATAAACCACATTGGGAACAATAAGTTAATACCAGAATAAAAAATCAAAGACGCTGGGTGTGGTGATACAAGCCTTAATCCCTGCACTTGGTAGGCAGAGACAGGTGAATTTATGAGTTCCAGGTTAGCCTGATCTTCAGAATGAATTCCATGACTGAATGCTACACAGAGAAACCCTGCCTCAAAAAAAAAAAAAAAAAAAAAAAACCAGAAAAAAATGAAAGAAAAGAAAAAAGAAAAAAAGAAAGAAAGAAAGAAAGAAAGAAAGAAAGAAAGAAAGAAAGAAAGAAAGAAAGAAAGAAAGAAAGAAAGCAAGCAAGCAAGCAAGCAAGCAAGGAAGAAAGAAAGAAAGAAAGAAAGAAAGAAAGAAAGAAAGAAAGAAAGAAAGAAAGAAAGAAAGAAAGAAAGAAAGAAAAAGAAAGAGAGCAAAGCACCAAAGCACTCACATGCATGCAGAGTAGCACTGGTTCCAAAGACAGCCCTTTCCTAATGATACTATAGCACATGGTTTCACAAGATGGATTTTGATCATGTTCTCAGATAGGGAATTTTACTATACTATCTAGGTTATCCCCACATGGTCACAAGAAACAAAAGGAAGCCAAGATCAGAGTCAGAAGCAGGCCTTATACTGATGCCAAGCGCAGGCTGTGAGGCACACCATGCTTTCTGTTTTCAAGCTTCCAGAGAATGGTTCTCAACCTTCCTAATGCTGTAGTTCCTTCACATATATACTTCCTTAAGCTATGGTGAGCCCCTCAATATAATTTTTTTTTGCTACTTCATAACTATAATTTCCTACTGTTATAAATCTTAACATAAATATCTGACATAAAGATAGTTTTAGACAACTCCCATGAAAGTGTCACAAGGACTCACAACCTACAGGTTGCCATTCAAGGTGCCAGGCACAAGTAAAACTAGCCAGTCCCTAGATTTTCACACTTTCTGCCTTCCGGAACTGTACTAGGATAGATGTGCGCTATTTTAGTTGTCTAAGAATGTGATCATCTGTAACACTACCTGGAAGCACACATGCCCAAGTGGATGAGGGAGTCTCTTTTCCTGTCCTGGAATCTTGGCAGTGTTGAGTCAGTTCAAATCAAATAGAAGAAAAAGGATACTGGATGAATTCCTACTCAAAGGCTTTGGAGACAACAGCGAATCTGTTTTGTTCTGAAGGAGAATGGGAGAGAATTTGTGCTCCATGAAAATGGTCCATACATTCACTAATTTGATGCCTACCTGTCTATTTGTGTGTGCTTTGTACTTTTGTCTGCTGTGTGTCATGCTCTGTGTTCTTGATTATTAACACTAGGGTCCTCACAATACCTTCAAAATGAAACTCTTCTCAGTATGAAAAACTTTCATACTTGTACTCTGTTTACAATATGATTCTTTAAAAAATAAGTTTCTAAGTCCTTTGTACAAACAATAAGATCAACATTTCTGTGAAGACACTTTTAATTGAAAATACATCTTTTAATTCAATACATTCTGATTACAGTGCCCCCAAATCCTTCTACATCCTCTCCATTTCTCCTCTCACCCAAAGTCACAGCTTTTTCTTTCTCCCTTTATTAAAATACAAGCAGGCATCTAAATAATAATGATACTAGTAATGATAATAATAACAACAATAATGATGATTAAGATACAATAATAAAAAAATAAAAGAACAAGAATAGAAGAAAGCAAACAGAATAAAACTAGCCAAAGAAAAAGCACAATAAATACACATGTAGACACAGAGATATACATGTTCACAAACACTCTGAAATCCCATAAAAAGATAAAACTGGAAACCATACTATATAAACAAGTGGCCCTTAATGTTTTCTATAAATAACCCTGCCAATACTTTATTACATAAAGAACCTCAAAGATTGTCATTAAGTTTGATTTGCATTTGCCAGGTATGCTGAACTAGCGGCTTAGATTTAAGCATGGTTTGCATACCCAGTGATACCCTATCACTGGATATGCAAAAAAATTGGAAAAAAAATGGAAGAACATATTTTTTTCCCTTTCCAAGCTACAGACTGGAAATAATTTCTGAATTAAAGGTAGGGACATTTATCCCCTTCCCTCTCATTGCTTGGACTCTTTTTGTCGGAGACCTTGCAGGCACTGTGCATACAGATGCTGCTCCAGTCTCTTTGAGTTCAATGCACCTGTGCTTAGAAGGCCTTGGGGTGAGAGTTTTAACCACATCCGTCTATGAAACTAACAGGATGATAAGAAATATCAATGGTTCATTGAAACTTTGGTTGCTTCATTTTCTATTCTCATGCTGGCTTGCAGCATGACCACCTTCATAGTCTCTGTGAGTTTTGACATGATGAATGAACACGTAACCTTCAGAGAATATATAGAAGTAAAGCTCAAGGAATGTATGAGATGGATCACTGTGTAAGGGTGAGTGCCTGAACTTCATCTCTGAAACATAGACATGGTAGAAGAAGAGGATTGGTTTTTCCACATTTTCCTGAAATCTCTACATATATGCAGTGGTGTGTGCACAGTTACATACATATGTACACACTCAAACAGGTGTACACACAATGAGAATACATTAAAATGTATAAAATAATATAAAAACAAGCAGACCTCAAACCGGAAGTTTCAGAGCGACTATAGATATTGGAATTAGAGGGTGTTTGTTCCCCACAAACCTCCATGCAGACGGGAGGTTTTACACCTACTTTCCCACAAGTAAGACTTGCCTTGAAGCACTTGCTTGAGATTCCTAAGAGTTCGTTTTTCTCGCCACATCTGCAGAAGCCTCTGAATATTCTGAGTGCCCTAGATGCTGGAGAATCAGGAAAATGCACATGCAACATAGACTTCCCACAACTGCTGAAGGCAGGACCTCCTTTTTTTCTTTTACTGAAGAAGTATCTTTTCCATTTTCTGAACAACAGACAGTAGTAGTTTCCTTGCTAATGAACATGGCTCTGGTTTAGTTAAATAGATTTATTAGTTTCAAATCAGATAATACCATACAAGTTCATTTCCAGAAGGGTTAAGTGGAATAGAATTTGTGTTGTTTATTGCTAAATTAGATGCCAATTTATAACCACAGAGCACTTTGAGGTGAGTGGAAATATTTTAAAATTATAAAATACATAGTATTCCATACCAAATTTTTGGTCAAATTGGCTTTTTATGTAAGATCAACCAAAAATTAACAGACAACTATCAAACAGTTAAAGCATACAATATGGAAACAAATTGAAATAAAATGCTTATTTAGAAATGGTAAAAGATAAACAAGATTTTATGCAATCTGCTTAATAGTATAAGTAAGAGAAACATCAGTTTTCTTGACACACTCAGAATTTAAGAGGGCGAAAACATCCATGTGATAATGCACTTATATATAAACAAAATTGAGCAAGATCCTCATAATTAAATTATGGGTGAGTACACAATGCCTGACTCAAATTCTGTCATGGGAGCTAAAGTCCTGTCACTGCTGGCTTATCAGTCTCACTGTATTATTATTATTATTATTGTTATTATTATTGTTATTGTTATTGTTATTGTTATTGTTATTGTTATTGTTATTGTTATTGTTATTGTTATTGTTATTGTTATTGTTATTGTTTTATTGTTATTGTTGTTGTTGTTGTTCTAGTTCTTGTTGTTGTTCTTCTTCTTGTTTTTCTTGCTCTCTTGCTCTTCTTTTCTTCTTTTCTTCTTCTTCTTCTTCTTCTTCTTCTTCTTCTTCTTCTTCTTCTTCTTCTTCTTCTTCTTCTTCTTCTTCTTCTTCTTCTTCTTCTTCTTCTTCTTCCTTCTCCTTCTCCTTCTCCTTCTCCTTCTCCTTCTCCTTCTCCTTCTCCTTCTCCTTCTCCTTCTCCTTCTCCTTCTCCTTCTCCTTCTCCTTCTCCTTCTCCTTCTCCTTCTCCTTCTCCTTCTCCTTCTCCTTCTCCTTCTCCTTCTCCTTCTCCTTCTCCTTCTCCTTCTCCTTCTCCTTCTCCTCTCCTTAGTATTCTGGGATGGCATTTGTGTTCTCTTTGGTTCTGTATAACATCTGTCTAGGATCTTCTGGCTTTCCTAGTCTCTGGTGAGAAGTCTGGTGTTATTCTAATAGGCCTGCCTTTATATGTTTTTGACATTTTTCCCTTATTGCTTTTAATATTCTATCTTTATTTAGTGCATTTATTCTGATTATTATGTGTCAGGTGGAATTTCATTTCTGGACCATTCTATTTGGGCTTCTGTAGGCTTCTTGTATGTTCATGGGCATCTATTTCGTTAGGTTTGTGGAATTTTCTTCTATAATTTTGTTGAAGATATTTGCTGGCCCTTTAATTTGAAAATTTTCATTCTCATCTACTGCTATTATCTGTATGTTTGGTCTTCTCATTGTATCCTGGAATTCTTGGATGGTGTTTTTGTTTGTTTGTTTGTTTTTGTTTTTGTTTATTTTGAGACAGGGTTTCTCTGTGTAGTTCTGGCTGTCCTGGAACTCACTCTGTAGACCAGGCTGGCCTTAAACTCAGAAATCTGCCTGCCTCTACCTCCTGAGTGCTGGGATTAAAGGTGTGTTCCACCATGGCTTTCCTGGATGTTTTAAGTTAGGATCTTTTTGCATTTTGCATTTTCTTTATTGTTGTTTCCAGTTTTTCTATGGAATCTTTTGCTTCTGAGATTCTCTCTTCCATCTCTTGTATTCTGTTGCTGATGCTTGCATCTATGGTTCCTGGTTTCTTTCCTAGGGTTTCTATCTCCAGCATTGTCTCCCTTTGGGTTTTCTTTATTGTTTCTACTTCTGTTTTTAGATCTTGGATAGTTTTGTTCAATTCCATGACCTGTTTGGTTGTGTTTTCCTGGAATTCCTTAAGGAGTTTTTGCGTTTCTTCTTTAATGGCTTTTACTTGTTCAGCAATGTTTTCCTGTAAATCTTTTAGGTATTTTTTCTTTTTTTTTTGCTTCCTCTTTAAGGCCTTCTACCTTTTTAGCCACGTTCTCCTGTATCTCTTTATTAAGTTATTATTTTTCTTCTTAAAATCCTCTACCAGCACCATGAGATAAGATTTTAAATCTGAACCTTGGTTTTCAGGTGTGTTGAGGTATCCAGGACTTGCTCTGGTGGCTTCTGGTGATGGTGAGTTGTCTTGGTTTCTATTAGTAAAATTCTTATATTTGCCTTTTGCCATCTTGTAATCTCTGTTGTTAGTTGTTATAGATGTCTCTGGCTGGAGTTTGTTCCTGCTCTGATTCTGCTAGCGTCTGTCAGCACTCCTGGGAGTCCAACTCTCTCTTGAGCCTTAGTGGTCAGAGTACTCCCTGCAGGCAAGCTCTCCTCTTGCAGGGAAGGTGCACAGATCTCTGGAGCCCATCTCTGCCTCATTTCTGAATATGAATGCCCCAATGGCATTCTGTACCAGAACCTATGTTACTTGTGCAGCCAATGTGCTCTCCTGAGCAGACTGGTCTCTGAGGGAACCAGAATACAAGATGTTGCCCTCACCTGGTCAAGAGGTCAGTGTTTTCTAGGGTTTTAGTGTTTCATGGTTCTAGTTTTTTGTTTTATTTTATTTTGCTTTTGTGTTTCTTTTTGTTTTTTAAATGATTTTAGGGATATAGCGATTTATTTATTTATTTATTTATTTATTTATTTATTTTTTTTATGTATTTTCATTATTTTAGGATTTGGGTTTTTTTTGTTTGTTTGTTTGTTTTAAGACTTTAGGGTTTTTATGCTTTTAGGGATTTTTTTATGATTTTAGGGTTTTGGAGTGCTTTAGGTGATTTTTAGTGTTTTAGGTTTTTTTGGGGCTTCAGGTATTTTCTTTAGGGATTTAGGTTTGTTTTTGTTTTAGGGTTTTAGAGACTTTTAGGTTTTTAAAAGGGGTTTTAGGGATTTTTGAGTTTCATAATCTTAGGGTATTTTTTTTAAGTTTTTATAGCATTTTAAAAACATTCTGATCAAAATAATCTTCAATTACAATTAAATTCCTTTTGCTTCAACTATCAGTTATCATTTTATTAATTTTCCATTCTTTTATTAGTAATTTAAAATTCCAATTGAAATTCAAGTTTTGAATAAAAGAATGTAAGAATTCAACATTGGAATGTCAGTACAATAAGTTTTCATCTTTCATTGTATACATACATATATATTCATAATATAATAATTAAATATTATAATGAGAAAATTGTTTCTTTTTTAGTATTTCAAATATATTTGGTTAAGGCAACAGGGTGAAAATGGTTGCCTCTGTGTCCTGAGTGCTTAGATTAATGTATATTTACCTCCAATCCAGGACACACTGCTTCCTTGTCCACGAACATTTAGGCAATTTTAATGTTTCCTAGATATTTCTTTTCAGAATTTTTTGAAAGATTTTATTTGTATAAGTTTTGAAAATACATGTATAAGTGATATTTGATACATAATGTTTCCTATGTTTATGGTAAAAGAACTAACCCAGAATTTCCCACTTTTTAGTTCATCAATCAGATCAACTATCAATGCAAAATCTAAATCTTCAAGTTTCTGAAATAAGGAAGAATGGCAAGATAGAACGTACTAAGAGACATTCTACAGATTGGGTTTTATGTGGATATCATTTATCAACTTGGATTTGAACTTTGTACAAGAAGATAGGAATGGATCATTTTGCATTCTTCTACATGCCGAAAACCAGTGGAAGCAGTACCATTTGTTGAAAATGCTGTCTTCTTGTCACTAGATGGTTTTGTATTCACTGTCACAGTTTAAGTGAGGATAGTTGTGTGGGTTCATTTCTGGGTCTTCAATTCTATCCTGTCCTGTTTGTCCATGGCTAAACATAATCAAAAATAAGAATTAAAGGTTTGCCAGTAGTGTCTTAGCACCAGGACTAGTGCCTTTGTAAGTTCTCATATATCATCTCAGATCTTCCACAGAGGCAACATTTTTTTCAAGATTCAAACAGTCTCAAAACAATTTTTCACCCTCTAATTAGTGACCGAAACACAGAAAAGCCTTTATTCATATATTTTACTCAAATCTTCACAGAAACACTTCAATATAAATCACTTAAAAACAGATATAAAGTCTTCACTGTACACTCACTTGAAGCTAGGCATAAAGGATTTCCTTTACACATCAATAAAAAAAAAGAGTAAAACTTTATAAAATTAATATTGTATCTCAACTCTGAATATTACACACACATGAGTGAATCATTGCTTTAATCATAGTGATTATATCAAAAAAGTCCAACAAGTCACCTCATAGAAGACAATCCATGATCACTAGTGTCCACAAAATATAAACAAATAAATCATTTTCTAGTTCCATATGATTAATGGTATTTTAACTTCGGTCATTGAAAATTTTAAAAGTAAAATCTTAAGAAAATACTTTAATGGTCTGTAGAGATTTCTCAGAATATAAGGGTACACATTGCCCTTCCTGGTGCTCAATGTTCAGATTCAAACATTCACATCAGGTGGCTCAGAACACCCTTCAGGGAGATCAGAAAGTTACTCATGTGCACATACCTCTACACACACACACACACACACACACACACACACATTTTAATAATCAAACAAAATCTTAAAAGCCCATTTATTATTTATTTAAAATGTTCCCGTACAAAAGCTGATGAGCTTCTGAAGGATTGATGAGTGGACTGGTTCTGACATCACTCTATAACTAGCCAAGTATGGAAACATTGTCCCATTTACCTTCCTTTGGCTTCCAAGCAATGCCACAATGGTCTAAGGAGCTGGAATTCTGCTAGGAAAACCAAGATGAGAGAAGTAAAAACTGAAGATCTGGGCCAACTAGAGGTACATTCTTCCTCTTTGAATGTGGTTTGATTAGTTTTGACAACTGGTCTACCTTGAAACCAAGATAAAGGTGAGTCAAAAATAGGTGGGGGCCACACTTATAACAAGACTGCATAGTTGTGTATATCTCTAACCATCTACTTAAATATAATCATTTGCCTAGAAAATCAAGTTGATCAGATGGTATATTTGGATATTATTGGACTATGTTCTTCCTTCCAATGTGGCTATGTTCAATAAAGTTTCCTTCTATGATTGTCCATATTACATATGCAGAGTGACCACATGTATGGCTCCAGAAGAGTAAGTGGCAATGGGTGTGGCAGAACAATAGAGTTGCAGGCTCCTCACAGACGTTAATAGTGAAACCTGAGCAAATAGGTTTCAGCCTGATGGGGGGTGGAGGTTACATAGCATGGCTTAAATAGAAGCTTGTTTGTGATATACATATACTAACCTACAAGACTGAATTGATTTAATAAAAATCTGACATAGTACCCACTTCTTATAAAATGAAAATTCCCAGATATTTATATGCAGTTGCGATGATCAACAGTTTGCAACAAATATCTGGAGATATGCATATTCAAGAACAAACTTGAGTGACATATAAAACTGACATAGTCATATATTGCACTGAGAATGATCAAGATCACATCCAACAGATTATATATATACTCATAGAATTCAATCTACAGAGAATGCATTTTTCCTTTTCAATAACATTTAAATGGATAAAGAATGTAGCCTCATTGGATCCTGCATTAGATTGATTTCTAGCTTTTGGAAAACACTCTACACTAAATTCTATAGTGACTGCAATAGTCATAAACCTGACAGCCATGAATACTGTACCTGTTTCTTTTCTTTTCTTTTTTTAAAGATTTATTTATTATTATATCTAAGTAGAGTGTAGGTGTCTTCAGATGCACCAGAAGAGGGCATTCGATCTCATTATGCATGGTTTTGAGCCACCATGTGGTTGCTGGGATTTGCACTCAGGACTTTCGGAAGAGCAGTTGGTGCTCTTAACCACTGAGCCATCTCTCCAGCCCCTGTACCTGTTTCTTTATATGCACATTTACATTTGTTTTAGACAAGTACATTGGGGAATAAAATATGATACAGTGGATAAATCAGATAATGCTTATACTAGATTTGTAGAGAGATGAGTATATGGATGTTCTGATGGATGAAAAGAGGACATGAATTGACAGAAGGAAATATGACTATCATATAATCCTGATGGTTGATTACTAAAAAATAGAAAACCAAGTGTCCACCTCCGGAAGAAAGGCAGTGTACTAAGTGGAGAAATGGGCTTGTCACGGAATTTTTCTTATCTAAAGGGACTTCAGGGACAAAAATGGGGAAGAGACTGAGGGGAAAGAGGTCCAGTGACAGACCCAACTTGGAATCCAGCTCAAGAGGAGGCTCCAAGGCCTGACACTATTATTGATCTTATGGTCTACTTTCAGACAGAAGCCTAGCATAGCTCTTTTTTCAAGAAGTCAAATAAGCAGATGTCTGAAACAGGAACAGATCCATATACCTAACCAATGCACTGAAATCGGGGACCCATATGGCATAAATAGGGAAAGGCTGAAAGAATTTGAGCAACGACATATGAAGATCAACATTCTGAACTAACCTGGACCCATGAGATTTCTCAGACACTGAGCCACCAAAAAGGCTGCATACACCATCTAGAATGAGCCCCCAACTCATGTAAAGCATAGGGATGCCTGGTCTAGGCTTAGGGAGAGATGGCATTGCTAATTCTCCACAGAGTTTAGGTTCCAGGAAGTGAGCAGTTCTGGTATGGTGGGTGGAGGTTGGGAGGGATGGGAGAGTAGGTACATACTCTTTGTGTCAGGGAGATGAGGAATGGGATGAGAAAAAGTTGGTGGGTCAGACCAGGATGGGGATAAAATGTGGACTGAAAAAAAAAGAGAAATATTTTTTAAAATAATTAAAAGAGAAAAACATTTTTAATCTTGTTAACTGGAATGCTGCCTCTGGGTCCTTTAGTTAATTTGACTAGGGACTTATCAGAAATGCAATATATTTATGTTTGTATTTGTAAATTTATATATCATTTCTCTCTCTCTCTCTGTCTCTCTCTCTCTCTCTCTCTCTCTCTCTCTCTCTCTCGTTGTGTGTGTGTGTGTGAGTGTGTGTGTGTGTGTGTGTGTGTGTGTGTGTGTGTGTGTAGGTGTGTGTAATAAAACTCCAAGACGCCCTTCAAGACGAAAAAAAATAAAGGGGAAATATTTTCTAATATGAGCTCAAGAGATAACATTCTCAGAGAAAATGTTTGGCATGTTGTTTCAGGGCTCTAAAGTTATCAACTACTATTTCAGGGAAATTTTAAATACAGGAGGCATAATTGCGAAATCCTCTTTATATAAAATGCAGGATAGAAATCAAAACTCAAAGGAATTCAGAAGCAAAGCAACAAAAATAATAAACTTGAAAATAGGTAGAGCATTTATCTAGGTGTTTATGTCTATTCATATTCATCTTTTTAAAACTTTTTTATTAAATAATATTAATCATTTATATTCCAAATGTTACTGCAGCTCCAAGATTCCCCTTACTGTGAATTTCCCCTTCCCTTTTCCCCTTTGTTTCTGAGAGTGTGCTCCCCCATCCATCCTAACATCACTGCCTTCAACTCTGGGGGAACAAATTCTACTGATTTAAATGCATCCTCACTCATGATTACTAAAAAATAGAAAACCAAGAGTCCACCTCCGGAAGAAAGGCAGTGTACTAAGTGGAGAGATGGGCTTGTCACGGAATTTTTCTTATCTAAAAGGACTGCAGGGACAAAAATGGAGAAGAGACTGAGGGAAAAGAGGTCCAGTGACAGACCCAACTTGGAATCCAGCTCAGAGGGGGCTCCAAGGCCTGACAGTATTATTGATCTTATGGTCTACTTTCAGACAGAAGCCTAGCATAGCTCTTTTTTCAAGAAGTCTAATAAGCAGATGACTGAAACAGGAACAGATCCATACACCTAACCAATGCACTAAAATCGGGGACCCGTATGGCATAAATAGGGAAAGGCTGAAAGAATTTGAGCAACGACATATGAAGATCAACATTCTGAACTAACCTGGACCCTTGAGATCTCTCAGACACTGAGCCACCAAAAAGGCTGCATACACCATCTAGAATGAGCCCCCAACTCATGTAAAGCATAGGGCTGCCTGGTCTAGGCTTAGGGAGAGATGGCATCGCTAACTCTCCACAGAGTTTAGGTTCCAGGAAGTGAGCAGTTCTGGTATGGTGGGTGGAGGTTGGGAGGGATGGGAGAGTAGGTACATACTCTTTGTGTCAGGGAGATGAGGAATGGGATGAGAAAAAGTTGGTGGGTCAACCAGGATGGGGATAAAATGTGGACTGAAAAAAAAAGAGAAATATTTTTTAAAATAATTAAAAGAGAAAAACATTTTTAATCTTGTTAACTGGAATGCTGCCTGTGGGTCCTTTAGTTAATTTGACTAGGGACTTATCAGAAATTCAATATATTTACGTTTGTATTTGTAAATTTATATATCATCTCTCTCTCTCTCTCTCTCTCTCTCTCTCTCTCTCTCTCTCTCTCTCTCTCTCTCGCTCTCTCTCTTTGTGTGTAGGTGTGTGTAATAAAACTTCCAGACCCCCTTCAAGAGGAAAAAAAATAAAAGGGAAATATTTTCTAATATGAGCTCAAGAGATAACATTCTCAGAGAAAATGTTTGGCATGTTGTTTCAGGGCTCTAAAGTTATCAACTTCTATTTCAGGGAAATTTTAAATATAGGAGGCATAATTGAGAAATCCTCTTTATATAAAATGCAGGATAGAAATCAAAACTCAAAGGAATTCAGAAGCAAAAGCAACAAAAATAATAAACTTGAAAATAGGTAGAGCATTTATCTAGGTGTTTATGTCTATTCAAATTCAACTTTTTAAAACTTTTTTATTAAATAATATTAATCATTTATATTCCAAATGTTACTGCAGCTCCCAGATTCCCCTTCCTCTGATTTTCCCCTTCCCTTTTCCCCTTTGTTTCTGAGAGTGTGCTCCCCCATCCATCCTAACCTCACTGACATCATCTCTGGGGGAACAAATTCTACTGATTTAAATTCATCCTCACTCATGAGGTCAGACAAGGCAGTCCTCAGCTACATATACACCATGGCTATGGACTAGGTCATATATGTGCTTTGGATGGCTGTTTAGGCTCTGGGACCTCTGAGGGCTTCCACGTTATTGATACTGTTGTTCTTCCAATGGGGTGTCACACCCTTCAACTCCTTCAGTTTTTCTGTTAATTCTTCCATAGTTGTCTCTTACCTCAATCTAATGGTTGGCTGTAACTATCTGCATCTGTCTCAGTCAGCTGCTTGTAGGCTCTTTCAGAAGATAGCAATGAAAGGCTACTGTATGAAAGAACAACATGGCATAAGTAATATGGTCAGTGTTAGAACTTTCAACTGAAAATAGATCTTTTTAAATTTTTTTAATTGGGTATTTATTTCATTTATATTTCCAATGCTATCCCAAAAGTCACACACACACACACACACACACACACACACACACACACACACACACACACTCCCCTACCCACCCACTCCCACTTCTTGGCCCTGGAATTCCCCTGTACTGAGGCACAATGTATTCACAAACACTGGGCCTCTCTTTCTACTGATGGCCAACTAGGGGATCTTCTGATACAAATGCAGCTAGAGAAACAAGCTCCGGGGAGTTTGGGGGGTGGGTGTATTTGTTAGTTCATATTGTTGTTAAACCTATAGGATTGCAGATCCCTTTGGCAACCAATTCCAAGCATTCTTGTTCTCATAAAGACTATGTTTTGACAACTTCAGTTAATCAAACAAGCATCATGGGAGCATATTTTTGAATCTTAGCAGTGTGCTTTCGAACAGGATGTCTTTCCAAATAACCCGTCAACAAATGACATTTCTATGCATATCCATGAATACTGTTTATCAAATTTATTATTTACATGTATTGCTTTTGATTTTACTTTTATAAATGATTTTTTGTATGCATATGATCATTGTGTCACAGTCAGATCACATTAGACATGGCTGGGAGCCACCATGTGTTTTTTGGGAATTGCACTCAAGACCTTTGGAAGAACAGTCACTGAGCCAACAATTCAGCCTCTCCAGTGATTTTCTCATCTTAGAGTTTAAAAAGCTTTTGGAGTGACACATTAGCCTGTTTGCTGTGGGAAGCAGTATGGCTGCAGGCCCCATGAAACCCACTTGTTTACTGCCTTGCCCGAGCTGCTCAGTGAGGCTACATGTGTGTTCTGCCTGCCAGGCTGGAATATTCCTCATGATTGGAACCTGTCAGCCTATCTGTTAATGACCTGAGCTCATGCCTGGAGCATGTGTGAATTCTGATTGGATGAGGTGGGGTGGAGCTAGAAGGAGATGAGTCAGCACAAGTAGTGAAGAGAGTAGTTTTAGCCCCTGCTGTGAGTAGAAGTAGAAGATAAGCTGTTGTAATATGAGTTGGTTTAGCCCTTGCCATGAGTAGAAGTAGAGTAAGAGAAGCTGTTGTAATAGGAGAAGTTTAGCCCTTGCCCCAAGAAGAAGCTGCTGGGGAAGAGAGCTGTAAAGTTGCTGTGTGTACCCGACTTGGTGTCCATTTTTTTCGTGTTACCACCGGCTAGAAGGACCCATAACAGTTTGCTGTATCTGTGTAATCCCATATATAATTCTTACTCCATTTGCTATGCTGGAATATTTTTAATATTTACTCTATTAGTGTTTGTAACTCTCAAATATTGACATTGAATTTAACATGGTAATGCAATTTTTGCAGACACATTAAATGTCCCTAAATGGGGTTGCCATCCCACAGTTAAAAACTCTGACACAGAATTGTTCCTATCTGAAAGAACTGCAGGGACAATAAGGAAGAAAGACATGAAGAAAAGGAGGTTCAGTGACAGGACCAAAGTGGGATCCAGCTCAAGAGGATGTTCTATGGCCTTACCCTATAGCTTAGGTTATGGTGTACTTATAAAAATGATCCTAGTATGACTGCCGACTGAAAGATCCAACAAGCAACTGAGGGAGTCAGATGCAGATATTAATATCTAAACAATTTATAGAAATTGCCAACCCTCATGGTTAAATTAGGGAAAAGATGGAAGAGGTTGAGAAGAAGTGTAACCCTGTAGGAAGACCAATAGTCTCAACTCTCCTTGATCTCATAGGCACTGGGTCACCAATGGAGCAGCATACATCAGCTGATATGAGGCCCCAGTAGAGCAGAAGACTGCCAGGTCTGCACTCAGTCAGTAAGATGCACCTAAACCTCAAGATGCTGGAGGTTCCAGGAAGTGAAGAAATCCGGTTGGGTGGCCTGGAGGATTGGGCATCCTCATGGAGATGGGGACTGGGAGGAGACATGTGGCATGTAACAGTCAAAGGGTGGGTCAGAAGGGAATAGAATCTGGATTGAAAAAAACAATGAAAAAATAATGCAAACAAACAAACAAACAAACAAACAAAAAAACAAAAAAAAAAAAAAAAAAACGAAAAGAAAGATGATCCTACAATAAGCAATTCAATGTTGAGAACTTGGGAAACAACACATTTTTTTAATTTTTAATATTTTTTATTACATATTTTCCTCAATTACATTTCCAATGCTATCCCAATAGTCCCCCATAGCGCCCCCCACTTCCCTACCCACCCATTCCCATTCTTTTGGCCCTGGCATTCCCCTATATTGGGGCATATAAAGTTTGCAAGTCCAATGGGCCTCTCTTTCCAGTGATGGCCGACTAGGCCATCTTTCGATACATATGCAGCTAGAGACAAGAGCTCTGGGGAACTGGTTAGTTCATCATGTTGTTCCAACAATAGGGTTGCAGATCCCTTTAGCTCCTTGGGTACTTTCTCTAGCTTCTCCATTAGGAGCCCTGTGATACATCCAATAGCTGACTGTGAGCATTTACTCCTGTGTTTGCTAGGCCCCTGCATAGTCTCACAAGAGACAGCTATATTTGGGTCCTTTCAGCAAAATCTTGCTAGTGTATGCAATGGTGACCGCGTTTAGAGGCTGATTATGGGATGGATTCCTGGATATGGCAGTCTGTAGATGGTCCATCCTTTCATCACAGCTCCAAACTTTGTCTCTGTAACTCCTTCCATGGGTGTTTTGTTCCCAATTCTAAGAAGGGGCACAGTGTCCACATTTTGGTCTTCGTTCTTCTTGAGTTTCATGCGTTTAGCAAATTGTATCTTATATCTTGGGTATCCTAAGTTTTGGACTAATATCCACTTATCAGTGAATACATATTGTGTGAGTTCCTTTGTGATTGTGTTACCTCACTCAAGATGATGCCCTCCAGGTCCATCCATTTGGCTAGGAATTTCATAAATTCATTCTTTTTAATAGCTGAGTAGTACTCCATTGTGTAAATGTACCACATTTTCTGTATCCATTCCTCTGTTGAGGGGCATCGGGGTTCTTTCCAGCTTCTGGCTATTATAAATAGGGCTGCTATGAACATAGTGGAGCATGTGTCCTTCTTACCGGTTGGGATATATTCTGGATATCTGCCCAGGAGAGGTATTGCTGGATCCTCCGGTAGTACTATGTCCAATTTTCTGAGGAACCGCCAGACTGATTTCCAGAGTGGTTGTACAAGCTTGCAATCCCACCAACAATGGAGGAGTGTTCCTCTTTCTCCACATCCTTGCCAGCATCTTCTGTCACCTGAATTTTTGATCTTAGCCATTCTGACTGGTGTGAGGTGGAATCTCAGGGTTGTTTTGATTTGCATTTCCCTGATGATTAAGGATGTTGAACATTTTTTCAGGTGCTTCTCTGCCATTCGGTATTCTTTAGGTGAGAATTCTTTGTTCAGTTCTGAGCCCCATTTTTTTAATGGGGTTATTTGACTTTCTGGAGTCCACCTTCTTGAGTTCCTTATATATATTGGATACTAGTCCCTTATCTGATTTAGGATAGGTAAAGATCCTTTCCCAATCTTTTGGTGGTTTTTTTGTTATATTGATGGTGTCTTTTGCCTTGCAGAAGCTTTGCAGTTTCATGAGGTCTCACTTGTCAATTCTCGATCTTACAGCACAAGCCATTGCTGTTCTATTCAAGAATTTTTCCCCAAACAACACATTTTATTGTATAATGAACTCTATGATTTATTTTTCATTTTTGTGGGATTTGTATTTGTTTATGTGCAAAGAGAGAACATGGACAGTAAATGTATGTAGGAATGTACAACAAATCCAAGTGATAAAGAATACAATTAAAGTATATTGTAAAAAAAAAAAACCAGAAAAAATAATCAATCTAAATTTTTAAAGAAAATACTTTACTGAACAGAAATAAGAACTTTTTACAGAGTCTAGAAATTTTCAGGATCTTATGAATGTTGAATTTTCTCCTATCTGTGTCTTTTTTATAAGTACAGATTGATATTTATCTTGCCACATTTCCTGGTGAGTGACCTAGATAAACTGGATTGTAGTATTTGGCCTGCTATCCAGTATGTGATTGATATAGGATTTTACTTGGCAGTCCAAACACTGCCAGGGCCCATCTTTATCTATTAAAATTGTGCACAAATTGTGAACTGTAGAAAGGAACTAACAAACCGTGTGAATTTTGATAGAAATATTTGAATTAATAATTTTCTTCACATTCCAGTACATTCAGTTTAACTCTTGCAGTACATGGTAATAATTTATGTTTGTTATTTTACTCACAGTAGAGAAAGGTTTTTTTTTTTTACAATATTTTTGAGACAATCATAGTTAAGGACATCTCTTATATGTAAAAAAAAAAAACAAAAAAAAACATGTCATTTGTGAATCTTATGTATATTAAGTCACGATGGATAGACTCCTACAGTTTTGTTCTTTATGATGTCAAATTTATCTCAGTAAGTAAAGGAAGGTTTCCTTACTAAGTTTGACCTTTTCCATAGGTTCAAGAAAAACCTGCCTTCACCCACTTCGGACATTCTAATTGTTAGCCTATGAGACTCTCATACAATGTTTTTAAAATATCTTCCAAAATTCATACATGGCAAACACCAATATTCAAAATCTCATCTTGTGTTAATATGCTAAATAACTCTATGCTGGATCAGGGTTTTCTCTTTTTCATTGTTAATATGTGTGTAACTGCCAATATAAACTTTTTGATGAAAAGATATTTAAAAACATTTAAGTTTATGCAGATGTAAAAATGATTCTTGGGAATTGTGTAAAAAAACATAATTAGAGAGAGGTAAAGAAAAAAATTGCTAGCTTATTTTCATTTTTAAAATTAGAATTAGATATTTTTCCCCCACAGGGAAAGGTATTATGATAGCTTCCCCTATTATATCTTTTATACTTCCTATATAATCCTCAATATTTTATCGCATTAAAAGACAAATACATAAAAATTTAATGTCCAATGACTTTAACAAAAATAAACAACCAAACGAGAGTAGAGCATAATAAACAGACAAATAAAAGGAGATGGGAACACACAAGAGAATTAAAGAGACATGGAACTCATATTAAAATAAATCAAAATGTAAAGCTCTAATATACAAAAAACTTGTTTGGTTAAAAACAAAAACAAAACATTAACATAAAATTTGAATCCAAGACAAATAGAAAAAAAAAGAAGCTCCACAAGATTCTCTGCGGTAGATAGCCAACAAAAAATATGAACTTCATTGCACTTTTCATCTGTCCTATTGACTTGTTATATTAAATTAAATATGGATTCTTCTTAACTAGGACATTATACTTTGGAATTGAGATCAAGCTTACTATTAGAAGTTATTTCCTTTATTGGAAATGTGTGTGTGTGTGTGTGTGTGTGTGTGTGTGTGTGTGTGTGTGTGTGTATTGGATTTTTGAGACAGGGTTTCTCTGTATAGCCCTGGATGGCCTAGAACTCATTTTGTAGACTGAGACACCCTTACTGAATAAAAATAAATTATGGACATATAGCAGTTCAATCCCTTATACAACACCTAAAATATAGGTTGATTTACAGAGCTATCCTGGAAAACATCTCACGGATTTTAACCTCTCATGTAAACAATGACAAAAAAACCAGATCATTCTAATCTCCTTGGTAATAAAACAAGGCTACAGCATATACCTAACAAGAATTAAAAAACATGTGCAAGTTGGTTACAAATCAATTCTATTGTTTTTAAAATTACTAGATGAAAGTATCTATATTTCATTTTATAATTCCAAAATTATGAAATAAAATAGAATTCCAAAACCCTTTGAGATAACAATTTATCATATCCCATGACTCTCATTACCCATGTAAAAATGTCAACACATCTGAAACACTTGCAAGTTTTAAAATTCTTTACACTCAATATGTTTGTTACCTTTAAAGACTGGCACAGAAATAATTAACATGATACAGTTTTTGAAGCTATGGGCATGATCTTTTAAGGATAACAAAATAACCCACCCCAAGCTTAACCAAAATTAGTAGTTCAGCAGATAGTAGAAGTTTGTGTTTCATGGACTACATGATTTACTTTTCTTTCTTTCTTTCCTTCCTTTTTTTTTTTTTCAGTTTTATAGTTTATGTTTTTGTGTTTTACCCTAAGAGAGATAATGAAGAAAAAAATGTGTATTGGTAACAGAGGAGAACATGAACATATTTGGTAGAAGATGAATATTACATTAAAATATACTGTTTGAAAATTAGGAATACTAAACAATTTAAAGTTTATATGTAAATTACAGAACAGATTTTTCAAAAAAAATTTTGGCTGATTTGAGAAATTTTCAGGAGAGTTAACCATTAAATATGTCTTTTTTCTATTTTTTAATTTTATGTACAGATTGATAATTATCTTGAATTTTTCCTATTGTGTGACTTACAGAAACTGGTTTGTAGACTTTGGCATTCCCACCTATATCATGATTGAATTGGTATTTTACTTGCCAGTCCAAAAAAGAAAAAAAAAAAAAAAAAAGAAAGAAAAAGAAAAAAAAAAAATACTGAGCTCTAAGGGTCTCTCTTTCCTTCCTAATATTGTGAAGACTGCAAAAAAGGCAAAATAAGCCAGGTGAGTCTTAGTGTCACTTTTGAATTAACATTTTTCTTCCCTGACTTGAAAGCACAGTTTAACAATTTCAAAGCATGGTATTAACTGATTTTTTTTTCTTTTGCAGTACTGTGAAATTTACATCCTAATTTATCTGAGTTCACATTAGGTATAAGACTCTCTGATAATTATGAATGTGGGTCTGTTTTTCATTCCTATGGTTAGGTCATGAGTCTTAACTGTTAATGGACAGACTCAGATTGTTTTTTACCTGAGCCTGCAAAATTTATCCTACTGAGTCAATGAAGGTACATGTACAAAATTTTTGCTTTTCTAAATGTTCAGGAAAGACCTGCCTCCTGCCCCTGGCCATACTCTATTAACCTATGACACTCTATTACAATAATTTAAAAAGTCTTTCTTAATTCATATGTGTTAAAGGACAAATATTCAGTTATACAATGTATTCAAATTCTCTCCAGGTTTTGAGACGCTACCTACTCTATGCTGTATCAGGGTATGCCTTTCTTCATTGCATTCAGTGTTTTCACCCCTAGCATAATCTTCTGAGAATTTTCTTTTCTACTTTCTTTCCCACTTTTATTATCCCCCAAAGCAGAAATAATATGGATGACACCATGCCAACAACATTGTTTCATTCTGCCCATATAACTGTGTGTTCTTCCTGGCTTGCAGAATTACTCATGGTGCTCTTTGCTCGCAATAATATTTAACACATTGTCAGGAAGTACTGCTTTTACATACTTCATATCCTATGTTTTAACACTAAAACCTAAATGCTGCACAATTATGTCATTCATTGATAAATTCTTTTCATTCCAGGATTTGAATAAGTGTTCTTTCTAGGCTACTTTTTCAATTAAAATATCCACAACATGCAAAATATGACATGACTTTCATCTCAGTATTGAAATACTATGTATTTATCTTCTATTGGTTTTAACATGGATTGGTCTCATTAGAAATCTTGGAACTTGTATAAATGTCTTCAATTTTAATTAAAATTTGTGGCCAAGAAATTTAATGTGAGTATATCTCAAAGAACTTAAATTCACCATTTCAGTTAATAAAGTATGAATATTAAGATTTTTGGTGATGTCATGCAAAGACAACACAGGAAGGATTATAAGTTACCATAATTCATTTACTACCTTATTTTCCTAATTAGATATTTCAAACGTTAAGATTGCTAAATATGTTTTTATACATCTTAGAGTACATGTACTCAAAGAAATGTGGTGCATGATTGAAATTGTTAATCTTTTTGATGAGTAAATAGATATTAACAACAATTGAGTTCAGGCACACATGAAAATGAGCCTTGGGCATGTCATAGGAAAACAGGTTTTTAAAGTGAGGTAAAGAAATCTTTCTAGCTTTTATTTAAATTTTAAAATTAGAATTTGACTTTTTTCCATATGTACTGTTATTTTTTTTTTTTTTTTGAGATAGAGTTTTTCTGAATATCCCTGGCTGTCTTGGAACTCTCTCTGTAGACCAGGCTGGCCTTGAGCTAAGATATTGGCCTGCCTCTGCCTCCCAAGTGCTGGGATTAAAGGCATGTGCCACCAAGCATGTCTCATCCTTTATACTTCCCATCTCAGCCCCAAATATTTTCTCTTATTAAAACAAAAATTAATATTTAAAATATAATATAAAATGACATAAACAAAAATAAAAAAAAGCAGAATAGAACAAAGAAAAGGAACAAGCAGAATCTGATGAAAATATACATGAGAAACACACAGACTCAGAACTCATCCTACAAAAAGATTAAAATACAGAAATGTAATCCACAAAAATACCTCTTTGGTAGAAACTAAAACCAGTAATTTGGAGCAAGGAGCAAAACACCCAGAGCAGTAGATAGCCATCACAAACCGTGAACTCAGTAGCGTTTTTCATCTCTCATATTGAGTTGATATATTAAACCATATACTCTCCTTTACCACTAATTTGTATATAAAAATTTGATACTGAGGCATAACTTCTACTCAGAAGTTATTTTCTTCATTGGAAAGAAATTAGAATATGACATACTTCCTAAATGTTCATATCAGTACCTAATGAACACATAACAATTCAGTGCTTGACTCAACCCTGAAAATGTAGGTTGATTTGCACAGTGTTCATGTGAAACATTTCATATAGATTTTGTGGTCTCATGTAAACGGTGTGAAAAAGCATATTGTTCTAATTTACTTGGTAAACAATAGAAGACTACACATATACCAAAGATGGAATTTTTTGTTGTTGTTTAAAGAAAAATAAATTCCAGTTGATTGTATATACAATCACTCAGTTTAAGAACTTACTGTTTTAAAATATCCATATTGAGTTTTATAATTTTATAATTTCAAATTCATTTGAAAGACCATTTATCCTGTGCCTTGACACTTTGTAAACCCATACTCCAAAACCTACCATATCTGGAATACAAACATAATTAAAAATAACTTACACTCTCTGTCTTTTTTAACCTCAAAGACTGATATAGGAATGAACCTCATGATACAATTGAAGCTATTGGCATGATCTCTTAAGGATAACACATTCATGAATCCCAAGAAATACCATAAGAAGCAGTAAATGGGATACATAAAAGTTTGTGTTTAATGTACTCCAAGATTTACTTTTCATTTCTTTTCAGTTTTTGGTTTTGTGTTTTTGTTGTTGTGTGGGGAGACAGAGAGAGAGAGAGAGAGAGAGAGAGAGAGAGAGAGAGAGAGAGAGAGAGAGAGAGAGAGAGAAGATAACAGCAATTATATGTAGGGAAGTAAGTAAAATTTTGCCATATTTACTAGAGAATAAAAAAAATTAAAGTTCATTTTTTAAAAATCAAAATAGATAATTTGAAATTTAAAATATAATTTATGAAGAAAGTTTTATAAATCATTTTTCCAGAATTGAAAGGATTTGGGATCCTTTAAGAACAGTATTTATCTACCTTTTCTGTATTTATTTTAATTACATATTTGTATTTGTTTTGCCATATTCCCTTGAATATGATCTAAAAAAACTGTTTTGGAGAATTTGGCCTTTTCTCCTAAGCTGTTAGTGTTTCCATATTTTACTTGACATTGAAATCACGAAGACTTCACATTTCTTCTAAAAATAGTAAGCCTTTTGTGAACCGAAAAAAGGAAGTAATAAACTCCAATTAAAATATAATCAAAATACAGAACCATAATATACAAAAACCTGTTTGGGAAAAACAAAGAAGAGTAACATGAAATTAAAAACAAACAAACAAATGAACTAAAGAAAAAAAAAATGGTTCCCTACTACATTCTAAGCTTGAAATGGCTAACAAAATTGATCTCAATGGCATTTTGCATCATTTTTATTCACTTGATATATTAAATTGAATATAGACTTTTCTTCACAACTAATTTATATATTACATCGTTGAATATTATAACCAACTAGGTTCAACTAATATTGTAAAGTCATTTTCTATATTGGAATGAAATTGGATGCAGACTCACTTATTGAATGCACATAACTGTAACAAACACATCGAATTTGAAGCACATACATAACAGCGATAATATTGGTTCATTAATAAATCACTTCTGGATCTCTACCCGCTAGCTGAGGCTGTTCCACAGCCTGCTGAGCATGGTTCCCACCAGGAGGGACCTCTTCTTCCAGGAGATTTTTTGCTCTGGGAAAGGAGTTTAGACAGCCACTTTCTCTCCAATAACTTTGTGGAGAGGGGCTGACAAGGAGAACAAGATCAGTGGAGTAGCTGGGACAGGATTCTTCCTGTCCAAAATCTGCAACCACAGCTTGGGCTGTCCCAGAGTCCTTAGTGCACAAGTTCTGCCAGGAGAGAGCTAGTCTTCCAGGAGTGGAGACAGAGGATTACACACCTACAGGAGGAACAAGCTCCAGCCAGAGACAGCAAGAACATCTAACACCAGAGATAACCAGATGGCAAAAGGCAAATGTAAGAATCTTACCAATAGAAAACAAGATTATTTGGCAACATCATAAGCCAGTTCCCTCAACACAGCAAGTCCTGGAATCCCCAACACACCATAAAAGCAAGATGTAGAGTTAAAATCATGTGTCCTGAAGCTTACAGAAGATTTTATGGAGGATATAAATAACTCCCTTAGAGAAAAACAGGGGAGCAAAGGAAACAGATAGAAGCACTTTAAAGGAGAAGCACAGAGACTTATTACACCAGAGGAAAGGTGGCATCCAGGGAGGGCTCTAAGCACTAAGCTCTAAGCTCTAAGAGTGAGAGAGTCATCTTGTGTCCCAGGTCCAGGAGAGACAAGTCTGGGCAGGAGAGTGCACTTGCTGCAAAAGCAGCAAAGCTTCTAGAACAGAGCATGTTTTGGGCCTGAATCTTCAGCCAGGAAGCAGAACTGAGCTCCAGACATCTGCACACTTTTCCCGCCAGAAGAGATGTGGTCTCCAGGGAGGGCTCACAGGCTGCAGAAGCAACATTGCTTCTGGGAAAGGGCCCCTTTCAGGCCTGCATTTTCAGCCAGGAGGTAAAGCTGAGCTCCAGATCTCCGTGCACCTTCCCTGCAAGAGTGGAGGTGGCATGCAGAGAATATTCTGAACACTGGGACTCAGGAGAGAGTTAGACTCCTAGGACTGCTGACAGAGGCTAACATAATCACAGTAGAAACAAACTCCGGCCCGAGATAGCTATAACAACTAACACCAGAGTTTACCAGATGGCAAAAGGCAAGTGTAAGAATCTTACTAAAAGAAATCAAGACCACTCACCATCATCAAAAACCAGCTCTCCCACCACAGCGAGTCCTTGATACGCCAACACACCCGAAAAACACGATTCATTTTTAAAATCATATTGCAAGATGCTGGAAGATAATTTTAAGAAGGAATTTAATAACGCACTTAAAGAAATACAGAAAAACATAGTTAAACAGGTAGAAGCCCATAAAGAGGAAACCCAAAAATCTTTTAAAGAATTACAGGAAAACTCTGCTATACAAGTAAAATCCCTTAAAAAAGAAACACAGAAATCCTGTAAAGAATTACAGGAAGACACAACCAAACAGGTGATGGAATTGAACAAAAACATCCAAGACCTAAAAAGGAAAGTAGAAACAATAAAGAAAAGTCAAAGGGAGACAACTTCGGAGGTAGAAAACCTACAAAGGAAATTTGGAGCCATAGACATGAGAATTAGCAACAGAATATAAGAGATGGTGGAGAGAATATCAGAAGCAGAAGATTCCATAGAAATCATGGACAAAACAATCAAAGAAAATGCAAAATGCAAAAAGATCCTAACCCAAGAAATCCAGGAATTCCAGGACATAATGAGAAGACCAAAAGTACAGATACTAGGAGTAGATGAGAATGAAGAGTTTCAAATTAAAGGGCCAGCAAATATCTTCAACAAAATTATAGAAGAAAACCAACCAACCAACCAAAAAACAAAAACAGAAACAAAACAAAAACTTATCAAACCTAAAGAAAAAGATGCCCATGATCATACAAGAATCCTACAAAACTCTAAATAGACTGGACCAGAAAAGAATTTCCTCCCAGCTAATAATAATGAGAACAACAAATCCACTAAATAAAGATAGAATATTAAAAGTATTAAGGGAAAAAGGTCAAGTGACATATAAAGGCAGACCTATTAGAATTACACCAGACTTCTCATCAGAGACTAAGAAAGCCAGAAAATCATGGCCAGATGTTATACAGACCCTAAGAGAACACAAAAGCCAGCCCAGGCTACTTTATCCAGCAAAACTCTCAATTACCATAGATTGAGAAACGAAAGTGTTTCAAGTCAAAACCAAATTCCCACAATATCTTTCCATGAATCCAGCCCTTCAAAGGATAATAAAGGGAAAACACAACACAAGGACTGAAACTACAACTTAGAAAATGAAAGAAAGTAATGCTTCAACAAACCAAAAATATGATAGCCTAAAGAAAAGAATCTCAACTATAACAACAACAACAACAACAACAACAACAACAACAAAATAACAGGAAGCAACAATCATTTTTCTTTAATTGGTTATAAAACAGGCCTGAAAAGGCATAAAAATATTGAAATTAGCACATGCATCCTATCAGATCACCACAGAATAAGGGTGACATTCAATAACAACATAAATAACAGAAAGCCAACTTTCACGTGGAAATCGAACAACACTCTAGCCAATCATAACTTGGTCAAGGAAGAAATAAAGAAAGAAATTAACGACATTTTAGAGTTTAATGAAAATAAAGCCACAACATACACAAACTTATGGGACACAATGAAAGCATTTCTAAGAGGAAAACTCATAGCTCTGAGTTCCTCCAAAAAGAAACTAGAGAGAGCATACACTACCAGCCTGATAGTATACCTATACACTCTAGGACAAAAGGAAGCAAATTCACCAAAGAGGAGTAAATGACAGGTAATAATCAAAATCAGGGCTGAAATCAACCAAAATGAAACAAAGAGAACTATACAAAGAATCAACCAAACCTGTTGCGGCCTGCCCGCAGTCCACAACACAAACGGTTCAACTGAGAATGGCAGTTCGAGCTGAAAAGAGAGGAATCTAGATGGGGGGGAAGAAAGAATGGGGCTAAGACGATTTCATGTTCAAAGCCCGCCTTTTTAATTCCAACATTCAGTTATAAATGAAGGGGGAGGGAACCCAATTTCCCGCCAAGTAACTCGGGATCCAGTAGCAGGAGGAACACGTGTGTGCCTCCAAGCAGCTAAGCCAACAGGGTCCAGCAGTGGGCGTGGCAGCACGAATGAGCAGGAAACTCCACCCTTGAGCAAACAGGTTCAAGCAGGTGGGGGAAGGGAGACCACGTCCAAGCAGGTGGGGGAAGCGAGACCACACAAACCAGTAGCTGGTTCTTTGAGAAAATAAAAAAGATAGATAAACCTTTTAACCTGACTAACTAGAGGGCACAGGGACAGTATCCCAATTTTAAAAATCAGAAATGAAACAGGAGACATAACAACAGAAGCTGAGGAAATCCAAAATATCATCACATCCCACTACAAAAGGCTATAATCAACAAAAGTAGAAAACCTGGATGAAATGGACAAATTTCTGTACAGATCCTAGGTACCAAAGTTAAATCAAGAGCATATAAATAATCTAAACACTCCCATTTTCCTTATAGAAATAGAAATAGTCATTAATCGTTTCAAAAACAAAAAAGCCCAGGACTAGATGGGTTTAGGGCAGAGTTCTATTAGACACTCAAAGAACACATAATACCAATACTCATCAAACTATTTCACTAAATAGAAACAGAAGACACTCTACCCAATTCATTCTTTGAAGCCACCTTTACTCTGTCATGTAAATCACAAAATGACCCAAAAACCAAAGAGGATTTCAGACCAATTTCCCTTATGAATAACGATGCAAAAATAATGAAATTACTCCAAACCGAATCCAGGAACACATCAAAAAGGTCATCCAACATGATCAAGTAGGCTTCATCACAGGGATTCAGGGATGGTTCAACTTATGGAAATCCATCAATGCAATACACTATATGACCAAACTTAAAGACAAACCTAATGATCATCTCATTAGATGCTGAGAAAGCATTTGACAAAATCCAACACCCCTTTATGATAAAATTCTTGTAAATACCAGGAATTCAAGGCCCATATCTAAACATAGTAAAAGCAATATACAGCAAAACAGGTGCTAACATCAAACTAAATGGAGAGAAATTTGAAGCAATCCCACTAATATCAGGGAATAGACAAGGCTGTCCACTCTCTCCCTACCTATTCAATATGGTACTTGTAGTCCTATCCAGAGCAACTAGACAACAAGAGGAGATCAAAGGGATAAAAATTGGAAAGGAAGAATTTAAACTATTACCATTTGCAGATGTTATAATAGTATACTTAATTAACCATAAAAATTCCACTAGAGAACTCCTAAACCTGATAAACAACTTCATCAAATTAGGGGGAAATAAAATTAACTCAACCAAATCAGTGGCTTTCCTCTACACAAAGGATAATAGGCTGAGAAAGAAATTAGGGAAACAGCTCCCTTTACAATAGTCACAAATAATAGAATATACTTTTGTGTGACTCTACTTAAGCAAGTGAAAGTTCTTTATGATAAAATCTTAAAGTCTCTGAAAAAATAAATCAAAAATATCTCTGAAGATGGAAAGATGTCCCATGCTCATGGATTGGCGGGACTAATATAGTAAAAATGACCATTTTGCTGAAAGCAATCTATAGATTCAATGCAATTCCCATAAAAAAAAATTCCATTCAATTCTTCACAGAGTTAGAAAGGGCAATTTGCAAATTTATCTGGAATAACAAAAATCTTAGGATATTGAAAACTATTCTCTACAATAATAAACTTTGGGAAGAATCGCAATCCCTGACTCAAGCTGAACTACAGAGCAATTGTGAGAAAAACCGCATGATACTGGTACAGTGAAAGGCAGGTAGATAAATGTTATAGAATTGAAAACCCAGAAATGAACTCAAACATGTATGTTCACTGGTTCTTTGACAAAGTAGATAAATCATTCTGTGGAATAAAGGCAGCATTTTCAACAAATGGTGCTGGTTCAACTGGCAGTAAGGAAGTTGAAGAATGCAAATTCTTACCACCTGCCACAAAGTTCAAGTCCAAGTGGGTCAAGGACATCCACATAAAACCAGATACAGTGAGACTTACAGAGGAGAAAGTGGGAAGAACCTGGAACATATGGGCATAGGTGGAAAATTCCTGAACTGAACAACTGGCTTGTGCTGTAACATAAAGTATTGTCAAAAGGGACATCATAATATTGCAACACTTTTGTAAAAAAAAGGACAGTGTCAATAAGTAAAATAGACAACCAACAGATTGGAAAAAATATCTTTACCAATTCTACATCCGACAGAGGGCTAATATCAAATATATACAAAGAACTGAAAAAGGTAGACTTCAAAGAACAAAATAACCCCACTAAAAAGGAGTGTAGAGCTAAACAAATAATTCTCCACAGAAGAATATCAAATGTCCAAGAAGCACCAAAAAAATGTTCAATATCCTTAGTCATCAGAGAAATGCAAATTAAAACAATTATGAGATTCTATCTCACACCACTCAGATTGGCTAAGATAAAAACTCAGGTGACAGCAGATGCTGGCAAGGATGTGGAGAAAGAAAAACAGTTCTCCATTGCTGGTGGGATGGTGAGCTTGTACAACCTCTTCGGAAATCATTTTGGTGTTTCCTCAGAAAACTGGACATAGTACTACAAGAAGATCCAGCAATACCACTCCTGGGCATATAACCAGAAGATGCTCCACTTTGTAATAAAGACACATGTTCCACTATGTTCATAGCAGCCTTATTTATAATATCCAGAACTTGGAAAAAAACCAAAAAAACAAAAACAAAAAACAGATGTCCCTCAGTAAAGGAATGGATACAGAAAATTTGGTCTATTTACACAATGGAGTACTAATCAACTATTAAAACAAAAATTTATGAAATTTTTAGGGAAACGTTTGGAACTACATACTATCATCCTGAGTGAGGTAAGCCAATCACAAAAGAACACACATTGTGCACACTCAGCGATAAGTGGAAATTTGCCCAGAACCTCAGAATACCCAAGATTTAATTCGTAAACCACATGAAACACAAAAAGAAGGGATACCAACTTTAGGATACTTCAATTCTCTTTAGAAGGGGTAACAAAATACCAATTGAAAGAGTTACAAGGACAAAGTGTGGAGCAGAGACTGGAAGAATGAGCATCCAGAGACTGCATCACCAGAGAATCCATCCCATATAAAATCACCAAACCCACACACTTTTGTGGATGTCAATAAGAGCTTGCTGACAGGAGCCTGATATAGCTGTCCCCTGAGAGGCTCTGTCAGTGCCTGACTAAAACAGAGGTGGATCCTAAGTCCTACCATTCTACTGAGTACATGGTTCCACAATGAAGGTGCTTGACATGGGGTCTAAGGAGCTGAAGGGGTTAGTAACCCCGTAGGAGGAACAATAATATGAACAAACCAGTACCCGCAGATCTCCTAGACACCAAACCACCAACTAAAGTGTACACATGGTGGAACTCAGGTCTCCAGCTACATACATATGTAGCAGAAGATGGCCTAGTCAGTCATCAATGGGAGGAAATGCTCTTGGTACTGTGAAGGCTCTATGCCTCGGTCTAAACGGAGAATGCCAAGAACAGGAAGTGGGAGTAGGTGGGTTGGTGAGCAGAGATAGTGGGGAAGCAAGGGGTGGTTTTTGAGGTGGGGGAACCAGGAAAGAGGATATCATTTGGAATTTAAATGAAGAAAATATCTAATAAAAAACAATAAAATATCAGATGGGAGAATCAGCATTCCTGACCTCAAGCTGCACTACTGCAATAGTGTTAAAATATTGCATGGTATTAGTAAAGATACAGAAACATTGATCAATGGAACAAAATTGATGATCCATAAATAAAACCGTACATGCACACTTGATCTTTAACAAAGAAACAAAAAATATACAATGGAAAAAGGAAAGCTTCTTCCAATATGGCGCTGGTCTAACTGGCTGAGTGTATTAAAATAGACCCATATTTGTCACCTTGCACTAAGCTCAAGTCTAGTGGATCAAGAACCTCAACATAACAGAAGAAATTAATGGGAGAGAAAGTGAGAAAAAGCCTTGTCCTCATTGACACAGAGGAAATTTCCTAAAGAAAACTCCAATGGTTCAGTAGCTAAGATCAAGAATTAAAAAAATGTTACCTCATGAAGCTGGAAAGCTTCTGCAAAGCAATGGGCATATTCAATAAGACAAATCGGCAACTTATAGATTGGTAAAACATCTTCACTAACACCACATCCAATAGAGGGCTAATGTTCAAAATATATAAAGAACCCAAGAAGCAAACCACAAAATATCCAAATAGTCCAATCAAAAATGGGGAATAGTATTGAAACCAGAATTCACAACAGAGGAATCTCGAATGGCAGAGAAACACCTAAAGAAATGTTCAAAGTCCCTAGTGATCAGAGAAATGAAAAACAAAAACTTCCCTAAGATTCCACCATACACCAGTCAGAATAGCTAAGATCAAACTTCAGGTGACAGCAGATGCTGGTGAGGATGTGGAGAAATAGGAACATTCCTCCACTGCTGGTGGGATTGCAAACTGGTATAAACACTCTGGAAATCAGTCTGCAGGTTCATCAGAAAATTGGAAATAGAGCTACCTGTAGACCCAGCTGTTCCACTCTTGGAAATATACCTAAAAAGATTCTCCAACATTCCATAGGGGTATGAGTGCCACTATGTTATAGTGTCCTTCTTTGTTATAGACAGAATCTGGAAACAACCTAGATGTCCAGTAACAGAAGAATGCATACAGTAAATGTGGTTCATTTACACAATGAGATACTAGTCAGCCATTAAAAATGAGGACATCCTGAGATTTGCAGGCACATGAATGGAATTACAAAATATACTGAGTGGGGTAACTCAGACCCGAAAGGACATGCATGGTATGTACTCACAAATAAACGGATATTAGCCAGAAAACAAACAAACAAACAAACAAACAAACAACAACAAAAACAAAACATTCAGAATACTGACGATACTGTCCACAGATCTGAAAAGGTCAAGAAGCTGAAGTGCCCAAGTGAGGACAACTCATTCCCACTAGGGAAAAGAAGAAAGCAATCACAAGTCGGAAGGGAGGAAGAGAGTTGCAAAGGAAAGTGGATGGGTTTGGAGGGAGTTGGAGAGAAATGGAAACCTTATCTGGATTTGGATGAGGGAAAAGGACTGAAGACCTGAGAGCCAGCAGAAAGAATATGAACAGGCAACCTCAGAAAATAGGAGGTTGAGGTGACCCCACAGAATGCACCAGAGACCTGGCAGGTGAGAAACCCCCAAGACTCAAAGTAAGGGACCTTAGATGAAATGCCTGACAGCAGGGAGAGGGAACTTATAGAATCCACCTCCAGAAGGAAGACAGAACATCAAGTAAGGGATGGGGTGGCTGTCCCATTCCCACATTTGACCCATAATGGTTCCTATCTGAAAGAACTGCAGTGATGGAAATGAATAGGATCCTAAAGAAGTTCCAGCAATAGGCCCAATGTGAGTTCCAGATCAAGGGGATGTCCAAAGGCCTGATACTATTACTGAGGCTACAGAGCACTCACAATAAGGGACCTATTGTGACTGTCCTCCAAAAATCCTAACAAGCAGCTGGAAGAGTCAGATGCAGATATTTGCACCCAATCAATGGACAGAAGCAGCTGACCCCTGTTGTTGAATTAGAGAAGGTGAAAGACGCTCAGGAGAAGGTTGATCCTGTGAGGATCAGCAGTCTTAATTAATCTGGACATCTGAGATCTCTCAGACACTGGAACACCAAATAGACAGCACATACCATCTCATATGAGTTCTCTAACACACATACTGTATAGGACTTCCAGGTCTGTATTCATTCACAGGTGGATTCATAACCTCAAGACACTGAAGCAGTTTAGAGGACACATGTGGTTGGGGATTGGATTGTCCATGTAAATAAATATATGGCATTCTTGGATGCTGAAAAAGCCTTTGTCAAAACACAATACCCCTTCACATTAAAGACTTAAATTAGAAATTCAAGGCATATATGTAAACATAAAGAAAGCAATATAGAGTAAGCCAAGAGCCAACATAACGTTAATGGACAGAAACTTGAAACAGTCCCTCTAAAATCAGGGACAAGAAAACACTGCCCCCTCTCTCTGTCTCAATGTAAGATTGTACTAGCTGTTCTAGCTAGAGCAATTACACGATAAAAAGTGATGAAGGAGATTCAAATTGGCAAGGAAGAATTAAAGGTAACATTATTCATGAATTATATGTTAATATACATAAATGACCATCAACATTCTACCATTGCACTCGTATTGCTGGCTATTTTAGAGAAGTGGCTAAACAAAAATTACCTCAAAATCAGTAGCCTTCTTTTATCAAACTGATAAATAGGCCAAAAATGAAGGTAGGAAAACAATACACTTCACAAATAGGAACAAATATTATAAAATATCTTGTAACTTTATCCAAGCTGTTAATAGGTCCATTTGACAACAACTTTGTGTCACTGAAGAAAGTAATCTTATAAGGAGCATACCAAAAGAGGAAAGGATCTCCCATGCTCATATATTGATAGGACTATCATAGTGAAAGTATCCATCTTACCAAAATTAATTTACTGATAAAATGGAATCCTCATCAAAATTTCAAGGCATTTTTTTATAGACTTTGAAAGAGAACATCACCACTTCATGTGCAACAAAAAATTCTAGTATAGTGAAAACTATTCTGAACAATAAAAGAACTAAATACTAATATTAAAATTATTTCTATAACGAAGCAATTCCTGCGTTTGTGAGATCCATCAATGAATGCTTCATGTCCTGCCATAATATTCTCCTTAGGAATTTGTTACCTTAAAAAATGGGACTGCACTCCTCGACTGCAGGTATGCACTCATCTGAACAGAGATCAGGCTTTAGGAACAATGATTATTTGAAATGCCATGACTTCAAACTGACTTTGGGCTGCTAGAAAAGTACACAACTCTCCTATAACTATCCAGCAAGATAATGTCAACATCATTTAACTTAGAGCTGACTTCCAAGAATCCATCCTTGTATTCAGAAATTAAATGTGTTAAGTCTCAAACTTAGGACAAATGGCCTATTTGTCTATAGTAAGGATGGCACTCTGATCCTTATTTATATAAAATAAAGTGGATGCTGGGCACTGTGGGCCTGGCTTTCAGAGATTTTCCAGCAAAGGGAAGTGAGTGTAAGCAGGGAGACAAAGTCTCTGCCACAACTTCCATGTAACTCAGTAAGTCAGAGCCTCTCTGAACTGAGTCGGATCAGGCTGGGCTGAAAATCCAACAATCCAGTGAGACGTGCAGTGGGACCTCAGGTGGCTCTACAGGAGAAAAGATCTCTTTCCAAGTGTTACATACAGCTCTTGGAACAAAAGGCTCAGACGAAGGAATAATTCTCACATCTAGTTTGATGAAGGATCTTGACAACCAGGGGAGAAAATTGATGGCATATACACTATCTGAAAAGAGCTGAAGGGGGACCTCGACTTCTTGTAGGGCTAAATAGATGATATGTATTTCTTTATATTGGGGGGAGTGACTGGGTAGCTCTTTGAATCGGAGGAGCCTCCCTCTTTCTCTATTCAGTAAATATTGACGGTGCTTCTGCTATGGGACCTTTTGATAATATTTTGGGGGTAGCCATCGCAACAGAGGGAGGGCAGAGGCCCACTTCTCTTCAGGATAATGGTTGCCAATTTGTCCTTGGAATCCTATTAAGTTGATAGCCAAGCAGGAGTAATTTTTGTTTAGCCACTGGATATCAGAGAGGGAGAAGGGGATGACAAGGTCGGGTTCTATTTGTAGGGTTTGCAGGGCTCCATCCCTCTAATTTAAAATTATTCTACTGATGGCATCTACCTCGTTTAAAATTTGGGGTTTGCCATCCATCATGGTGTGGAACCATTCCAGGACCCCCTGATGTTGGTAAAGGTGCCCGAAAAGCATAGGGGAGTGTTGGGAGCCATTAACAACTATATTGTCTTGATCTCTGAATTGGGCCTCCCCCGCCCCAGAGAAGAAAAGGGGATCAAAAGCGGGCCACAGATGCACAGCTCTGAGAACAACCACAGATTTTTCCAGCCCTAAGTCAGCGCCAGATGTCCTGACCACAAGATGTACCCTGATACCACCAAGTTCCTGCTTCCTGTGTAGTCCACAAAAAAAAAAAAAAAAAAAAAATTCAGCTGGCCCATCCCTCCTACTGAGAAGTACCTTCTCCTTTGCTTGTGCATTTCCATTGTCCCATTCCTCCTGCTGAGAAGTAATTCCCCTTTTACTTTTCCATTTAAGCCTTGAGCTTTGTTGAATATAGTGAGACCTTGATGCTAATCAGAGTGCTTCCCTTTGTCCTTCATAGCACTTATTTCTCATCTCTCACTCCCCCCATTTGCTTCTTAGGAGAAGGTCCCCTCGAGACCCTCGAATAACTGGAAATGCTTGATGGGTCAGGGGAGGAGTTAAAGATGAGGAGTGGTATAGGTTTTGTTGGGTAATACCTAGGAAGTTCCTTATCTTTTAGGGCTGCATTGACTGAATTTAGAACACGGACTGTCTCGGGGGACAGTATTCTCAGGGAGGACAGACTTTTTTTCTCCTTTTAGGAGGTTAAAGAGGGGTTGAAGGGTGCTTATAGGAAGGGGGAGGTAGGGATAAGGCCAACTGAGGTTGCCCAGAAAGAACTGGAGGGAGGCAAGAGTTAATTTTTGAGTGAAGAAAATGGTGGGTTTGAGGTGACATATTGAAGTAAGGGAAATCTCTGTTCCTAAAAATGCAATGGTTGGAAAAAGTTGGGTTTTGTAAGGGGCTGTTTTGAATACTAGGGCAGATAGGGAGGTTATTAGCTGCTCCTTAAGTTCAGATGGGGAGGTAGAAGAGTCTCCCCAAACTGAAATATCATCCATGTAATGATAGATATTGAGTCCTTAGTCTAAATAGGATATTAATGCAGTGAATACAGCCTCCTGACAAATGATTGGACTATTAGCCATTCCCTGCGGGAGAGCAGACCATTAAGGCATTCTTTTATGTCTATTGCTAACAGAGGAACATTAGCAGGGATGGCTGAGATGTGGGGTAGCTTTCTTTGTGGGGAGCCCCAGACTCGCATGGATTTATATACAGTTCTGGGGGTGATTGAAGGGTTGACATCAGGCATCTCTCATTGGTTTGGACTGAGACTTTGGGGAAACCTTATTTGCATGTAGGAAGGCTTGGTGCTGTTCCTACATGGCTAATAGCTAGGCCTCTCCTATGGGGACTGTGTGGGTGGTAACTTGGAAAGGAGACAGAGGTCCAGGAGACAATGTCTAATGCATGCCATCCCATGTAGGTGAATTATCACCACCGGGTCCAAGGGTTTAAGTTCTAGCCTCAACTGGAAACCAAGCTGTCTGTGTTTAGCCCATTGCCCCACAGACCACCAGTTATTCATAAACACTGTTACATTTGTTACCCTGTAACAGCTACAGAATCCTTAATCCTTAATCCTCAGCACTTTTTGTGGCACATACAACCCTAAACTGTTCTAGTCCCTAAGTTTCACTTTCCTTTCTTCAGACTCTAATCTGTATATAATCCCACACATCATGTTCTTGTGATCTCTTGGACACATGGCTTCCTGCCTTGCTCCTGGCCTCTTGGCATCTGTTTGTTTTCTCTTCCACTTTCTCCTTCCCTATATCACTGTGTTCAGTCTGCTTGGTTCCAAATGCATTTAGTTCTTTTATTTCTAATCTCTTGAATAAACCTTCACATCAACCATGCATAGGAACTACATACTTCCTAACCCACCCTTCTTTCAACATGGTTTACTTCAGATATATGCTGTGAAAAGAGAACAAAACATCAAAAGATCCATAATTGGAACAATTTTTGATAATCACAAAGCATGTCTATTTAAAAATACAAAGAGCAACTTGTTTAAAATAGCCAGGATATCTGCTATGTCCCCTCCATGGTACATCTTCTAGTTCACATCTCTACCTGCAATTCCAGCATGGCACTACCAAGCTCCTGGTCCAGAGCTTGCTTGCAGCTCTGGAAGTCTGCTGCCATCCAGGAGAGTAGGACTCATGGCCATATTGTAACATAATTTTCAATGTTCAATTACATTAGTGGAGAGGAGGTCTTTAATTGGACAGGGAAAAGGGAGGCAGAGCTAAGACTTATTTTGTTTTGGGGGGTTTTTTGTTGTTGTTTGTTTGTTTGTTTGTTTTTTGCTTTTTATCCCCAGATGTGCTAAAATGTTTTTATTTTATTTTTTAATTAGATATTTTTTTATTTACATTTCAAATGCTATCACAAATGTTCCCTGTACCCTCCTCTGACCTGCTCCCCTACCCACCCACTCCCACTTCTCGGCCCTGGCCTTGCTCTGTACTGGTGCATATAAAGTTTGCAATACCAAGGGCCTATCTACCCAGTGATGGCTGACTAGGCCATCTTCTGATACACATGCAGCTAGAGACACAAGCTGTGCGGGTATTGGTTAGTTCATATTGTTGTTCCACCTATAGGGTTGCAGACCCCTTAAGCTCCTTTGGTGCTTACTCTAGCTTCTCCATTGGGGGCCCTGTGTTACAACTTATAGATAACTATGAGCATCCACTTCTGTATTTGCCAGGCACTGGCAAAGCCTCACACGAGACAGCAATATCAGGGTCCCTTCAGCAATAATTTGCTCTCATATACAATAGTGTATGTGTTTGGTGGCTGATTATGGGATGGTTCCCCATGTGGGGTAGTCTCTGGATAGTCCATCCTTTCATCTTAGCTCCAAACTTTGTCTCTGTAACTCCTTCCATGGGTATTTTGTTCCCTATTCTAAAGAGGGTTGAAGTATCCACAAATTGGTCTTACCTCTTCTTGATTTTTTTGTGATTTTCAAATTGTATCTTGGGTATTCTAAGTTTCTGGGCTAATATTCACTTATCAGTGAGTGCATATCATGTGTGTTCTTTTGTGATTGGGTTACCTCACTAAGGATGATATCCTTAAGATACATCCATATGTCCATGAATTTCATAAATTCACTGTTTTTAATAGCTGAGTAGTACTCCATAAGTGAGTAACTGGGTAGTGATAAAAGGGAGTCACATGAGTTCAACTGCTAGAGTTAAAACATAGACTGCTAGCAGAGCTAAGGAAACAGGCTGTGGGATTAAATTGTGAATTTAAAATTAAGATTCTTTGCTTTTAGGATAAATTTATATTCAGATTCTGCCTGAATCACATAGGAAATATCACCTACATTTCAGAATTAGATAGGGAATATTAGTCACGGACTCCAGTGTAGAGAGTGCAGTGATAATCATTGCCTGCTTTGAATAGGAATTAATTATCAATGTCTGTGGCTCCAGGTACTGAGTTCAATAGACAGATATTATACAGGTATTAATACAATGTCTGTGGCTCTGGCCAAGAGCCAAATGGAAAGATGGGATAGATGTTTAAGGAGCCACAGAAAGCTCATATTCTGATAACATGGGTTCAACGGGAATCTTGGGTGTGTTTTCCTGCTTCTCAAGATAGGAAATGCCTAGTATAGGGACCTACCATATATTATTTTACTTCATTTGTTTGGATTGTTTTGATTTTCTAACTGGGTATAATTTTGTGTTTTGTGTTTATATTATTCCTGTGAGAGAGAGGTCTAAATAAAGGATTTTCTGATTACTGGCTCAAGGATCTGCTGATTTGGGGAAAAGATTTTTTCTCTATGTCTATGGTCAAAGTGATTTACACTTTCCAGAGTTACATGAATAAAATATAATGAAAAGAGACTTCCAGAGGACTAGATCACAGAAAATCAAACAAAATATATGTCTTGATGATACTAAAATTTAGTTTTGTGATTTATATATTGCATAATATGCAGCCCTGGGGGATATTCTATTCAGACCTGCTTGAACTCCTGATGTCCTGGACTTCAGTCAGATCCACTCGAGACATGGAGATCAGAGAGTATCAATCCTATTTTCTCTAACATTCCCCTCCCCTTCATGATTTCTCAATGCCCATATTCAGCTTGAAGAATATATGAAGAGCCATCTAGCCAGTTCCCTGGGCTTTGGGGCTGGAGATGGTTATTAATAGGCTATCTTTCTAGGGAATATAGGAATGATCATACTGGAAAAGAGTGGCATAGCTAGAATTGATTGCATTGTCAGGACCTCATTTGGTAGAAATCTCCTTGTTACTAAGCTAAAGTCATAATTTCTTTTTTTTTCATTGATTTACTTAATTAGGTATTTTCTTCATTTACATTTTGAATGCTATCCTAAAAGTCCCCTAGACCCTCCCCACCACACTCCCCTACCCACACTCTCCTACTTCTTGGCCCTGACATTCCCCCGTACTGAGGCATATAAAGTATGCAAGACCAAGAGTCCTCTCTTCCTAGTGATGGCTGACTAGGCCATCTTCTGATACATATGCATCTAGAGACACGAGCTCCGGGGGTACTGGTTAGTTGATATTGTTCATAACCTATAGGGTTGCAGACCCCTTTATCTCCTTGGGTATAAAGTCCTAATTTATTAGATTGTACATAGTTTTTTTTAGATGCAAGATCAAGGGTTTCATTGGTATAAATTTCTTCTACTTTTACAAAATTTTATAACTACAAGGATTAGAACTATTACTTTTATAACTGTTTTTTTAATATGATCTGAAGGATTTTCCCTGTCCAATTGCTCTATTGCAGAGAAGGTCTGTGATTGGACTGGGAAAAGGGAGGCAGAGCTAGGTGTTGAAGAGACATGGATCATTTAAGGGTAGGAGGAAAAGTAAGATGGCTGTGGACATGAACCCACGTGGCATTTACCAGCCACAAGTAGCTATGATTTCACAAGGTTAGAAATACTGGGGTAAAGTTTTTTTATCATTACTAATTAGCTCTGATATTATTGTATTGTCATCCTCTAAACTGTGATTTTTATTGATACATAAGTCTGATTGGTTATTTAAGCCTTAAGAGTCTTGATTTTACCGAGTTATTGTGTATTGTTATATGCAACTGCTAGGATGGTGGTTCTATTTAGTTACTGAAATGTGGGATCATAGACTACATGGAGTCATAGCTGAGGAAGTACTAGCTGCTCCCAGAACAATCGAGCCAGATGATGTGGGGACTATATGGAGAGAGTTGATGGTGGCAGGAGCACAGGAGTGTAGTCAAGCCTTTCAGAGGGATGGTGGGCTTATTTTTTAATATTTCCCAACAATACCATGTGGGTTTACTAGGCAGGCCAAAACTAGTAACTATTAAAAGGCTCAAGATCAATTCAGTGTATCAAAACAAGAACTCAGTTGTCATATAACAGCAAGCCCTGTAATTGCTAACACACATGAATAACACAAAAATTACCTTAATTATAATATTAGAATGATGATATAACCCTTAAAAAAGAAACTAATAAAACGATTAAAAAATTATGGCAAAGTACAACCAGTCATGCAGAGACCATTAACAAGGAAAAGAAATTAACAAACAAAAAGAAATACTTAAAAGTACAATCAAACAGGTGAATAAATAATTAAAACACTCCAAGTCCTAAAAATGAAAATAGAAGCAATAAAGAATACGATCTGATGCAATCCTGAAGAAGGAAAACATAGGAAAGAGAAAAGGAAATACAGAAACAAGAATACCCAACAAAATAAAAGAGATAGATGAAAGATTTACATGGATAGTATACACAGTATAAGAAAGTAACACATCTGTTAAAGAAAATGCTAAAGCCAAAAAGTCTATTACAAAATATCTAGGAAATTTGGGAGATTGTGAAAAAACTAAACTTCAGAATAATCTGAATAGATAAGAAGACTTATAAATCAGAGGACCAGAAAATATCATCAATATATTCATAGAAAAATTGTCAAAACACTAAATACACAGAACAGGAATAGAGTATTAAAAGCCACAGGAGAAAAAGACTAAATAACATATAAGTTCAGACCTATTATATTTACACAACACTTCTCAAAAGAGAGTTTTAAAATCCAGAAATGCTTGGGCCTATGTCTAATAGGCTATAAGCATTTACAAATACCACCATACACTCCTGTGCACAGCAAAATAATTAATCACCACAAAAAATGTGAAAAAAATATATTATATAACAAAACCAAATTAACAATATAGTTTGACTAATGCAGACCTAGAGGGCATACAATAAGGAAAACCCCAACACAAGTAGAGTAACTACACCCCAGAAAACACAGAACACAAGTAAAAGGTAATTCCACATCAGGAAATCCAAAAGTACACACACACACACACACACACACACAACCACCACCACCACCACCTCCACCACAACAACAACAACAACAACAACATCAAAATTGCAGGAATTAAAAAGACTGGTCCTTAACAGCTCTCTACATCTTTAGTCAATATTCTCAAATGAAAAAAAAAAAAAAGGTTAACACAGTGGATGCATTAATAGAAACCATCCAGTTGCATACAAGAAACCCAAATCAGTAACAGAGATACACATTAATTCAAAGTAAAGGCCTGGAAGAAGATTTTCCAACAAAATGCAGTCAAGAACCATGATGAAGTAGCCATTCTAATTTATTATAAAATAAACTTTCAACCAAAATTTATTAATAGAGACATGAAAAGAGATTTCATACGCTTCAAGAGAAAAATTTCCAATATGGCATCTCATTTCTGAACATCTATGCATCAAGTAAAATGTAATCACTTTCATAAACAACATATTAATAAAGATTAAAACGCACATCAAACTTCAAACAAAAGTAGTAGGAGTCTTCAGTACTCCACTATCTACAACTGACAGGTTGTTGACCCAGAAATTAAACAGAGAAACAGTGAAACTGAGGTTGTGCATCAAATGGAACTAACAGATATCTAAAGAACATTTTACTCAAACACAAAATATTATACCATCTTCTCTACACTTCATGCAACATTCTGCAAAACTCTCCAAATACTAGCAAACACAATAAGCCTCAACACAATTGAAAACTGAAACAAAACACTGTATCCTATTAAACCAACATAAATTAAATCTGGACTTCAAGGACAAGAGGATCAAAACAAAGCCTACATAGTAATGGAAACTGAACAACAATCTACTCAATGCTCACTTGGTCAAAGAAGAAATAAAATCTTGCTTCCTAAAATAAATAGTTTATTTTTAGATTCAGTGGGATTTCACAACAGCCTGTTCGAAAGACCCTGGAGAACTGCTATCCATCATGTTGTTGGTTTCAGGATTTCCACAAAATGAAAAGGGCACTTTCATTATTTATTTGTAACTTAGTGAGGAAGCAAAGCCAAAAAGAAGACCAGGGTGCATTCCACAGTGATCTGTTTATTTAGTAAACATAGAATACTACTAAATCTCTTCACATTTTAAAAAGAAGTAAATGTAGGCCTATGATGGAAATAACATACAGACATAGCACTCAACAAGATCCCAGGTTTACATAGGATATAGTCCAAGAATACAAGTATAGAATCATTTATTCTAGTTAAGGTATTTGTCATTTCTCCTGTGAGAGGTGAGAGAATTACAATGACTGAAAACCAGGTCAGTAGCATGTGATAAGTCATGAGATTTACATAGCCTGCTCTTGTGGGAAGTCAGATCATGTCTATTATTGTTAAGACCTTTTGTTGGCAAGAGGGGATCCCTGAATATGTGTGCTACACATTCAAAACTATAGAAAGAGTGGTATCTTTACATGGATATTAACCAAAATTTCAACAATCATAAGGTTTACTTTGTAGGTTTCTTTAGGGAAAGATATACATCCAGTTGATATATGACAGTTCTTCACAAAGCAAAAAGGTTATTTACTAAGAATCCAGAGTGATGTCCTCTGATTACCTGAGGCATGAAATCTATGTGAGCTTGAGTGTTTGTGTGCATGACTGTCATTGTTTATATCTTGACTGTGTGTAATTCTATGTCCATGAGTAAGTTTCACTGTTTTTCTATATATGTACAGAAAGAACTATATAGTTACCTACTCATTTTCCTTATTTGCACCCTGAAATTTTACCTCATAAAGCAGGATAAAGAATATTATATTCATTTTAATTACAAATGACTGAGTAAAGCAAAGCTCTAAAAGTGGTGTTGTATGCATCCTGGAAATATATGGAATATATCTGAGATAATCTACTCAAATGGCAGAGTGATGCCTTCACTTGGATATGTGCATTACTCTAGCTTTTATCCTAATGTTATCCCACATTCCTATTACTAAGTGGAACTACAACCCTCGTTGTTGCATATCACAATACCCAATAACCCGGTAAAATAAAGACTCTTAAACGTTAATTAACTAATCAGATTTATGGATAAATGAACTCACAATTTACAAAATACCAATACAATGATATCAGAGCCAATTGATAAGAGAGCTTATCACATTTTTTTTCCCAATCTTGTGATAGCTACTTGAGGCTGGTAAATGCCATGCGGTTTCAAAGCCACAACTATCTTCCTTCTCCTCCTAACCTGAGACATTCACTGTCTATGCAAAATTTAGCTCTGTATTCCTTTTCCGGAACCAATTCCAGAACTCTTCTATGCTAATGTAATTGGATAGGGAAAAACCTGTGACATGAAGGTATGAATAGAAATAAGAAGACAGCATTACACCAAATTTAATGTAGCTCATACAAGCAAGAAAGACAAAACTTCTAAACCTAAAACAACAATGGAATAATTCGCATCACATTTATTTATGGCCAGAAAACAAGGGCATGTATTCTACTCTGCTGATAGCTGTCTTATTTGTGATAACCAGAATTTGGAAAAAAAATGTCCCACAACAGAAGAACATATACAGAAAATGTTGTTCATTTACACAATGAATACTACACAGCTATTAAGAGTGAAGATATCATGAGTTTTGCAGAAATATGGTTAGAAGTAAAAATTATCTCCCTGAGTGAGGTAACTCAGATCCAAATAACATGCATGGTATGTACTCGCTAATAAGTAGATATTAGCCAAAAAATTACAGAGTGACCAAGATTCAATCCACAGAACTCAAGAAATTAAAATTTGAAGGGCCCATGTGAGGATGCCTCAATCCCATTATGGAGGGAAAAGAAAGCAACCTTAAGAGGGGAGAGAAGAAGGGACCTATGAGAGAACATGGACAGTGGATGCAGGGGAGAGGGGAATCAGATCTGGTATTGGGTGAGGAAAAAGGACTGTAACCCAGAGGGGCCAGCGGAAAGATTGGAAACATGCAACCTCAGAAGGTAAGAGTTGGGGGACCCTCCAGAATGGAAGAGAGACCTGGGGGGTGGGGCGGTGAGAGACTTTCGGGACTCAAAGGGAGGGACCCTAGAGGACATGTCCTACAGTGGGGAGAAGAAAGATATAATATCCACTTTGAATAGAAAAGTTGAAGTGATGGAGTTGCCATCCTGAAATCAAAAGCTCAGACCCAGAATTATTCCTGAATGAGAGAAATTCGGGGAGAAAAGTGGATAAGAGCCTAAGGAAAAGGAGGTCCAGTGACAGTCCCAAATATGTTCAAGCTCAGGGGGAGGCCCCAAGGCTTGACACTATTACTAACACTATGATGTGCTTACAAATAGGGACCTATCATGACTGCTCCCTGAAATGCCAAACAAGAACCTGAAAGAGTCAAATGCAGATATTTAAAACCACTCAATAAACAGAAGCTAGTGACCCCTGTGGCTGTATTAGGGAAAAGGTGGAAGTAGCCAAGGAGGAGGATGACCATATAGGAAGAGCAGCAATCTCAAGTAACCTGTACCAACCAGGCTGCATCAACCTGCTGATATGTGCCTCCCAACACATATAGAGAAGAGGACTGATGGGTCTGGACTCAGTAAGAGAAGCTGCACCTAACCCTCAAGAGATGTGAATCCCCATAAAGCGGTAACGTCTAATGGAGTGTTGGTGGTGTGTTGAATACATCCTCTTGAGGTGTGGAGTGGAAGAAGGAGGTATGAAATCAGGAGTGATCAGGAGGGCAATGAAGTCTGGACTGTAAGACAGGATTAAAGATGAAAAATAAATAAATTTAAAACAACAACAGAAAACCTCTAATATCCACCTGAGTTGGAAGTTGTCAAAATGTGACAAGAAATGGAGTACTGGAGTAATATTGTGGGACAGTTAGATTGTAGGGAAGTTTGGTCAATGGCCTACCTGCAGTTCTGGTGCCTAGTGATCTTTGGGTCTATCATGGAGTCCCCGTTTAACTTAGAGTTGGGGGTTTGGTGATGAGGACTGGAGGAGGGATTGTGTGAATAATATGGTAACCACCAAGAGTGTGTAAGAGAGCAACCAGATCACCTGGAGTTCTGAAGGCCTCTGTGACCTCTGGTTTATCAGAAAGTCTCAGCCTGAATTATTGACTGTGATATTGTGACAATACATGGAGGGTTATTAGGGATAGCATCAGAATAGTGGTGTAGGACACCAAGAAGGAGCCCCCCCACTCAAGTCTCCTGATTCGGGGTCACCAATAGAAACATGAGAGACCTTCTTGTTGCAAAATCACAAGGCAGCTTTAATGGCGGAGCACTGGGTCAATATGTATCTCATGCAGGAGACAGAGGAATGAACCTGCGAATCAAAAACTTGGGGTTTTTATAGGGTAGCAGTTAGGGGCTAGGACGATTTGGCTCGGTTATACACGATTGGCCCATTCAAACATCAGCAACATGATTATGAGTCAGCAGAGTAGTATGTGCAGGTCGGGGCATATAAAGATTCTAAAGCCCGGGGCTTATCTAAGTAGACAATGCATCTGGTTAATGTTTCAGCTTTTAAATATGCTCTCTATAGAAAGGGGAGGGGGAGGGCCAGCAGGAGGTGCCCGGCTGCCAGATGGTCAGTGAGTCAGCCAACATAGTCAGAACCAGTTCCTGCATTCCTTCCTTTATCTTCAAGACTGGGTGACATAGTTTCAAGATGGAATGGAGCATGCCTGCGCTTGTTTTCTTTGCAGTCTCAGTCCCAGGCCTTTGTAGTTTAAACATTTTATTTTAATTTCCTTTCATCCCCTCTTCTTCTCTTTATACTAATTCTAATAATAGAATTGTAGAGATTGGTGGCCCCTAACTCTTCATCTACTTGAACTATAGGTTGATATTGTCTCTGAAGAACCATGAGTTTTACTGCATCAATTCTACTCTGGATGAAAGCCATCCCTTTATTTATTATACAAGGGCCAAAAACTAAAGCTAAACATATCATAAGGACTGGTCCAGCTACAGCAGAAATCAAAGAAGTTATCCAATATGGCCATGACTCAAACCATGTCTCAAACCACCCCCGTTGAGCATCCTGTTCTCGTTTCCTTTGCTCTAATCTTTCTCTCAGTTTCTGCATAGAATCTCTAACTATTCCTGTATGATCTACATAGAAGCAGCACTCTTCTTTAAGGGCAGCACTCAGTCCTCCTTCTTTTAGGAACAACAAATCAAGACCTCTCCTGCTCTGCAAAACTACCTCAGACAGGGAGGTCAAAGATTTTTCTAAAGCGCAAAGGACTTCTCTATTGCCGCTAGGTCTTCATTGAGAGCATCCCTCAAAGAATTAATTCCCTGTCTTCATTCTATCAAAGCTGACACACCCGTCCCCACTCCTACTGCCATACCTATTCCCATGAATGCAGCCAGGGTTAAAGTAATTGTTCTTTTTTGACTACGGGCCAGCATAGCTTTTTTCTAAACTGGATGCAGGGTGATAATATAAGTGAGGTAAAAGCTGGATCATGACACAAAAATCATGAGATGAATTAAAAACGTTAGTTGATACACAGGGAGTAAGTCTGTTATTGCAAGCCCACCATCCAACTGGGGAAGGTTCAAGATAGCAATTAGGTTCCATCCTGGACACGGACTGAATTTGTCCGCATAGGTGTTTGTGGGTGGAAGTCGGGTGCCTATACAGAGACCTAGACTCCTTGCAGATACTTCAGTCAGGGTCAGTTTTTGTCCTTTCCCCCAAGAACAGGAAGTATGGCTGCTGGTTCTGTTGAAATCTCCATTGAAGGCAATTCCTTCATAATAAGGAGGACCTGAGGACAGGCATAGCCAGCAGTCCTCAGTAGCACTTGGATAAGTTCTATGAAGGGCATAAAAGACTCCTCTCACTAGGTTAAACATCCTCTGTCTTGTTGAAGGGATTGTCTCAGTCCAAGGCCTTTTTAGTTTAAACCTTTATTTTATTTAATTTCCTTTCAGAAGAACTAAGAAAGTTGAGAACTTTTATAGAAAGGCAGCCTAACTGACATTCTATCAGACCTGATCTGGATTTAGGTATACACTTTCTACTGAGATTGGAAGATGGAACACAGTAAGGAGGTGTGGGGCAACAACTGACGAATGGCTATGTTGAAGGTTAAAATCTAGTGGGGGTTCTCCCTTCTCATAGGAGAGGGAGGGGAAATGGGAGAGGTTCTGTATAGGGGATTAGGAGGAAGAGGGGCTGATATAGGAATGTGAGTGTATAAATCAATTATTTTTATTTATTTAAAAATAAAAAAAATATGTGAATGTATCTTAAAGTTTCATTTCACAGGTGGCAGTTAAGAAAGGGATATTTAGTTTATTTCATGCAATCTTGTCTTAAAATTTGAAATTCAAGAAGTGCAGGGCACATCATGAATAAATCTTTCTACACTTACCAAACCAGTTTAGGCAGAAACAGTGACAAATGAGAAGCTGTTTTCAGGATCTTAGCAACTCACCAAGTTGAAATGTAAAATACTATATGCTTCAGAGTCCATTCTTAATGTAATTTTGAGTAAAATATGTAGCTCTGAGCACACATATTCACTCTGGACATTAAGTCTCTACCTTTATGAGTGAGACAAATCTAAATCATAGATGATTCTCAACACTCTGAAATAACAGGAACCATATGAATAAAAATTATCAGAGCTCAGTAAGCAAAAGTGTGCCCTTCCTGTGCTCAAAAAACCATCAGCATCTTTTCTGATGCCGTAACAAATAAATCACACAAATCGTTAGATATTTAAGTATACAGAACACTTCAAACTATGCCACACTTCAAAGTCTCAAAGAATCTTATTCTGGTATTCATCTTAAGATGCTTCCCGCTTTTCACCTCAGAGAGTTTATGAAATATAGTGGGTATCTGTGTTTATAACCAGTTAATACCTATCACAAGTTACTTCTGTAATTTATTTGTATTCGCTTTGAAAGATTTTCTTTCTCTTTGATTTTCTTGTTTAATTATGAGTCACTTTTAGGAGAAGAGATTTCTTCACATATACATATATATGACATATTTTTTAATATTTCCTCTCCTTTTTAATTAATTACACACACACACACACAGACATATATATATAATATTCTAAGTTACTCACTAATGATCTTCCATATTTTCTTCTCTAGATCTTGGAATTCAGAAAATTTTGATATTTATTTCATGGATTTCCTAGAACTAACCCAGAATATGACCTAAAATGTAGTTAATCAATTTTCTTCAGTTAAAGCACATTTCATATTTGAGTTTTCCCTTGGTTTGATCTTTATTAAGCAGATGGATTTGGTGTGGTAACTTTGGATCAACATTCTACATCTTAATTTGTGAAGTAGGGAAACATTGTATTTTGGGTGCACCTGTAAGTGGTTACTACATTTTAAAAAAATCTATACTACATCCTTTTCTAACCAAACTGTAGGAAAATATGTTTTTTTCTTAAATTCCACTTGTTGTTCATGGTTGGTCAATTTCAAGTGGGTATTATTCTAAACCTCCCATGGTAGCTTATTACTACTATTGATTATCCTACTTAAGTGAATCAAAGTATTGAAAAAATGTTATACTGGCTGTTATGTCAACACTTTTAATCTTCAGTAAATTTCCAAATCATTTCACAATACAATAATCATTTTTCGTTATTGCCTTCCATCCTATTTACAGTCATGTACTGTGCTCATTAATGGGAGCCTATCAGCTGCTAATATGTGTTTTTTGGACTATGGGCAAGAAAAGTGAACAAGTTGCGTGCCACAGGTCCTCATGTCTGCTTTTTCCATAACAATGTTGAACATTTAAGTTAGCACCATAATACTTGAAAAGGTTTGAATGGAATGATTTGGAAGTGCACATCGGAAATTTATGGTCAAGATCATTTTCTAAAAATCATGGTGCATTTACACAAATTATATTTGCATTCTCCTTAGTACTTTCCAATGAACGGTTGATAAAAATAAGCTTCTTAGCTCACATTCTTTCTGTAAGGCTTATTGTTCAATCTCTCCTCCTTAAATTCTGATTTATATAATTTCTTTTTTTCTATGTATGTATGTATGTATGTATGTATGTATGTATGTATGTATGTATGTATTTATCTATCTATCTATTGATTGATCGATCTAACTGATATGTTAGTAAAGGTAGTATTATTTTTTAATTAAGCTCTACAGTAGCAAGAATTTTAGGGATTGTAGAAATTAACATTACAAATATTCTCTTACTCAGGGAAACAGGGTTTGTAAATTGAAGTATTTTTTCTTTCATCATTTAGCACATAAATATAGAATGGTAAAAGTCTAAATATGTCCTTGAAATAAATCATTTAACTAAAAAGGTTCTTTGTCATATGTACAGTATCAAATATCCAGTTACATTGTGGTCCAATGAATATTCATTCGTGAACAGTATAATGGAAAACAGCCAAAATATGTCCACCAACCATTTTTTAAGGTAGGAAGAGGGAAGAAATATCAGGTCATTGTTCTTATTGCCAATGAGGACTGCTTTAAATGTGTCTACATTTTACTTTTCAATAGAAACTCGTCCCTGTATCATTAGAGACCAAGACAAGATAATGAAGTTTTTCTGCTTGCTCTGTTACCCTTTTGATTATTCCTGAAAAAGTACATCATGGGCATTAAAGTGTGTGTGTGTGTTTGTGTGTGTGTGTGTGTGTGTGTGTGTGTGTGTGTGTGTGTGTGTGTTTGTGTGTGTGTGTGTGTGTGTGGTGCTTTTCACATTGATCTGTGAATCAGTGTAATTCTACTGATATATTATTTCAGACAACTTTCCATTAAGTATGCATTTGTGACATCCCCCACAATATTATCTGTGTTAAAACATTCTTTGCATAAATACAGTAAATAATATGATTTACTTGATATTTAATAAATGGCATCGTAAGTCTGGTTTTGTCATTGAAATGTAATACAAGTTTCTTGAATACAGAATTATGTTCCAAGAGTTCAGGTACAAAATTCACCAAGTACAACAACTAAAAGTAAGTTCATACCTCTTTTGTTTGATTGAATTTCCTTGTCATGTCACATTATATTTATTGTGAAATAAAAAAAAAAATCTAAGTAATTGACAAGGATAGTGTCATTTCTTTGGCCATGCATGTACCAAAATTGTTTGAAATGCCCTTGTATGGGAATACACGACATATGCTTATCCCAAATTTAATATTTAATTATGTTTCCCATAAAGGTATTTTTACGTTTGGAAATTTGTTTGTTATGGGCATAGGTTATAGTAAACACATAGAAGTCAGAGTGAGACATTAAGTATTCTGGCCCACATGTCGGCTTGTTATCTCATGATTCCTGTGTATATAGGCTATTTAGCCTATATTTTAATATTTGCCTCACCATTTCAAATATTTTTCATCGTAGGAGGAAGGAGAGGAAAAACACAGTAATGCATTTGAATTTTACCACAGTTTTGGAGATTTGATCTCATATATATTTATTTTCTTTTATGACTTCTGTTTAACAACATAGCCATCTCTATAGGCACAATGCCACAATTTTAAGTATTTCCCTCCAATAAAAGGACACTATTAAAATATAACTTGTCAGAAAAGCTAGACATGACTTCTTGGAAAATATAAAAATACTTCCTTTAAGATATTTGGTTAATTACTCTAAACTTTTTAGGATCATTTATGTTATGTGAATTGTTTTTCCTCCTTTTGTTGTCTTTGCTGTTGTGGTGACTCTCATTTCAAGGGTAAAAGGAAAATTCTCGTGTTTGTTCACAAATCATCTCACCAGTTTGCAACTTCATTATGCATGAAAATAAGTTCTTAGTTTCTGAAGAAATGTAAGCACGCAATAAAATAAAAGGTCAAAAATTAAGTCAAGACATAAAAACTGTTATTGCTTACACTGCATTTTTGACAAAAGCTAAGTATTTGATTAGTTTGAAATATTGCACCTAATTCACTCTTCTAAGAAATGATTTATCCTATGTAGTAATAATGTTACTTACACATATATTCACCACTCAAAAGAATGCAACATGAATGTTACAAATGAGGTAGGTTTTGTTTGACACAGAAGCAATGTGTGAAACAGATGAGAGAGAGAGGGGAATGCCAATTTTTAGGTCACTTGATCAATCTGGACATTGTGTTTTAGTTTTCAGGAAAATTTAACACAATCTACTTGGCTTCAAATGATTTAAAGAAATTGGAGAAAATGGGAGTGTGGGTATGCTTATGCATAATGTTACATTTTTAAAGAACTAGAAGGAAATGACAATGTCTTACTACACCAAGTAAGTAAAAGTTATTTAAAGGGGAATTATAAACAGAGTCTAGAAATCTCTAGAGCCTCATTCAGTCCTACAATGGGCAGAATGTCTATCCATTCACCAAGAATTCTATAGCAAACATAATCAGATATACTGAATTCTTACATCTAAAATACTCACAGATTTTTCACTGTCATGCCTGGGAATTTTAACAAAGTAAATGTTTCTAGTAATTTATTTTACAATCATTGTTTTTAAGCTTAAGTTTCTGTTCTTGTACAGAGAGCAGTAGAGACTAGAAAGCAGGTGTTATAGAATACTTGGGCCTGTACATATATGGATGAATTACTTATTTCTAGTTGACAATTGGATATGGTAAGAGTACCTTAATTGAAACAAAAAAAAATAAAAAGAATATACTTACATAGTAGGGAAGTCACCATGATCATGATTGTGTTTTTTAAGGCAGGGAATATCCATTGCTCTCTTAATATAATGACTGTGTTCTTTTACCCATGAGAGAAATTCAGTAGTGTTGGAGAGTAGAAGACTGAGAGACTGATCCATTATTTACAACACAAAAGGCAAAAAAACTGTGAATGTCAAATAATCAATTTTATGTTAACAGGAATTTCTGAGTAAATATTTTGAGCATAGACCCATGTCTATCAAGCAATATTCAATATAAATTTGTATATTGAAAAGCCATTAATCCCTCTATCTATCTCTCAGTGTTCCATCTATGGTATCTCTGAGCAATGCCCATGTATACTTTGTTCTTGAATATAACCAAGTGTTTCTATACAAAACTCATTGTAAAGAAGTGTTTTTCTAAAACTGTGTCACCGTTGAGATTATTGTTATTAGCTGTCTCATTCAAAGTAGTCAGTCTTCATTATATATCCACACAACAAATATAAGCAGGGTAGCATATACACATATATATTTATATATAATTATATACAATTTAATTGCATTATATAAGTTACATATTTTATCAAAAGGATAGTTATATATTCTAAGTGTTCCAGAGAGGTACATGGACAAGCCTGATGAAAAATGGAAAAATTATTCCTATAATTTTATTTAAATTGAGATTTTAATATTTTTATTTATTTATATGTAAATAAATGTGCTCTGCTCAAATGTAAAAATCCACTCATTCTTAAGGGTTTTATAAGAAAACATTCTGTTCCACACAATTGTGTACTACAATTGTCTGCTATGTTGCATCAACAAAGCAAAAAAATGTTTGTAAATCTTGTAGTGCTACAAGTACCTGTGCTTATTTACTGGGACAAAGTATCCTGATATGGGCACAAGGAATTTATTCAGGTCCTATTCAAAGGACCACATCAAGACTGAGGGTGTGATGTTATTATTGAGAGCAATAAGAATTTTTCAAACCTCATCAGAAATAGAATATAATGGCAATTGTCTCTATTTATACTGTTATATTTGCTAGGATAGTATGACATTTGAAAGTTTCTTGGGATACTCAAAGTTAGTGTCTATGACCAAATATCTTTTGAGTTTGGCAACATTTGCAGTCCAGAAAGTATGAATCACAGATTCAAGACTGATGAAAACCTTTCCCTAGGATGCAAGTTTGTAACATATTTCCACATTATACTGTACACAACTGATACTATTTTAAATTTTTTATCTGTGAAGCAGACTTAGGAAGAGTGAGTTAATAAATGAAGTCATATGCACTTTGTGTAACTATTCATGTGTAACTATTCATAACTAAGAAGTGCCAAAGGCATATTATATCAGGAAGTATGTGTTTGACATCCATAAAATCATCTTATATCATTCACTCTAAACAGTATAGCTTCCTTCCACACATACCCATAGATAATTACTCCTTAAAAAAGAATTTTCTGTCCATGTTCCAATGTACTCATTTTGTCCTACTCTTCACACGTTAATTCATATAACAAAATTTACTCACAGTAAAACCTAGAACATATTTGAAAATCTTGGAACATTCGGAGAGAAGCTCTTTAGCTTAGAATAGAAATAGTAGAATGGCAATGGTCTGGATTATTCTTATCTTATATATTTCAGTAGTAATCTAATATACTAACATAAAATTATATGTGGAATAATAACTGGTGATGAATATTATTTTTCTTTATATTTAGAAAACATGGGAAATGCCAACAGCACACATTTACTGCAGTTAGACCCAATTTTGCCAATTGCAAAAATATATTTTGTGAGTATTCAACTTTCAGGACTTCATCTTGAGACAAGTATTAGTGTGGATGCACTTCTCTACATTATTTCTGTACTGGCTAGTTTTGTGTCATCTTGACACAGCTGGACTTATCACTGAGAAAGGAGCTCCAGCTGGGGAAATGCCTCCCTGAGATACAGCTGTGGGTCATTTTTCTCAATTAGTGATCAAGGGGGGAGGTCCCCCTGTGGGTGGTGGCATCTCTGGTCTGGTAGTCTTGGTACTATAAGAGATCTGCAAGCCAGGGAAAGCAAGCCAGTAAGGAATACCCTACCATGGCCTCTGCATCAGATTCTGTTTCCTGACCTGCTTGAGTTCTACTCCTGAATTCCTTGGTGATGAACAGCAGTATGGAAGTGTAAGCCGAATAAACCCTTTCCTACCCACATTGCTTCTTGGTCATAATGTTTTAGCAGGAATAGCAATCCTAACAAAGACACTTTTCTTTTGAAGAAAGTAATAAAATAGGTAATGTAAGCAACAATAGATTACAAGTTTCTTTTTCTCATTTTCTCAGTTTATCTCATGCACAAAGAATGCGAAGTTCATGATCCTAAGGACGCTATTATTGGTTACTGGCACTTGTATAATGTAAACCATTATTTCCCAAATATCCGTACCAACAAATACAAAAATGGAGACAAGATCATGGGTAGGTATAATTTCAAAACTTGGTAGAATTTACTCATCAATAGGAACCTCAGTTCAAATGTTTTTCAAACTCCCAACATTGTGCAAAATGCAATGAAATAAGCTATTATAGTCATGAAGTGCTTGAAGGAATAGATAACACAAGTATTTTAAACATTTGTTCTAATATTATGTAATATCTGAATCCAGAAATATTATGGTACTTGATCTATCCAAAAGCTACTTTAAAAATTAAGTAAATGTTTTATACCTTTGTATTAAACATATTTGGTAGTCATTTTTCTAATGGAGTGAACTAGGAAAATACTAAAATATGTAAATGGAACAAATCATGAATACTTGTGAGAGTGGGTTTTTGTGTATGAAAATGTCATTAATTTTGATTTAAGAAGCAATTTTTAGCTAGTATTAACAATTAGCCTATTTGACATTAACACATGGGTATATAAAATGAGAATTTTTCTGTCTTATATTTTCATACTGAATAATATCCACATGAGATGTGTAAGTTAAAAGAAAAAACAAAGTATGAGTTTTGTTTTCTAGGGGTTCAGTGATTGCATGCCATATTGAAACCAGCTTGGGGGTCTGGTCCTCCAGCTAAACAGTATATAATCACAAAAAAAAATCTGGAATCAGATGAATTCCTATCTATTTTTGGATAAAAAGTGATATGACCATGAAGCTGACTTACTCTACTTAGTTCATCGAAAGTTACAATACTCAGAACTCAAATGTAAAAAAAAAAAAAAAAAATGGTCCAATCAATTGGAATTTCGAACACATTCAAAGATACAGGCATATTGCCTATGTAGTTATCAATGAATTCCTGTTTGAATGTTTTCATCTTTTTTTTTATAACATATACAAAAATTGACAACAGTATTTTGTCATGTATTTCCTGTACAAATGATCCATAGTAGACTGAAATTGGTTGGTCTGATGCTGTTTGAATTCTAATGATAAATAGTGGTTCCTCAAGAGGTGGTTGCCCACCAAAAACAGATTCTCATGTATTCAAGTGATGCCTTGTGAATTTTCTCCCCAATTTAACTGCTCAATAAAAGGCTAAAGCCTGTGATTGGGCAATGGAGAAATGTGGTACTTGAGGATCATAGAAAGGTTGTTACAGCTAGATATAGGAGGAGAAGAAGAGAGGAGAGGGAGAGGGAGAAGAAGGGGGAGACAGAGAAAGAGAGGAGAGTGGGAGAGCGGGAGAGGGAGAGGGAGAGGGAGAGGGAGAGGGAGAGGGAGAGGGAGAGGGAGAGGGAGAGGGAGAGGGAGAGGGAGAGGGAGAGGGAGAGGGAGAGGGAGAGAGAGAGAGAGAGAGAGAGAGATGGGTGGAGGAACATAGAGGAGGTGGCAGCAACCAAGAATCAGAACTACATATGTAGAAAGATCATTATAGCTGTGAAGTAAATTATTGCATAGCCCTAAATCTTCACAATATATGCATATGTCTTAGACATAAAATACCTGTATTGGATATTTTTACATGGGTTTATTAGGATTCTGAATTCCAACAAGATTAAAGTTTGATGCAAATGTACATAGATGAGATTAAAATGAATTTATTGCAATACTAGTGTGTCATGAGAAAAATCACAACACTCCACTTTTCTAGATATGGGTGAAGTTTGCAAGTCTGTTTTTCATCTACAATTTACACTTTTTAAACTCAGATATAGGAAGTGCAAGATGAGTTAGACAACAATTTTATTACAAATCTCTGGACCATTTTCCTATAACAGGACATTCAGATTTATTTGTCTCTCTATGTTCCAATCAAATATCTTCGATATGATATTAATTTGAAAGTATATGTGCCTAGTGTGTATTTATTTACTAGAAATAGCAAGTGGGGATGACCATTGAGTAACTGTGTACAATCAAATATACAGCTTTCCTAAAGTAATTGGATCACTTGGGACATTAGAACTTACATATATATACATATATACATACATATATATGTGTATGTATATATATATATATATATATATATATAATAGTACTTCTACAAGGTAAATTTTAACATGTAATAAAAAAGGCTTTTGTTATATTTGAGCAAATGTAGATTAAATGGTATTTTATCTATTGCATTTTTGAGGATGCAGTGCTTTTCTTTTCATGATCCAATATTTAAAATTGAAGTGTAAAGTAATGTTATGGTTTTAGATACTCTGGGATAAATATGTGTGTCAATGGAGAATGATACTTTGAGAAAAGACAACTTATATCAAAATGTTGTATCAATTAAATGACATAATGTTCTATCTTCTTTTGACAGTTGCACTTACATTTGAACTTACAATTACTTATATATCAGATACAACAATGTTATTTAAACTACTGTATATTGATGTGGAATGGAGATACATAAGAGTGACCATAGCATTGTGTAAGTACATCTGATATGGCAGGGAATAAAATTATTTTTTTCTTTATTTTTAATTAGAGTACAAAAGTTTAGTTTATATGCATCTTTAAATGCAGGAATTATCTTGGTATAATTTTTGTATATTTTTAAATACAATCATGAATTCATAAAGTTGACAGGCTCTCCTTTCAATACATATGAAACTTCTCAATATATATGCAACATAGAAATGGAAATAAAACAACATCAGACACTGACAGAGCAATTTAGATAAGAACGTACCATGCTACCACATAGAGAAACTGAAAAAGGACAACACAAGACTGATTGAAAACCAAACATAATGTACCCTGTTTCTGAACAACACTAAACAGCATATGATAGGAAATCCCATGGTTATGAAGAAATTAGAAGGGGTCCTATAGATATATTAGACATGAGCCAATTAAGAGAAATGATTATTTTGTATGACATGCATTCTTTCTGTTGCAAGAAGATAATAAATACATGGGCAAATTAAAACAGAATTATTCCCCAAGTCTTGAAATATTTGACAGCAGCAGTATTGGAAGCCAGTCATCAGATACAATGCCAAACAACGAGGAAAGAAAAAGCTATGACCATAGTTCTACAAAATAGTGATAGAGGTATGAATATTTACCAAGGTCAGTTGTTAGTTGAGGGTCATCTTACACTTCCTATATCTGAGTTTAAAAAGTGTAAATTGTAGATGAAAAACAGTCTTGCAAACTTCACCAATATCTAGAAAAGTGGGGTGTTGTGATTTTTCTCATGACACACTAGTATTGGAATAAATTCATTTTAATCTCATCTATGTACATTTGCATCAAACTTAAATCTTGTTGGAATTCAGAATCCTAATAAACTGAGTTACAAAGACATTTTAAATTTCACTATCACACCTTGGAGTTATTCATTTAACAGTAATAAATGCTTTTGACAAGGCTGAGGAATCAGGGAAAAAATCTGAGTCATTTACTAAAATTTTATAAGGCAAAAATAGGCCTTCACTGATTTCTTGTAAAGATTGCCTACATTTGTTAGTAAAATAGTATTAGGTTCAGAAGGCAGAAAAATACTAAATGAATATTGGGCTACTAAAAATGCTATTTCAGAATGCAAAAGGCTGAGAGGACCTTTAAAGCAAGATCAGAACCAAGAGTAGAAGAGATTAGGAGCACAGCCTATATTGAATCTCACATTTATGATGCCATCATGTTGCGACAAGAAGTTTCTCACAATTTTGAGAAAAATTCCAGATGGCAAAAGTTTCAATTGCAGTAAACAGGGTCATTTGAGAAGAGATTGTAGACAATGCAATCATAGAAATAATTCTTTTTTATAGAAATAATATAAAAAGATGACCTCTCATTGGAGAAACAGCCACAGAACAATTAAAATTTTAAAGTCTGCTCTTTAAAAGAAGACAGCTCTAGTAGATAAAACAAAAAAGTTATGAGAGACCAAAGAAACAAGTATTGTACCAAAGTCCGATAAATGCTAAGATACCAAAGCTAAAAATACCAATAAATGATATTGAAATAGATGGTTTAGTAGACACAGGAACACGTGTAACATTAAATTCACCTAAACCGTAGCATCTAGATTGGGCTTTTAAGGAAGTAGATATTCAACTTCTAGGAATTGATGCTCCATTTTGGGAAAATAAACTGCAAGTTGATCTAAGATTATAGAGCCAGAAAGTGGATATAAGAGATGGGAATTTGGCGGGGATATGAATTGTTAATGCAATGAAAAACAGGGATAAACATTTCTGCAATCTCAGAAGGATGCCATAAAATAAAAAATGCTTTGAAGTAAAATATTAAAATCTATTATCAAGAAAATTTACTGACTGCCAAGAATGACCATTAAAATGCCACAATAGCTGTTGGCCTTCCCAAAAAATCTAATGGTGCTACCTTTAAAATGGTTAACTGAAAAACATCTGAGGGTAGAACAATTGCCATTTATATCATCAGGATGTCAGATACTAGAAGAGCTGTTACAGAATGAGGTAAATGCTGAACACATTGAAGAATCTATGAGCCCATAGATAGTTTGTTTCTTACAAAAACAATTAAAGTAAAGGGAAAATGTTATCTGATTCAAGAACCGTAAAATATATATATATATATATTTAACCTATATAAATATTTTGTTCAAGAACTGTTATAATAAGTAATTTGTAAACAGTTTCTGCAGTCTGAAATTTACCATTATGTGGATGATATTTAGTGGTTGATTAGACAGAAATACCATAGAGATAAATTATTAAGTAGCTAGGATTTTACCAAATGGTAATAAGGAATTGCACATGATGATATATAAAGAGGGTATGCTGTCAGTCATCTAAGACATAAGATAGGTTTGCAGGAACTTTGCAGGCAGAAAGTAACAATCCAGGAGATATCAGTTAAAAATTATTAAGCATTTTCAAACGTGTCGGGGCATAGAACTGGCTTTGAACCATAATTGAGTAAACTACTAAAGAGCTAAGGAATTTCTTTCAAATGTTATGTGTTGATGAGGAATAAAATTGTCTGAGAAAATTATCAGCTGAAGCTGAGAGAGATTTGGCTGTAATACAAAAGTAATTACAGTATCCAAATCTTGATTGCATTTTAATTATTCACCCTCTACTCACTCTCACTAATTTTGGATATCAGAATCATTGATAAATTGGCAGCTGGTGATTCTTCATAAAAAAAAAAAATTGTCCACGAACATTTGCCTCTTGGCATCTACTGCAAATATCTTCCATTCCTGGAGCATATATATTCTCTACTTGAGAAATAAATCTGGAATTTTTTTATTTTTTATTGGTTATTTTATTTATTTGCATTTCACATGTTATTCCCCTTCCTATAAAACAAGGAAAGCAAATACATTATCTCTATCATCTCCAACTTATGTCTCATATAATAAAGTCTTCAAAACAGGAAAGTAGTAACTGCCACATAATTGGTAAAGATCACTGGTCACTGGAGGCATTAATGGAAATGGCCAATCCTAGCAAAACTTAGCAACTACACCAAATTATACAAGCAAGAAAGACAAAATATCTAAACAAATTGAAAAGGGTGGGGGAATTGGCATCAAGCTTAAATTCGAAAAATTATTAAAATTTGCCATGGAAAATTTTCAAGAAACATCAACAAAAATGGTAAATTACACATTATTTTCTTTTTCTTTTATTGGATATTTTCTTTAGCGACATTTAAAATGTTTTCCACTTTTCAGGTCTCCTTGCCAGGAACCTCGTATCCCACCCCCTCCCCTGCCTCCAAGAGGGAGCTCCCCACCCACCCTCTCACCCACCCTCCCACCCACCCACCCGACTACTCCTGTCTTCCCACACTGGCATTCCATTACACTGGGTCATCAATTTTTCACAGGATCAAGAGGCTCCACACCCATTGATACATGACAAGGCCAAATTCTGCTACATATGCATCTGGAGCCATGGGTCCTACCATGTGAACACTTTGGTTGGTGGTTTAGTCCCTGAGAGTTCTGGGGGTACTGGTTGGTTCATATTGTTGTTCCTCATATGGGGCTTCAGACCCCTTCAGCTCCTTGGGTCCTTTCTCTAGCTTCTTCATTGGGGATCCTATGCTCAGTCCAATGGTTTTCTGTGAGCATCCACCTTTCTATTTGTGATTCTCTGGCAGAGCCTCTCAAGACACAGCTATATCAGGCTCCTGTAAGCAAGCACTTTTTGGTAACCTCAGTAGAGTATGGGTTTGGTGACTGTATATGGGATAGATCCCTAGGTGGTGCTGTCTCTGTATGGTCTTCAGTCTCTGCTCCACATTTTGTCTTAATATTTCTTCCTTTGAATATTTAGTTCCCTCTTTTAAGAATTGCTTAAGCATCCATATTTTGGTCATCCTTCTTGAACTTCATATGGTCTGTGAATTACATCTTACCTATTCTGAACTTTGGGGCTAACATCCACCACCTATCAGTGAGTGCAACTGTGTGTGTGTGTGTGTGTGTGTGTGTGTGTGTGTGTGTGTGTGTGTGTGTGTGTGTGTGTGACTGAGTTACCTCAAAACAGGATGCTATTTTCAAGTTCCATCTATTTGTGTATGAATTTCACGAAGTCACTGTTTTTAATAGCAGAGTGTAACTGTGTAATGTACCATATTTTCTGGGTATCCATTCCAACCTGTCACTTCTAGTATCTGTGATGCTAGGTGTTTCATTTCCCACTGAGGCCAGTCAAGGAAGCCCAGCCGGCAGAATATATCTGACATTCAGCAACAGCTTTTGGGATAGCCCCTTTTCTGTTGTTCATGACCCACAGGAAATTGAAGCTGCAAATCTGCTACATATGAGCAGAGAATCCTAGAGTCATCCCTTGTATGTTCTTTGGTTGGTTCAATTCTGAGAGCACTGAGGATTTGGTTAGTTGACTCTCTCCACCTTCCTCTTTTGTTTCTATCCCCTTTGGGGCCTGCATTCCTTTCCCATTTACTTCCATAAGAGTCCCCATGCTCCATCCAAAATTTGGATGTGGATGTCTGTATCTTTCTGAGTCAAATAATGTGTGGAGACTTTCAGAGGTCAAAATTCTCCTGTATGAAAACATAACAGAGTATCATTTAAAGTGTTAGGGATTGGTGAGACCTTCAAGATCATTCTATTTAGCATAAGCAGGATTAAGTAAAGTCAACATTAGTTCAAGAGGTGGTGTAAGCAACCAGGTGTCAGGGAGTAAACTGAGAAAAAGATAATGGGGGACCTGAAGGACACATAGAGAAATTCACAGGAAGTAGAAGGTAGGGGCATTTAGTTTGTGCAGATTTTGAGGTGAGTTTGTGAAGGTTTTTGTGATGTGGTGGAAAGGAGATACTTTTGTGATGGTGGGTGAGGTAGTAGATCATCAGGGTGCTTTCTGCCTCTCTGAGTTTGCAGGATTTCAACTGAGCATCTCTATCCTGAGACTCTACTGGTAAAATTAAAAGTTTGATGTTTTGTGGAAAACAGCAGATAGAGGTTATCACAACTTCATCAGACAACTATCCATCATTTCTGCTATCACATTAATGCCAATAAGTATCATGTAACTTTGCAGGAAATATTTACCATCATTCAGTAAAATTTTTATCCATAAAAAACCACAAAAGTTATTAATATTTTCCTTTGGTCATATCTGTAATCTAATTGATTTAATTTTCCTAAAACTTAATATTGTCAACATTATATGTAATGGTTTGAAAATTATTCAGGTCCTTAAGACAGGCAAATCTGTGAATGATCTTTGCTAAGTGATCATTTCACTGAATTACTGTGTCTTTGGTTTTGTGACACATATATTTTGTGTTAGATTTTTCGTGAGAGAAAGAAGTATCATGAATGTCCTAATATTTCACTTTTGGAAATTTCACAGAAATCATTGACAAGTCCTGAATGGTATTTAACTGCTAAATAGTTTATAAAATAAAAATACAGAAAAATCACCTTGCAAGATATCAATTTACTAGGAGCAGAAAAAGGAATATAGTGATAAATTCTGGGTGTGTCCTCTGTTCTGTGACACAGATTTGTTAAGATTTTTATGACTAGCATGAACACAGTAGGCTGGAGCTTGCAGAAGGATTTTCCCTTGGAAAGTTCGATGAATAAACACTTGAGGCAAGTTCTCTGGGCTATCACGTTTATCTTTTCCCCCCTTAAATATAGCAAAAGGAACAAATCTTACTGAAGAAATGAAAGAAGTATATATGAAACTGACAAGAACAGTTGGAATTCCAATAATAAACATCAGGAATCTGTACCATACAGGTAAATTTACTGTTCTTTGTTCATAAAAAAATTAAGAGAAATTACTAGCCAAGAATCTTCATTGTCCCTCTACATGAAAATATTCGCAAATAACTTCCTTGAAAATGATATGATTAATTTCCTATTTCATTCTGTCTATTTGCTATATTCACAGACATGTGTCCTAAGTAAAAACCTCAACCTAGTTAAACACTACTCATCTTAACTAATTTTAGAATGCAACTCACTCATGTAATCAACAATAAAAAGCATTCATGATTGAAGAGTGGATTATGTTTTACTTTACCACAATGCACAAAATTCGTACAAAAAAATAACCCAATTTTATTAAACGATGGGCTTTTAAAATCATTATTTTTTATAACTGCTTTCTTCATAATAAACAATAAAACACAATTATCTTCTCTTATTTTTATTTTCCATCTACTTCATAAGTCTTAACACTACATCATCATCATAATAATTAGATTCTTCACAGATTTATAATAAAGATTAACAAGAATATTTCTATATATTGTTCACCTAACATTTCATAAGTGCATGCACTCCAAACCCTACTCCTGAAGAAATTAATCATCAATTAAGTACAATCCCAAAATATAAGTAAATATCAAATAATCATCCTTATATGAATTTTTGCAATGAACTCTATTTTTGAAAATTGCTTCAACCCATACACCTTCGATAATAGTTTTATAAAGGCATTTGATACCATATAACTTAATTTAATTTTCATTACACAGGAGTAAGCTTAAGAGGATTAAAAATATGTGGATGAACAATGTCTTCATAGGATCACAACCATACACACACACTTGGAAGAACTTTTTCTTTCTAAATTGTACTTTCATGTTTCTATTGGAATCATTATAGTTCATTTTGGTTTCATCATCCCATGTCATTACTAGGCCATAGATTTGTGTGTGTGTGATTAAGTGCAAAAATATAATAGTACACTTGATTACACCAGAGGTGAAAGTTAAAACCCCAGTTAAAGCTGAAATATCATGAGCTTTAGAAATAGCCATGAAAACTTTGAGCTGAAATTGACCTCAATTCCTCCCTTTTGAAAACTAACTTCCATGGTAACAAACAAACTTCCATGGATGCAAGCTTCGAAAGGAAGAAGGCAGCCAAAATTCCTACTCAGCTGAGAAAACTATAAACTATATACAACCATATACAAGACCGAATTGACACAAAACCCCTAAAGATGCTATAGTTATAGGGGTTTTGTAGTAGAAATAAAACAGTATGCTCTTATTTCATTTTTGTTTTGGTAGGTTTTATTTCTCTGTTTATTTTTTATTTTATAATTCATATACATGTCAAATGATATCCCCTTCCATGTCACCCCTCCACAAACCGCCCATCCCATCTATCCTCTCCATACTCCCCTTTACTTCTATGAGGTTGATCCTCTACCCACTCACACTCTCCTTCCTCACCACTCTAGCACCCCCTTATTCTTGGGCATCAATCCTACACAGGACCAAGGGACTCCCCTCCCTCAGATAAAGCCATTTTGTGCAAGATATGTATCTAGAGCCATGGGACACTCCACTCTTTGGCTGGTGGTTTATTCTCTGGGGGCTCTGAGTGGTCCAACTAGTTGATACTGTTCTTCCTTTGAGGTTACAATTCCCTTCAACTGCTTCAGTCCTTCCATTATCTACACTGTTATAGTTCCTGGATTCAGCCAGATGTGAATACCTGCATTTGTATTGGTCAGCTGCTGGTAGAAGCTCTCATGGAACAGCCATCTGTAGCTACTGTCAGCAAGTGTTTCTTGGAATTAGAACTAGTGAGGGGTTTTGATGTCTGCAAAACAGATGGGATGGGTACCTATGTGAGATGGTCTCTGGATGATCTTCCCTTCATTCTCTGTTCCCTTTTTCGTCATTGTCTTTCCTTTGGACAGAAGGAAAAAACTGTTTTAGTGGAGCCTACAGTTAAGAGACTTTTAATTGCAAAAATACTTTGGATTTTAAAAAAGATGGATATTTTAAAGAGATTGAAATTTTAGGTTTGAAGTTCTGGTCGTACAGATATTTCATTTACTTGGTGTGTCGGAAATTTGGACTTTGGAGCAGCCTGTTCTCTCAAAACTAGTCAGAGAGTGCTTATCACTGTGAGCCCAATCCTTACTTTTTATTCTGAGAGTGGAGGGAAACTGGTCTTTCTTGTAAGGGTTTTCCAATTAGATATTCTGGTATCAGCAGGGCTTACTTGTCCCCTATTTAGGTTGCTCATCTGTAATAGCAAGGGAAGTGGGGGAGGGGGATCAGTACACTGGTGGCTCAAAAGAAGTTTAGAACACACTGAATTCTGCCCCCTTGTGGGTGCCATCCCTGTCACATTTTGAAGAGAACCAGTGCTCCTCTAGGAAGCTCCAGGCAATTGGACTGCATTGCTCTGGATGCTGTCAGACCCAGCCTCAAGGTCTGGACTGACTATCCTTAAGGACAGTCATTATCCTCCAGGCCCCTGTCCCTGCTTCTCTCTCAGTTCTCCACAAAACAAGAGACTTTCTTTATCTCATGTGCTGAGTGATGTCAGTCCTGCTTCGCATATACTGATTAGATTAGTTGGGCCTTAGAAGAATTTCTTTCTCTCAACTGTTTACCAGGAAAACTGTCAGTGAGAATGGCTCAGACATCTAGTCTTAGCGTGGTTCCTATAATTAAGAGCAGGGAATATGAAGATAAGGCAGACTTATCAATATATTTCAAAAGTCTAGCTTTAATTGACATCTCTAATGCTTTGCACAAGAAACAGGAAAGTGTAGGTTGACTTCAAAGAGTAACATATGCGGTCCATGTGAAAATCAGGATATTTCTATTGAGAAATGTGCTGGACTTTAAAGAATTTCTTCCACCATGTCAGTCCCACTATGTTCCCATCTTAACAAGTACATTGTGAAGGCAGAAGTGGTATAAGAGTGTTCTCATCAGCATCTAGATCTCCAAGGATACTTGTCACTCTGTGACTTCAAGATATCTGTGTCACAGTGGTACTTGGTTAGCAATGAAGTCTTTGTAGTACCACAGAGCAGGAAGTAGTGACTCAAAGCAGGGAGTAGGAAGGATGACCATGGCCGTCCTTTCAGAATTTACACTTTAAAGCTGAGACACACTGTAAAAACTCATGTCTTTCTTACATTTAACCAATGGAATGTACAGAGATTATCTTAGTCCCTTGGTGTGATGGTTTTAGACATGACAAGAAATGCTTTATGTTAATCTGATTGTGCTAGTAATCTTATGCCAACTAGTCAAAAACCTATAGTCACTTATGAAGAGGAAACCTCAAATAGGATCTGCCTACATTAGATGGGTCTATAGGAATGCTTGTTGGGATTTAAAAAAAAAAGCATTTAAATTTTGTTCATATAATATGGTTTTAACAAATTCTTTCCCTTCTTTACCTCCCTACCAATCAACTCAGAGACACAGTGAAACTTATAGAAGTTATGAACCAAATGAATTTAACAGACACCTATAGAACATCTCACCCTAAAACAAGACTACAAATGATATGCACTCACTGTTAAGTAGATATTAGATAAAGAACATGGAATACCCATGATACAACTCATTGGTACTATCCATCACCTACACCTCTGATCAGGATTGTCTTTCTGACTCATCTTTGCATAGATTCTTGAACCTTGAAAGGGAGAGCTTGATGAAGAAATCCTCTTTAAGCCCTAACATTCCAAGTATCTCACTCTCTGTGGATTGTCAAGTTGTGGCTATCTTTGTTTATTACCAACTTCTGTAGAAGAGTCACCTCTGATGAAGGCTGAGTAATATACATAAACATATGGGTAGAGCAATTAGGATTCATTAGAAGTCATTATACTGATGTGTTCATTTAGCACAATTAAAAATAGCAAAATTTCAACTAGGGTTTTATGAACTGTCTAGTGTCAGATGCTTGCCTGAGATTCACTCCCAAATTAACCCTTCTTTAGTAGTTTCTTTTTTATTCTTTATACCACTGTACTCTATTTCCCTTTCCTTAGAGAGCTCCTCCTCCTTCATGTTCCCATATTAGATAGCTCATCTCTCTTACTCTAAATGAAACACACACATGAATAAAAATTACAAGCTAATTCCAAACATAATTGAAAGCAGGCATTTTGTGTCTTTCTGGGTCTGGTTTGCCTCTTGGACATTTTCCTGATTAACGGTTGATGGGAGAAGATCCAGTATACAGTAAGTGGCACTATCCCTTCACAAATGATGATAAAATAAATAAGAAAGCAAGCTGAGGGTGGGGCTTGAAAGATGACTTAGTGTTTAAGAGCACTGGCTGCTCTTTTAGAAGGCCAGGGTTTGAATCCCAGAACTCAGGTGGCAGCTCATGTGTAGCTCCAGTATCAAAGGACCATGTTCCCTATTCTGGTCTGTGAACCCTGGACAAAAAAGGCCCACAGATATCCACCCAAGCAAAACAATCTAATAATATATATGTACATTAATGTATATATAATGTTATTAAAACAAAAGTTAAAAGTAGCTTATATATTTTGTAAGAAGAAAAGCTGAGAAATCTGTGCTGAGAAAGCCAGCAAATAAGTAGCCTTTATCCATTTGCCCTTCCTATTGTCCGACATGAGTTCCTACCTTGATTTCTCTCAGTGATGGAGTGCAATGTAGAAGATTAACACAAATTAAGCCTTTTTCCAAAGGGAAAAGAGGAAAGGGTGGATGGGATGGGGATTTGTTGAAGGCAACCTGGGAATTGGGCTATCATATAAAATGTAAGTAAATACCAAAATTAATGAAAAAATTATTCCTGTGCAGAAAACCAATGTGCAGAACACATAAATGCTTACCTACAATCTCCTAAACTCACATGTGTGGAGCTTGGGCATGAATGTTTTCCATCTGTACCTGTAGGCCACCGAAATCCTCATCAACCCTGTGGAGTTCAACCCTGACTTTCTGGCACAGATGCTCCTCAAAGTGAAGTGGGCAGTGCTTGTGCAGGCAGCAGACACATCAGTATTGGCCGAGGTACTAAAGAGCCAGCTGACAGCTATGAACCGGACAAGATGTTTTTGAGGAAGATGTACCCACATATGACTTGAAATCGATGTCCTGGAGGGTGCCCCGCAATGCCCAGAATCTGGACATCTTTTCCACATCAGCCGCAGGATCTGCAATATGATGTTGAATTATGAGGAGACAGAGAAGTAACCTTGCTAACCACCACACTGATAGGTGGGAGTGGGTGCGCAGGTGGAGGAATATGCTCATGGAATCAGGGGCACAGGGGATGTGACAGGGGTGTTCTGGGAAAGTGGGAAACTGGGGAAGAGATCAACATTTGAAATGTAAATTAAAAAAATATCCAATTAAAAAAAAAAGACCAACCAAATAATACACAGGGAGGGGCCCATGGCTGCAGGGGCATATGTATGGGAGGATGGCCTAGTTGGACACTAGTGGGAGAATAGAAGCATGGCCCAGGAAGAACCCTTGCCTCAGTGTAAGGGAATGTCAGGACAGGAAAGCAGGAGTGGTTATATTAGTGAGTAGGGGGAGGTGGGATGGGATAGTGGGTTTTCGAAGGGGAAAACAGGAAAGGATTTGAAATGTAAAAATAGAAAATATTTAAGAAAAGAAAAGAAAAGAAGAGAAGTGAAGAGAGGAGAGGAGAGGAGAGGAGAGGAGAGGAGAGGAGAGGAGAGGAGAGGAGAGGAGAGGAGAGGGGAGGGGAGGGGAGGGGAGGGGAGGGGAGGGGAGGGGAGGGGAGGGGAGGGGAGGAGGGGAGGGGAGGGGAGGGGAGGGAAGGGAAGGGAAGGGAAGAGAAACCCTGCCTCAAAAAAAAAGAAAGAAAAGAAAAAAGAAAAAAGAAAGAAAAAAAGGAAAGAAAGAAAGAAAGAAAGAAAGAAAGAAAGAAAGAAAGAAAGAAAGAAAGAAAGAAAGAAAGAAAGAAAGAAAGAAGGGAGGGAGGGAGGGAGGGAGGGAGGGAGGGAGGGAGGGAGGGAGGGAGGGAGGGAAGGAAGGAAGGAAGGAAGGAAGGAAGGAAGGAAGGAAGGAAGGAAGGAAGGAAGGAAGGAAGGAAAGAAGGAAGGAAGGAGGGAAGAAAGAAAGGAAGGAGGGAAGAAAGAAAGAAAGAAAGAAAGAAAGAAAGAAAGAAAGAAAGAAAGAAAGAAAGAAAGAAAGAAAGAAAGAAAGAAAGAAAGAAAGAAAGAAAGAAAGAAAGGGAGCAAAGCACCAAAGCACTCACATGCATGCAGAGTAGCACTGGTTCCAAAGACAGCCCTTTCCTAATGATACTATAGCACATGGTTTCACAAGATGGATTCTGATCATGTTCTCAGATAGGGCATTTTACTATACTATCTAGGTTATCCCCACATGGTCACAAGAAACAAAAGGAAGCCAAGATCAGAGTCAGAAGCAGGCCTTATACTGATGCCAAGCGCAGGCTGTGAGGCACACCAGGCTTTCTGTTTTCAAGCTTCCAGAGAATGGTTCTCAACCTTCCTAATGCTGTAGTTCCTTCACATATATACTTCCTTAAGCTATGGTGAGCCCCTCAATATAATTATTTTTGCTACTTCATAACTATAATTTCCTACTGTTATAAATCCTAACATAAATATCTGACATAAAGATAGTTTTAGACAACTCCCATGAAAGTGTCACAAGGACTCACAATCTACAGGTTGCCATTCAAGGTGTCAGGCACAAGTAAAACTAGCCAGTCCCTAGATTTTCACACTTTCTGCCTTCTGGAACTGTACTAGGATAGATGTGCTCTATTTTAGTTGTCTAAGAATGTGATCATCTGTAACACTACCTGGAAGCACACATGCCCAAGTGGATGAGGGAGTCTCTTTTCCTGTCCTGGAATCTTGGCAGTGTTGAGTCAGTTCAAATCAAATAGAAGAAAAAGGATACTGGATGAATTCCTACTCAAAGGCTTTGGAGACAACAGCGATTCTGTTTTGTTTTTAAGGAGAATGGGAGAGGATTTGTGCTCCATGAAAATGGTCCATACATTCACTAATTTGATGCCTACCTGTCTATTTGTGTGTGCTTTGTACTTTTGTCTGCTGTGTGTCATGCTCTGTGTTCTTGATTATTAACACTAGGGTCCTCACAATACCTTCAAAATGAAACTCTTCTCAGTATGAAAAACTTTCATACTTGTCCTCTGTTTACAATATGATTCTTTAAAAAATAAGTTTCTAAGCCCTTTGTACAAACAATAAGATCTACATTTCTGTGAAGACACTTTTAATTGAAAATACATCTTTTCATTCAATACATTCTGATTACAGTGCCCCCAAATCCTTCTACATCCTCTCCATTTCTCCTCTCACCCAAATTCACAGCTTTTTCTTTCTCCCTTTATTAAAATACAAGCAGGCATCTAAATATTAATGATACTAGTAATGATAATAATAACAACAATAATGATGATTAAGATACAATAATAAAAAAAAGAACAAGAATAGAAGAAAGCAAACAGAATAAAACTAGCCAAAGAAAAAGCACAAGAAATACACATGTAGACAGAGATATACATGTTCACAAACACTCTGAAATCCCATAAAAAGATAAAACTGGAAACCATACTATATAAACAAGTGGCCCTTAATGTTTTCTTTAAAGAACCCTGCCAATACTTTATTACATAAAGAACCTCAAAGATTGTCATTAAGTTTGATTTGCATTTGCCAGGTAATGCTGAACTAGAGGCTTAGATTTAAGCATGGTTTGCATACCAAGTGATACCCTATCACTGGATATGCAAAAAATGGGAAAAAATGGAAGAACATTTTTTTTTCCTTTCCAAGCTACAGACTGGAAATAATTTCTGAATTAAAGGTAGGGGCATTTATAACCTTCCCTCTCATTGCTTGGACTCTTTTTGTCGGAGACCTTACAGGCACTGTGCATGCAGATGCTGCTAGAGTCTCTTTGAGTTCAATGCACCTGTGCTTAGAAGGCTTTGGGGTGAGAGTTTTAACCACATCCATCTATGAAACGAACAGGATGATAAGAAATAACAATGGTTCATTGAAACTTAGGTTGCTTCATTTTCTATTCTCATGCTGGCTTGCAGTATGACCACCTTCATAGTCTCTGTGAGTTTTGACATGATGAATGAACAGGTAATCTTCAGAGAATATATAGAAGTAAAGCTCAAGGAATATATGAGATGGATCAATGTGTAAGGGTGAGTGCCTGAACTTCATCTCTGAAACATAGACAAGGTAGAAGAAGAGGATTGGTTTTTCCACATTTTCCTGAAATCTCTACATATATGCAGTGGTATGTGCACAGTTACATACATATGTACACACTCAAACAGGTGTACACACAATGAGAATACATTAAAATGTATAAAATAATATAAAAACAAGCAGACCCCAAACCGGAAGTTTCAGAGCTACTATAGATATTGGAATTAGAGGGTGTTTGTTTCCCACAAACCTCCATGCAGACGGGAGGTTTTACACCTACTTTCCCACAAGTAAGACTTGCCTTGAAGCACTTGCTTGAGATTCCTAAGAGTTCGTTTTTCTTGCCACATCTGCAGAAGCCTCTGTATATTCTGAGTGCCCTAGATGCTGGAGAATCAGGAAAATGCACATGCAACATAGACTTCCCACAACTGCTGAAGGCAGGACCTCTTTTCTTTCTTTTACTGAAGAAGTATCTTTTCCATTTTCTGAACAACAGACAGTAGTAGTTTCCTTGCTAATGAACATGGCTCTGTTTTGGTTAAGTAGATTTATTAGTTTCAAATCAGATAATACCATACAAGTTCATTTCCAGAAGGGTTAAGTGGAATAGAATTTGTGTTGTTTATTGCTAACTTAGATGCCAATTTATAACCACAGAGCACTTTGAGGTGAGTGGAAAATATTTTAAAATTATAAAATACATAGTATTCCATACCAAATTTTTTGTCAAATAGGCTTTTTATGTAAGATCAACCAAAAATTAACAGACAACTATCAAACAGTTAAAGCATACAATATGGAAACAAATTGAAATAAAATGCTTATTTAGAAATGGTAAAAGATAAACAAGCTTTTATGCAATCTGCTTAATAGTATAAGTAA
>NW_028227277.1:11531808-11606808 GCF_978045245.1 Mus caroli
TTTTATGATATGAAATATAACTCTTCCAAATTTTCTAGACTTTTAACTTTCTTTACATTCTGTCCCTGCAATATGCTAATCTTCCTTAGCCTGGGAATTCTGTCTGAGTTTTCTGACTTTGTATGTTCATAGTGAGATGGGTCCATCATCTGTTACATGTATTCTCACACAGGTTACATGTATAGGGACTATCAGCAATGTGGGTCAGCTGGTGTTTATTGAGGTGTCATTTCTGAAGGAATAGTCTCCCACATTCAATACAGTTAAAAGGCTTCTTTCCTGTATGGAATCATTGGTGTTTTACTAAGTTTGTATTACGACTAAAGGTTTTCTGGCAGTAGGAACACTGATGTATTTTTATTTATTGGTGAGTCAGGTAATGCATTTTAAAATCTGAATTGTGTTCTTCTGCATGTGTGTGTGTGTGTGTGTGTGTGTGTGTGTGTGTGTGTGTGTGTGTGTGTGTGTGTGTGTGTGTGTGTGTTATGTGTGCACGGCCCAAGGAGAACAGAAGATCTGGAGATACAAGTTGTTTTTATGTCTTTGTTTTTCGTCTGTTTGTTTGGTTTTATTTGTTTTTTTCTAGACGAGGCTTGTTTGTTTACCCCTGGCTGTCCTAAAACTCACGCTGTAGACCAGGGTGGCCTCAAACTCAGAAATCTCCCTGCCTCTGCCCTCAACAATTCCTGGGATTGAAGGCATGTGTGACCACTGCCTAGCAACAGGCAGTTTTATTTTATTTTATTTTTTTAACTATATGTGGGGCTATAAAAAGAACAGGAAATTTAACATGTACTGTTGACCATTGAGCCATCTCTCCCATCACAATGCAAAAAATAACAAGGATGTATCAGGTAGGAAAATTATGTATAATGGATATAAGGGCTTATCAATAATTGTATAAGAGTTCAATAATCACAACAAAAAGTAAAACATCTTAGTCTAGACATATATATACAAGATGCCAAGTAACTTTCAACAAAACACAAAAAACACAATTCAATGAAGGAAGGCTAGAAATTTCAATAAATGATGCGGCGCCAATTGGAAATGGGGATGAGTGTTCTTGGTTTTGAACTTGACTACATCTAGAATTAACTAAAACCCAACTGACTGGGCAAGACTGTAAGGGAATTTCTTCTTTATAATTTGAAATGGTAAGATCCACTTTGAATCTGTATTTTTCAAATGGGAAAAGTCACCTTCAACCTGGCACACAGCTATATAAAAGTTCTGCAGCCTATATAAAAGACATGGAAAAAGAAAGTTATTTTGTTGTTGTTGTTTGGTTTTTTTTTTCTGTTTTTTTTGTTTGTTTGTTTTGATTTTTTTTTTTTTGCCTGTTTGCCCTCATTGGCAAGTCCATTCCTTCCCTGGTATTACAGGCCATTTTTCAGAATTACAGAAGACACTGAACATGACCTGAGATATCCAGCCTCATTGACTGAACAACTATTAGATTCTTTGAACATCAGTTGGTAGAAAGCAATTGTTGATTCACATCATGTAACTTTAAAGTATATTTAAAGTATATGTAAAGTATATTATATAACAAAATATTACAAATGGTAGAAAATATTACATACCTCTAAAATGCTCAGCATCCTTAATCATCTGAGAAATGCAAATCAAAACAAGCCTGAGATTCCATATCACACCAGTCAGAATGGCTAAGATTAAAAATTCAGGTGACAGCAGATGCTGGCAAGGATGTGGAAAATCTGGAAAGAACTCATATACACCTCAACAGAGGAATGGATACAAACAATGTGCTACATTTACACAATGGAGTACTCAGCGATTGAAAAGAATGAATTTACGAAATTCCTAGGTAAATGGTTGGACCTGGAGGGCATCATCCTGAGTCAGGTAACCCAATCGCAAAAGAACTCACACAACATGTACTCACTGATAAGTGGATATTAGCCCAGAAACTTAGTATACCCCAGATATAAGAGACAATTTGTAAAACACATGAAACTGAAGAAGAACGAACACCAAAGTGTGGACACTTTGTCCCTTCTTAGAATTGGGAACAATCACCCATGGAAGGAGTTACAGAGACAAGGTTTGGAGCTGAGACAAAAGGATGGACCATCTAAAGAGTGCCATATCGAGAGATCCATCCCATAATTAGCCTCCAAACGATGACACCATTGCATACACTAGCAAGTGTTTGCTGAAATGACCCTGATATAGCTGTCTCTTTTGACACTAGGACGAGACCTAGCAAACACATAAGTGGATGCTCACAGTCAAAAATTGAATGGATTACAGGGCCCCCAGTGGAGGAGCTATAGAAAGTATCCAAGTTGCTAAAGAGATCTGCAACCATGTAGGTGCAACAACATTATAAACTAACCAGTACCCCGGAGTTCTTACTCTAGCAGCATATGTATCAAAAGATGACCTAGAAGGCCGTCCTTGGAAAGAGAAGCCCATTGGACAAACACATTTTATATGTCCTAGTACAGGGGATGCCAGGGCCAAAAAGTGGGAATGGGAGGGTAGGGGAGTGGGGCAGAGGGCATGGGGGACTTTTGGGATAGCATTGGAATTGGAATTGAGGAAAATATGTAATAATAAAAAAAAATAAAACAAAACTGCCAGTTGAGTTTGAGCATCTATTTAATATCATCTCAAGAGAACTCTACAGAGGAAAATTAAAAATTAAAAATAAATAAATAAATAAATAAATAAATAAATAAATAATATATAATATATACATAATAGTTTTATAAAATCATGCATATATATATATATATATATATATATAATTTTTATTTTTTATAATCAAACTCAGGGGTGAGATCAACTAAGTGGAAACAAGAAGAACTATTCAAAGAATCAACCAATCAAGGAGCTGGTTCTTTGAGAAAATCAACAAGATAGATAAACCCTTAACCAGACTCACTAGAGGGCATAGGGAAATTATGCTAATTAACAGAATCAGAAATGAAAAGGGAGACATAACAACAGACCCTGAAGAAACCCAAAACACCATCAGATCCTTTTACAAAAGGCTATAGTCAACAAAACTGGAGAACCTGGATGAAATGGACAAGCTTCTAGACAGATACCAAGTACCAAAGTTGAATCAAGATCAGGTTAATGATCTAAACAGCCCTATATCCCCTAAAGAAATAGAAGAAGTCATTAATAGTCTCTCAATTAAAAAAAGCCCAGGACCAGATGGGTTTAGTCCAGAGTTCTATCAAACCTTCAAAGAAGATCTAATCCCAGTTCTTCACAAACTATTACACAAAATAGAATCGGAAGGTACTCTACCCAACTCATTCTATGAAGCCATAATTACTCTGATCCCTAAACCACATAAAGACCCAACAAAGATAGAGAACTTCAGACCAATTTCCCTTATGAATATTGATGCAAAAATCCTCAATAAAGTTCTCGCTAACTGAATTCAAGAACACATCAAAACAATCATCCATCCTGACCAAGTAGGTTTCATCCCAGGGATGCAAGGATGGTTCAATATACGAAAATCCATCAATGTAATCCATTATATAAAAAAACTCAAAGATAAAAACCACATGATCATCTCGTTAGATGCTGAAAAAGCATTTGACAAAATCCAACACCCATTCATGATAAAAGTCTTGGAAAGATCAGGAATTCAAGCCCATACCTAACCATGGTAAAAGCAATCAACAGAAAACCAGTAGCCAACATCAAAGTAAATGGTGAGAAGCTGGAAGAAATCCCACTAAAATCAGGGATTAGACAAGGCTGCCCATTCTCTCCCTACCTATTCAACATTGTACTTGAAGTCCTAGCCAGAGCAATTAGACAACAAAAGGAGGTCAAGAGGATACCAATCGGAAAAGAAGAAGTCAAAATATCGCTTTTTGCAGATGATATGATAGTATACATAAGTGACCCTAAAAATTACACCAGAGAACTTCTAAGCCTGATAAATAGCTTCGGTGAAGTAGCTGGATATAAAATTAACTCAAGCAAGTCAATGGCCTTTCTGTACACAAAGGATAAACAGGCAGAGAAGGAAATTAGGGAAACAACACCTTTCTCAATAGTCACAAACAATATAAAATACCTTGGCGTGACTCTAACAAAGGAAGTGAAAGATCTGTATGACAAGAACTTCAAGTCCCTGAAGAAAGAAATTAAAGAAGATCTCAGAAGATGGAAAGACCTACCATGCTCATGGATTGGCAGGATCAACATTGTAAAAATGACTATCTTACCAAAAGCAATCTACAGATCCAATGCAATCTCCATCAAAATTCCAACTCAATTCTTCAACGAACTAGAAAGGGCAATCTGCAAATTCATGTGGAACAACAAAAAACCTAGGATAGCAAAAACTCTTCTCAAGGATAAAAGAACCTCTGGTGGAATCACCATGCCTGACCTAAAGCTGTACTACAGAGCAATTGTGATAAAAACTGCACGTTACTGGTATAATGAAAAACAAGTAGACCAATGGAACAGAATTGAAGACCATGAGATCAACCCACATACCTATTGTTACTTGATCTTTGACAAGGGAGCAAAAACCATCCAGTGGAAAAAAGACAGCATTTTCAACCAATGGTGCTGGCACAACTGACGGTTATCATGTAGAAGAATGTGAATTGATCCATTCCTATCTCTTTGTACTAAGGTCAAATCTAAGTGGATTAAGGAACTCCACATAAAACAAGAAACACTGAAAATTATAGAGGAGAAAGCAGGGAAAAGCCTCGAAGATATGGGTACAGGGGAAAAATTCCTGAATAGAACAGCAAAGGCTTGTGCTGTAAGATCGAGAATTGATAAATGGGACCTCATAAAGTTGCAAAGCTTCTGCAAGGCAAAAGACACTGTCAAGAAGGCAGAAAGACCCCCAACAGATTGGGAAAGGATCTTTACCTATCCTAAATCAGATAGGGGACTAATATCCAATATATATAAGGAAATCAAGAAGGTGGACTCCAGAAATTCAAATAACCCCGTTAAAAAATGGGGCTCAGAACTGAACAAAGAATTCTCACCTGAGGAATACCGAATGGCAGAGAAGCACCTGAAAAAATGTTCAACATCCTTAATCATCAGGGAAATGCAACTCAAAACAACCCTGAGATTCCACCTCACACCAGTCAGAATGGCTAAGATCAAAAATTCAAGTGACAGCAGATGCTGGCGAGGATGTGGAGAAAGAGGAACACTCCTTCACTGTTGGTGGGATTGCAAGCTGGTACAACCACTCTGGAAATCAGTTTGGCGGTTCCTCAGAAAATTGAACATAATACTACCAGAGGATCCAGAAATACCTCTCCTGGGCATATATCCAGAAGATGTTCCAACCGGTAAGAAGGACACATGCTCCACTATGTTCATAGAAGCCTTATTTATAATAGCCAGAAGTTAGAAAGAACCCAGATGCCCCTCAACAGAAGAATGGATACAGAAAATGTGGTACATTTACACAATGGAGTACTACTCAGCTATTAAAAGGAATGAATTTATAAAATTCCTAGGCAAATGGATGGATCTGGATGGCATCATCCTGAGTGAGGTAACATATTCACAAAGGAACTCACACAATATGTACTCACTGATAAGTGGATATTAGCCCAAAAACTTAGGATACCCAAGATATAAGATACAATTTGCTAAACACATGAAAGTCAAGAAGAACGAAGACCAAAGTGTGGACACTGTGCCCCTTCTTGGAATTGGGAACAAAACACCCATGGAAAGAGTTACAGAGACAAAGTTTGGAGCTGTGAAGAAAGGATGGACCATCTAAAGGCTGCTATATCCAGGGATCCATCCCATAATCAACTTCCAAACGCTGACACCATTGCATACACTAGCAAGATTTTGCTGAAAGTACCCAGATATAGCTGTCTCTTGTGAGACAATTCCGGGGCCTAGCAAACACAGAAGTGGATGCTCACAGTCAGTTATTGGATGGATCACAGGGCCCCCAATGGAGGAACTAGAGAAAGTACCCAAGGAACTAAAGGGAACTGCAACCCCATAAGTGAAACATTATTATGAACTAACCAGTACCCCAGAGCTCTTGACTCTAGCTGCATTTGTATCAAAAGATGGCCTAGTCGGCCATCACTGGAAAGAGAGGCCCATTGGACTTGCCAACTTTATATGCCCCAGTACAGGGGAATGCCAGGGCCAAGGGGTGGGGGAGGGTGGGTGGGGGACTGGTGGTGGAGTGTATTGGGGACATTTTGGATAGCATCGGAAATGTAATTGAGGAAAATACCTAATAAAAATAAATAAATAAATACATACATACATACATACATACATACATACATAAATTATATATAATATATACATATACATCATAGTTTTATAAAATCATGCATTGTATATATATATATATATATATAATTATTTTTATTTTTTATTTATTTACTTAATTATTTTTGCTGTACGTTTTGTTTCCCTAGAGAGCCATGACACATAATAGGTAAAAGAATCAGCCTCAATCTCAACTTCAAACTGTTTGTAAATTAATTCACAAGGGCATGGATTTAAATATAAGAACAAAATAAAAGATTTAGGAAAACTGGAAGATATCTATGACTAAGTGAATTAAGAGTTCTAGATTTCATGGAAGAAATATTCATTCTAAAAGGAATAATTGATCCTCATTAAAACTAAGAACTTTTATGCTGAGCTGGATCGTGGTGGTGGTGGTAGTTGTGGTGGTGGTGGTGGTGGTAGTGGTGGTGGTGGTGGTGGTGGTGGTGGTGGTGGTGGTACATGTTTTAAACTCAGAACTTGGGAGGCAAAGGCAGGTGAGTTTGTGGTCAGGCCTGTGTACAGAGTTATCTTGAAGATGGCCAGGGTTATGCAGAGAAAATATATCTTGAAAAACAAACAACCCAAAAAACAAAAAAATAACATAGAAAAGAAATATTATTTTGTAGCACTTCCTGATTCAACAGTGAAGAAGCAATCTAAATCAATTATAACCCAAAAGGTAATTTCTCCCAAGGTGTATTTTTCATGAGCACAGTCCAGGTTACACAATGCATACACAAAGGAAAGGAGTTATTTTTACCTACAGAGGTGGTTAGCTTGTAGATGTCCAGCATTAAAGCACTGTATAGTGCCTCCTTGGATGGGTTAAGTATAGCCCATTCTTCCTCAGATAAATGCATTTGTATATCTTCAAATGTTAACAAGTCCTAAAGAAGAGAAAGGACTTGAATTTCTTACTGAAGCAGAAGCAGTTCTAGTACCTGCCTGTGAATCATGTCATAGGCTGCATGCTGAAGAAATTATCAGTAAAGTATTTAGGTGGAGAAATTGAGATGACCAGAGGTAGGCAAGTGGACAAGTTAATTGGTTGTAAAATACCCAGTTTCCACTCTGATCCTGCCAAGTATAGTCCTATGGAGATCAGTAAGGTCGAATGTACCCGATAACATTTGGTGTCTTAGCAACAGGGAAAAACTAAATGAGACTGCCTGAAAAAGGGAAATGTTAAAATAAAAGAAAACAATAACAAAAAGCAATCTGACTTTCTCCAGCCCCATGGCTACTTAACACCACCAAACCACTAGGAAACACTAGTGTTGGGCACATTGTTGTGTTGCCATAAAGCTGCCCTGATCATTTGCTTTCTTGGGTGTTATCCTTCATGAAGTGATTTCTCTCTTTTCCTTCTCTGTAAAATATAAAAGACTGAACTTAAAAGCACTATCTGAAGTGATACATGAGTCCCAACCTCTCTCTATAAGATCCGGTTACCATGAGTCAGCCAAAATAAACTCCGCCTGACATTCTTAGGTTGGATTATGAAAGAGGTGGTTTCTGTTGTCACTTAGTTCCCCCATCACTAGCAGCACCTAGAACATGGCACTAGGGTACACAGGCCAGTGGAAGTCCTCCTCTCTCAACTCATGGATGTATTTTCATAAAAGGATACGAGTCCCAGCATCTATTCTGCCTCTAGGGAACATAAATGCTAGCCCATGCTCCTATACTGAAAAAAACTCTCAATCACCATAGACAGAGAAAATAATATATATTCCATGACAAAACCAATTTTACACATAACGTTTCCATAAATCCAGCCCTACAAAGAATAATAGATGGAAAGCACCCACTGAAGGAGTGAAACTACACCCGAGAAGAAGCAAGAAAGTAATCTTTCAACAAATCCACACAAACGTACTTCCACCTCTAACAAGAAAATTAATATGAAGTAATCATATACCTTAATATCTGTTAATATGAAAATTAATATTACCAACATAACCTAATTAATTGAAATTCATAAATGTGAGTATTTAGAAATTAGCCGTGTGTCATTCTGTTGTCCCTAATTTGGAAAATGGGATTAATAGGTCCAATGTTGTACAATCCATATAGTCTTTCTGCTTTTTTGTACATAACACAGTCTTGCTGTGTGCCACATAATGGTCTTGAAATTATACTTCTCCTATCTCAGCCTCTCTATTTGTAGGATTGTTTATTTGTTGTTTTTACACTATACAATGGTTTTCAAAACAGGTTATATATTTCAAAACTGTTTATAAACCAAAATTAATGTAGACAATTAATTTGGGAGGTGGCTTATAAGAGAAAAACAAAGTGTGAGACTGAACATTTTGCTTGATATTTATTATTATTGTATCAATTCTGAAGAAGAGGACTTTATAAGTTACTACTATTCTGAGATGAATGCTTTTGAAAAAAAATCACATCCAATGTAAACTGAATCCTACCCTCAACTAACTTCTGTGACACCCTCCAAGCAGAACCATTCTTCATTGAAACAGTTGATGAACGACTTCAGGGATAGACCATCTTAATACACACACCATTCCTTAAGTGAATGTACCCTGTAACATGTATTCTGAGAATGACAACAATCACTCAAGTCAAATAGCTTTGACCATAGCAGGAAATTAGTATCCAAAATCATGCCTTCAATTCATTCCTTGGTGCAGCAAAATTGTGAACTCTTATCTTAGCTACTATGGAGGTAAAATTCTTTGGTGATGTGAGGGAAATTCAAGTAGATCCTTATTACAATGAAATCCAGTGTTCATAAACTTCTTATTTTGTTTGAATCACAGTAAGCCAAGATTTTTTTTTTAATTTCATTTTTTGTTAGATATTTTCTTCATTTACATTCCAATATTCCCCTACACCCTTCCCCGTCCTTGCTCCCCAGCCCACCTACTCCCAAGTCCTGTCCCTGGCAGTACTCTGTACTGAGGCATATAACCTTCTCAAAACCAAGGGCCTCTCCACCCACAGATGGCCTACCAGGCTATCCCCTGCTACATATTCAACTACAGACACAAGCTCTGGAGGTACTGGTTAGTTCATAATTTGTTCCTTATTTAGGGTTTCAAATCCCCTCAACTCCTTGTGTACTTTCTCTAGCTCCTCCATTGGAGGCCATGTGTTCCACTCAATAGGTGACTGTGAGGATCTACTTCTGTATTTGCCAGCCACTGGACTACCCTCACACAAGACAGCTTCAGAGTCCTCTTAGCATAATCTGTATATCAAGATTTTTAAGCTCAACTAAAAACAAAACAAACAAACAAAAAAAAAACAGAAAAAAATACTATTTATGTTCATTAAAAAAACAATAGTTATATATTATTTTAAAATATAATACAGTTAATATATTTGGAGTTACTTAAAATTTATATTGAGAAAAATGTATTTTCAGTATTGCTGCAGACAAACATCTACATAAGACTATTCAATTGATTGTTGTTTTATATCAAAAAAACTTTATAATATTCATTTTATTGTTACAATATTTTATAAATATTAAGGAACATGATAAAAAATGAAAGGTTTAATAGGTTTTGAGTGGGCATCAGCTAGAGGAGTTGTGGTACAAAAGAAAAATAAGAATGTGATGTAAGTCTGTTTACTTAAAATATGCTTTTAGATGTTAACAAATTCAGATAAATTGAAATTATGTATATTTTCTTATCATAATGCATTAAAACTTAAATCAAAACTATTTCTAGAATTGGTGGGATTGCTCAGCAGTTAGGAGCACTGGCTAATCTTTTACAGATCCTGAGTTCATTTCTCAGCAAAAACATGGTGGCTTACTACCGTTTATAAAGTGATCTGATGCCGCCTTCTGTCATGTAGGTGACCACATAAACAGAGCACTCACACATTTTAATAATGATAGACTTAAAAACTTTAAAATGTTTCTATTATTGTTTATTATTATTATTATTATTATTATTATTATTATTATTATTATGATGATGATGATGATGATGATGATGCCTAACTTCTTCCTTCCATTTCTTTCCACCAAACCAGCCCATATATCCCTCTTTGGTCTTTTTTAAAGTTATAGCCTTTTTGAAAAACTAATATACAAGTAGGAAAACATTGAAAGTAAATGGGAAGAATGACCTAGGATGCATGAAATACACACTAGTCTAGTTGAAAAAAAAAGAAAAAAGAAAAACTAGCTATTAAGAGCAACTGTTGGTTCGACAGTAGTGATTCATGCCTGCATTTGAGAGGCAGAAGCCAAAGATTTCTGAATTCAAGGCCAGCCTGTTGTAAGTTCCAGGAAAATCAGGGCTACAGAGAGAAACCCGGTTTATAGAAATAATAATAATAATAATAAATAAAACAAAAACCAAAAACAAACAAACAAAAAAAAAAAGCACCTGTACTATGCAGAGGACGGGGCACAAAGCACCCACATAGTGGCTCACAATTTGTGCACAGTCACGTTTTTTAGAGAATCAGTGCTCTCTTCCAGCCTCTGTATGCAACAAAGGCATAAGTGAGAGAGAGGTCCTGCCCAGTCAATCTCATAAGTGAGAGAGAGGGCCTGCAAGGCCTAATGTATGAGTGAGAGAGAGGGCCTGGGCTGCCTAGCACATAAGTGAGTGAGAGAGCCGGAGAGGCTAAGCACATAAGTGAGAGAGAGGGCCTGCACTGCCTAGCACACTCTTCTAATCCAGCTCAATATTAGGAAGGTGGAGACAGGAGGGTACCAGAGGTTGTAGGGATTCTGGATGCTCCTTTCTGAACTCTTAGGACAGCATAGACTCTTCTGGTTTGCGTATGTACATGCAGAAGTCCACAACATTAAATGCTTACGCATATAAATAAATAAAATCCAAAAATGCTTACAAGAGCCTCTACAGTTGAAATTAACTAGTGTCATTTGCAGTGTTTCATATGTTACACATTTGTTCAAGTTTTTCAAGTTTGTAAGGGCTTATCAACCTATAAACAGGAAATCATTTGTCTTAAAGCCAGTAGCTTATTCCCACCTCCTGAAAACTCACTTCAAAATGATGGTACCTGGTACTCCATGTACGCATGCGCAGCTTATATTCAGCCAATCAGCGCAGGCCTTGGGTGAGACCTCTTTTGTCCATTTGGCATCACTAAGGGTACATAGAGACCTCTATCCGGCCTGGCTCCTGACAAGTGTTTTTTTCCTTTGAGGATCTGAGCACGGAAGGGTGCGGTTGGAAGGTGTTCTCCTCTTAGAAGATCTGTAAGTGATAGTTGGCTCTGATCATGGTTGTTGGACAGTTGATCGAGGTGTTACGGGGTCGGACATCTCAGGCCCAGGTGGCCATTATGTGAGGAAAAGGCTCCTCATAGTCATTTCCTCTGGTATCTGAGGGTGAATGGAAGGTGGAGGACCGTATTCATGGAAGAGGAATGAACAGGTCAGGGGCAGAGAGGATTGGGAACCCTTTGAAGAGAAAAGCTTGGGGCCTTGGGATAGGATCAGAGAGCCGGCTGCAGGACTAGGGGTCGGGGGCCAGGGAGCCATGGGTGAGAAGCCTTGGCGCTTGTCCTGTGTGCTGTTCAGGATCCATTAGAAACACACTGAGGATTCCTCCCTCCTCGTTGTCTTGTCTAAGGTGTGTTCCTTTGATATACACTTTATGAACATTACAGACAGTAGAGTTGTATAAGAAGAATGAATGAAAAGAAGAAGAGGAAATATTGCAAGAGATTCATAAGTCAGCTGGTATGGATTCTGACCACGGATCCTTCCATCTCAATTGCCCATTTATTGGGATTAAAGACTTGCACTACCATGTTCAGCTTTTTCTCTCAATTTTATTTCTGTAGGATGGGATCTATCTTTGTAGTTCCGGCTGCCCTGTCTTGGGCTGGCCTCGAACTTACAACCTTCAGATGTTTGAAATCCTCGGCTTCCCCAAATCCCCATTTTCTCCAATATAAGGCCTTTATGTTTGGGTGGTGGTGATGAGTGTTTCTTGTAGACTAAGCGTTGGGTCTTTTTGATATGAACATACAGTTACCATGTTCTTTATCTTTCTGGATAGAACTGTGTGTTTACCTTAGACTGAGATAAACTGATAAACAGAATTGCTTATGTTTTGTTTAAAAAGAATGTATGGGTGATTCGATCAAAATTCAGATGCCTCAAAAATTACAGGCGAACAAATTTTGCTCATCGTTTTCTGGAAGGAGGGGATGAATCACATATTGAAATGTGGCCAGGTTATGTCTTTTTTAAACTGAGAAATGGCAGATTGTTAACTTTGGTTCTGAAGGAGTTTTTTTTTTTTTTTTTAAATAAGTTAAAGAAGTTTTTAAAACAAGTTGTGAGGGAAAGGGACATGATAAATAGGATACATAGAGAAAATGTTCCTGGGAAGTATATATATATATATATGTGTGTATGTGTGTGTGTGTGTGTGTGTGTGTATGGGTATATGTGTGTATGTATGTGTGTGTGTGTATGTGTATATTTGTGTATATATACACACACACACACACATATATATGCATCACCATATTGAATATGTATACAGAACTCTCTGATAAAGACAAATGATTAAAAATACTATATGTTAAAAAACAAAAGAAATGATCTTTCATTGAACTAAGATAATTATTTGATTTTTTTGTCATTTTAATTATTTAAATGATACCTTTTATTCAGATAACTAAGTTTTTTTTTTTCCTTTTAATTTTTTATTTTTTTTAAACTAAGAGGACTATTAAGTTCTTAAGAGAAGAATGGCGCTTAAGAAAATGATGGTGAAACCAAAGGAAGGTTACTTATTACTTTTGGACTGTGATGATGAAGAAGATGACATAAGTGTTTCAGAGGAGTCTCTTACTAAAGGTATAGCTTATCCAGTGTTGGGCATTAATTGTGTCCTGCATTTCATTAGACCTTTACCTAGTCTCCTAAAATGGAAGAAATCTTTGTTAAGAGTTTTCATAGACTTCATTTTTAATTTTACCTATATTTATCTATTCTTATACACGAGTTTTAGCAGCACATATACCTACTCTTGAAACTATAGTCACAATATGTTGAGAAACAATAACTTGCTATGATTTTGCCCCAGGAAAAAACCTGAACATAGTTCCTATAATATGTTTGCCATACATGAATTTATTTCATAATACCTGCAAATAAATTATTTCATTTCTTTTTCTATTATATACTTACTTTATTCACATTTCACATGTTATCCCCTTTTCTAGTTTCCCTTTCAAAAATCCCCTGTCCTCTCCCCTCTCCCCCTGCTCCCCAACACACCCACTCCCAATTCCTAGCCCAGGCATTTCCCAATACTGGGGCATAGGACCTTTATAGGAACAAGTGGCTCTCCTCCCATTGTTGACCAACTACTCCATCCTCTGCTACATATGCAGCTGGGTCCATATGCCCCATTATTTCTTTTCTTTGATTGGTGGTTTAGTCCCAAGAATTGTGGGGGTACTTGTTAGTTTATGTTTTTTTTTTTCCTCCTAAGTTCCTGCAAACTCCTTAAGCTCCTTGGGTACTTTCTCTAGCTCCATATTTGGGAACCCTGTGCTCAGTCCAATGGATGTCAGTGAACATCCACTTCTTTATTTGTTAGGCACTGGCAGTTCCTCTCAGGAGACAACTATATCAGTCTCCTGTCCCCAAGCTCTTGGTGCATCTTCAATAATATCTGGGTTTGGTGGCTGTTTATGGGATGGATCCCCAAGTGAGGCAGTGTATGGATTCGTTCAGTCTAAGCTCCAAACTTTGTCTCTGTAACTCCTCCCATGGGTATTTTGTTCCCCATTCTAAGAAGGAACAACATAATCACACTTTGGTCTTTCTTCTTGAGTTTCATGGGTTTTGCAAATTTTACCTTGGTCATTCTGGGATTCAGGGATAATATCCATTTATCAATGATTGCATATTATGTGTGTTCTTTTGTGATTGGGTTATCTCACTTAGGAAGATATCATCCAGATCCAACCATTTGTCTAAGAATTTCTTTAAATCATTGCTTTTAATAGCTGTGTAGTAATTCATTATAGATAAAGTACCATATTTACTATATTGATTCTTCTAAAGAGAGTCACCTGATTTCATTTCAAATTCTTGTTATTACACATAAGGCTGCTATAAACATAGTGAAGCATGTGTCCTTATTACAAGTTGGAACATCTTCTGGGTATATGCCCAGGAGGACTATTGCTGGATCTTCTAGTAGAATTATGTCCAATTTTCTGAGGAACCACCAGACTGATTTCCAAACTGTTTGTAACAGCTTGCAAATCCACCAGCAATGGAGTGTTCATATTTCAACACATTCTCGCCAGCATCTGCTGTTATCTGAATTTTACATCTTAGCCATTCTGACGGTTGTGAGGTGGGATGTCTGGGTTATTTTGACTTACATTTCCCTGATGATTAAGGATGTTGAATATTTTTTAGGTGCTTCTAAATCATTCGGTATTCCTTAGTTGGGAATTATTTGTTTAGCTCTGTCCCAATTTTTAAAAATAGAGAAAATTGTTTTTCTGGAGTCCAGATTTTTGATCTCTTTATATGTATTAGATATTAGACCCCTATCTTATTTAGGATTGGTAAAGATTTTTTTCCCAATCTGTTGGATGCAGTTTTGTCCTATTGATAGTGTCCTTGACCTTACAGAAGCTTAGCAATTTTATGAGGTTCCATTTTTCCATGTTTAATCTTGCAGCACAAGCCATTGCTGCTCTTTTTTTTTTCTTTTCATCAAGAATTTTCCCCCTTTTCCCATGTTCCATGTTCTTCCCCACTTTCTTCCCTATAAGTTTCAGTGTCTCTGGTTTTATGTACAGTTCCTTGATCCACTTAGACTTGAGCATTGTACAAGGGATGAGAATAGATCAATATGCCTTCTTCTACATGGTGACTGCCAATTGAGCCAGCACCACTGTTTGAAAATGCTGTCTTCGTTCCACTGGATTGTTTTAGCTCCTTTATCAAAGATCAAGTGTGATATGTGTGTCGGTTTATTTCTCTGTCTTCAGTTCTATTTCATTTATCTACTTGTCTATCACTCTACCTGTACCATGCCATTTTTATCACAGTTGCTCTGTAGTACAGCTTGAGTTCATGCATGGTTATTCCACAAAAGGTTCTTTTATTGTTGGGGATAGTTTTTTCTATCTTAGGGTTGTTTTTTGTCTTGTTTTGTTTTTGTTTTTGTTTGTTTGTTGTTGGTTTTTTTGTTTAATTTCAGGTGAATTTGCAAATTGCCCTTTCTAACTCAGTGAAGAATTAAGTTGGTATTTTGATGGTGATTGCATTGAATCTATAGATTCCTTTTGGTAGGACAGCCATTTTTACTCTATTAATCCTTCCAATCCATGTGCATGGGCTATCTTTCCATCTTCTGAGATCTTTTTTGATTTCTTTCTTCAGAGATTTGAAGTTTTTACCATATGTATTTTTCTCTTCATAAGTTAGATTCACACCAAGGTATTTTATATTATTTGTGACTATTGTGAAGGGTGTTTTTTTGTTTGTTTGTTTGTTTGTTTTTTGTTTAGTTTGTTTTTCATCCTGCTTTTCCTTTGTGTAGAAAAAGGCCATTGACTTGTTTGAGTTAATTTTATATTCAACTACAGCACTGAAGTTGTGTATCAGGTTTAGGATTTCTCTGGCAAATTTTTGGGTCACTGATACATGCTATCATATCATCTGGAAATAGTAATATTTTGACTTCTTCCTTTCCAATTTTTATTCATTTGTTCTCCTTTTGTTGTCTAATTACTCTGGATAGGTCTTCAACTACTATATTGAATAGGTAGGGAGAAAGTGGGCAGACTTGTCTAGTCCCTAATATAGTGGGATTGTTTCAAGTTTCTCACCATTTAGTTTAATGCTGGCTACTGGTTTGCTGTCCATTGTTTTTTTTTTATGTTTAGATATGGGCCTTGCATTCTTGATCTTTCTTGGATTTTCATTATAAATGGGTGTGCATTTTGTCAAATACTTTCTCAGCATCTAATGAGTTGAGCATGTTGTTTTTGTCTTTGAGTTTATTTCTATAGTGGATTAATTTGATGGATTTCCATATATTAAACCATCCCAGGGATGAAGCCTACTTGAAATGATGGATGATCGTTTTGATGTATTCTTTGATTCGGTTTGCAAGGATTTTATTGAGTATTTTTGCTTTGGTATTCATACGGGAAAATGGTGTGAAGTTTCCTTTCTTCATTGGGTCTTTGTATCATTTGAATATAATTGTAATCTGGCTTCATAGAATAAACTCAATAGTATTCCTTCTCTTTTGATTTTGCATAATAGTTTGAAGAATATTGGTATTAGGTCTCCATGTGTAAGACCCCCGAAACTGGCCCTCCACTGAAGCCCATTCAAGTCCCGGAATGAGCTGGCCAGCACCCCAATGACTCAAGAGAAAACTATACCTGATGCAAACAGAAAGAGGTTTTATTATCAGCTAGCTGAGGACAAACTCCTTCCACCGTGCAGGGCAGGGGAGTTTGACCCTGAGCTGTGACAGAAGGGGGCTTTTAACAGCTGGCTGAGGAATTGGGATGAAAGTTCAGAGGAGTTGGGAACAGATGGGAGGAGTTGGGAGAAGAGTTGGAAAGAGTTGGGAGGAATGTTGTTCTCTGCCCGGATGTCTTTTGTAAAGTTACAATTATCACATCTCTGGCTGTAAGGCTCAGAAACAAAAAGGCTTTTTGCAGTCTATAAATAACAAAGAGCTTCTTTCTGACTGCATTTGTAGAGATCAGGGACAACAACCTTGGGGAATATCCAGGGGCTTTACCTTCCAGGGAGAACCGCTCTAAGTTGGAGTCTCACATTCCCCACTACTTCTTCTACATAGTTCTAGTCTTAAAGCTAGGAAAAATAACCGCTAGCCCAGCTGCCAAACAAAGCCAACATGAGGTCACAGCTCTAGGATTTATAACCTTGAAATGCACTTGAATGAGACAAAAGTTTCTCTTGCCGTGGTAAGAGGGAGGGAGGAGGTTCCTGTGCACTGCCTGGTGAATGTGAGCAGCACTGGGCCAGTGAGCCATGGTGGGCTGGGTGCAGGAGCCCAGCACATGCTGGAGTAGCGGTGGTGGGGCTTGCCAAAAGCAGCAGGTAGGTGTTTTTTGTTTGTTTGTTTGTTTTTGTTTTTTTGGTTTGTTTGTTTGTTTTTTGTTTTTTTTTTTGTTTTGTTTTGTTTTGTTTTATTTTTCAGCAATTCCAAGGCATTTTTCTGACCAGTTCTAGGGTCTTTAAGCGAGCTAGCAGGGGTTCAGAAAAAGGAACATCAGGGTCAAACATTCCCCCTGCTTCTGTTAAGGAAGGTGGTCCTCAATTGAGGAGTTGGAAGGGTGTAAGATTAAATTTTCCTGTGGTGTTCCATACTCACAATAAATTGAAGTGAAGGAGAGCTTCATAATCTTTTCTGCATGTCTCTAAAGCCGATTTAGTCAAGGTTACTTTTAATTCTCTATTCATCTGCTCTACCTGTTCTGATGTCTGGGGTATATAGGGACAATGTAACTTCCAATTGATCCCCAATTTTCTGGCTAACCCTTGGCTTACCTGGGCAAAGAAGGAGGGGCACTTGATTGATGAAAGTACCTTAGGGATGCCAAATGATGGGGACATTTCCTCTAATATCTTCTTTGCCTCAACATTGGTGGTCTCCTTAGTGGGGAAGGCTTCGACCAAGCCTAAAAAGGTGTCTATAAAAAGTAATAGATATTTATTACTGTACTTGGCGAAATTAACTTCAGTGAAATCTACTTTTCAGAATGTACCAGGCCGTCACCTCATAACCCCCCTCTGGGGAGCATTATTCTGGTGGCTGACATTGGTGAGGGCACAGGCTTGGCATTCATTAACAAACTCCTGGGCAACATCTGGCAATCTAGTAACATAGTAGTTTGAGCTCTTAACAATTTCTTTAGCTTCTTAGTTTCCAAGTGGGGGAGCCTGTGTAGATTGGCTACATATTGTAACCCTTCTCTGGTGGGCAGGATCCAGTGACCATCTTGGGTCTTAGCCACTCCTTGGGTAGTATATACACATATCTCAGGTATTTTTTTTCTGTTCTTGATCTTCTAGACTGTAGTCCAAGCCTGCGTCTTTGAGTTTATAATGGTTATTAAGTTCTTTATTTTTTTTTCCCCTAGGGCCGCATGTTTGGCAGCAAGGTCAGCCATCTGATTTCCCTTCACTATGGCATCATGACCTTTTTGGAGATGGGTGCAATATATGATGGCCAGTTAGTTTTTTTTTCGAAAGTGTTTGGCTTTTAATAGGTTCAAGATTTCTTTTTTATTTTTAATATCTTTCCCATCAGATGTGAGTAAATCCTGTTTTCTATAGATCGCCCCATGTATGTGAGCAGTGGTGAAAGCATACTTGCTGTCTGTGTAGATGTTGGTGTTTTTCTCTTTGGCCAGCTGCAAGGCTTGGGTGAGTGTGATTAGCTCTTCTCTCTGGGCTGTCATGCCTTCAGGCAAGCTGCTGTCCCCGATGTTTTTTTTTTTCCATTGATCACTGCTGCCCCTGCTTTTCTTTTACCTTCAACCAAAAAGCGAATACCATCTGTGTACCAGTTAGGGCAGCCTGGCCATGGCTGGTCAGTGAGGTATTTCTTAATTTCAGTTTTTTTTCTGCCAGGATGTCTATACCTTGGTGTATTTGTAGGAAGTCGTCTGCTTCCGGCAGCAAGGTGGCAGTATTCAGGATGGGAAGGGGTGCAAACTATACTCTTTCAGTCAGTAAAAGGCTCTGTTAATGGGTCCTGTGAGCAATAGTCATCCAGCAATCAGGCAGCTGCCTAATGATGCTTTTTAAGGCATGGGGATATAGGGGCTACTACTATAGTTCATTGACCTAGAGTCAGTTTGTCAGCCTCTTTGAGAAATACTGACACAGCAGCAGCGATAACTTTTAAGTAAGATGGTCATCCACTGGCCACTGGGTCTAATTTTTTTTTTTTTTTTTTTTTACAATTGGGCCACAGGTCGTTTCTATTTCCCCAGGTTTTGGGTCAGGACCCATCTCACTATTTCTGCTGTTTGGTCTACATAGAGAATGAAAGGCTAGTTCAGGTCTTGCAGGACTAGAGCTGATGCACTAAGCAAGATTTTTTAATCTCTTTAAAGGCTTCCGGTGTTTGGGGGTCCATGAGAAAGTCACAGTCTCTTTAGTAAGGGGGTATGGTAGAGAGTGCCAGGGTGGCAAAGCCTGGCTTTTTAACTGGTAGCAACAGAGTATTCCAGGAAGACTGACAAGGGACCAAAACACCAAGTTCTAAGAGACTATGAATGTGAGGTCTGATGCCCTCTTGGGCCTCTTTGCTCATGGGGTATTGTTGTATCAGTTTCCAGTGTCACAAGGATGGGGTGCACCCTCTTTGCCTCTCTTATATCCCAAGTCTCTGCCCAGCATTTAGGATATCTCCCCTACCTGGTCCCTTCTAATACTTTTCTTGACAGGGATTGAGGCTCATGTAATCTATATTCTTCTTCTAATTTTAAAATTCAAATTATAGAGATAGAGGCTTGCCAAGGGATTGAAGTTCCTTCAAAAGAAAAGCTTATTTGAACTTTTAAATTTGCTACTATGTCTCTTCTCAACAATGTGGTGGGGCATTCATTAATGATGAGGAAGGAATCAGTTACTTGGCTTACTTCTAGATTAATTTTCTTATCAGTGGTCCAAGATTATGGTTTCTGTCTTTTTTTTGTGTGTGTTTGTGTGTGTGTTTTCGAGACAGGGTTTCTCTGTGTTGCCTTGGCTGTCCTGGAACTCACTCTGTAGACTAGGCTGGCCTCGAACTCAGAAATTCACCTGCCTCTGCCTCCCGAGTGCTGGGATTAAAGGCGTGTGCTACCAAGCAAGGTGAGAATGGTTTCTGAACAGTAGCCCCAATTACTTCGTTTTTCTGGTTACTCAATTTCTCCAGTGACTTTGTCAGGACTGAAAAAACTGCTCTGATACCAAGAAGGGAAGCCGTAGGGGTCTCTTCCACAGTTAGGGTTACACTAGTCTCAGGGAATGGGTCTGTGCCCCATATCCCCTAGACATCATCCCCTGGAGTAAGGACTTAGTTGTTCTGATATCTGTCTCATTCATGGCACAGTCTCTTGCCCAGTGTCCCTTTTCTTTACAGTACCCACATTGGTCCTTATGTAGAGGTGGTTGTAAAGTCCTATGGAGTTCTGAGGTCTTTTTGGCCCTGTGTTGCCCAGGTACCCTGTCTGCCTTCTCCCTCCAACTTTTTTATAAACTTCCTTATAACTTGCAAATGTATCCAAAATCCTATTTAAAATTCTTGCCTGCCTTCCATCTCATCTACTTTCTCTTGCCTCAGATGCTCTCTATTCTCTTTCTCCTATTTCTTTTTAGTCTCTCTCTTATAGTACACTCTCTGCCTCCTTAACCAGATCTTGCAAAGATAGTGTTTACAGACTCTCTAGACACTGTAACATTCTCCTAATGGCATTAGCAGACTGCCCAATGAAAGGCATGACCTGAGCGGCCTGCTGGCTCTCTGACACAGGGAGTGTAATGCCTGTATGCTTCTAAGAGGCACTCTAGAAACTCTGCTGGTAGCTCCTTTTCCTCTTGTAGGATCCCTCTTACCTTGGCCACATTGCTGGGTTGTCTGTCAGCTCCTCTCATTCCTGGTAATGTATCCCTGCGCCAAACTGTGAACTGCTCACTACCTTCAGGCCTGTTAGGGTACCAGTCAGTATGTGTCAGAGGGGGAAGCATGCATCTATTTCATTTGGAAGTTGTGTCAGCCATCCATTTGCCCCCAGCACATTCATTCTTACCTCCAGCAGAATCCTTTTCTTCTCCTGTGTGATAAAAATAACCCTTAAAAGCTGTTGACAGTCATCTCAAGTGGTCTGATGAGAAAACATGAGAGATTCCATTAGATTAGTAAGGGTAGAGGGGTTTTCAGAGAAGGTGGCGAGATTTGCCTTCCAATTATAGAGATCAGAGAAGGAAAAAGACCAGTAATGAAGAGGCTGCAGTTCCGGGGTCTGCTGGAGTAGGCCATAAGTACCTAAAGCCAGCAAGGTTGTTGAGTCTGGTCTCTCTTAGCTCCATGCTCATTTGTCTTGTGTTCCAGAAGCTGGTCCCTCCCCCGTGTCTCCAGTGGTACCCTGGTGAGGTATCTGGGAGAGACCAGTTAGTGATATGAGGGTGTGGTGTTACAATATTCTGGAGGTTCTTCTATCTCTGGATAGATGTTGGGAGGAGCCAAGGGTTGCAGTTCACCCCCCAACATATTTATCTTAGGGTTTTTTTTTTGTTGTTGTTGTTGTTGTTGTTGTTGTTTTTTTTTTTTTTTTTTTTTTTTTTTTTTTTTTTTTTTTTTTTTGGTGAGTGGTGGAAAGCTAGGACTCAGGAGTCCAGCTTGTTCTTCTGAACCCAAGGCTTCAACCAGGATGGGGTCAGGGGAGCTTCCTGCGCTGAAATTTCCGAGATGTCAATGTAGGGTGCTTGTTCTGGTTGAGACCCTAGTCTCTTCTGTGCAACAACATCTTTAACTGCAGAAATGACAATCAGTTCAATAGTGTCCTCTGTTGGCCAACTAACACCAAAAGCTGGCCATTTCGTTGAGAAGAAAGTTCTCCAAAATCCCTTTCTGACATCTACAAACATACTGTGAATCCTAGTAGTAATTTCAGTTCAATTCTCAAGAATCAATCCAAGAGGAGTGCTAATAGTCTGTCCCATCATCAGAGTCACATACAGGGAGACAAACACTATATATATATTATATATATATAAACAGAAACAGACAGCTGAGTGAGCACATGCTCACTTGTCACCCAGTAACAGAAACAGACAGCCAAGTGAGCACACTCTCATTTGTCACCTCAATTGGAGATCTCCATGCATCCCTGGAGCTCCCTCATACCTTCTGGGACATCTCCCAGTGCAGCAAGCGGTTACGACTAACATGTCTCTCAGTATCCCTGCCCTCCATCCAGAACAGGGAGGTCATTGTTCTCAGGAGTGCAGACAACTACAAACCATAATGCTGAATTCAAACATAGCCGACAGACAAAGACATAGCAAAGACAGGATCCTACTTCCAAGTGGGGTCTCTGAGAACTGGGGTAGGCCTCCTGGTGTATGAGAACGCACATGTAAGACTCCCGAAGTTGGGCTTCCACTCATGTTCCAGAATGAGCTGGACAGCAAACTCAAGAGATAATCACACCTGATGCAAACTACAAGACGTTTTATTATCAGCTAGCTGAGGATGAAGTCCTTCTACCGTACAGGGTGGGGATTTCAACCCGGAGTGGTGACAGTGGGGGGCTTTTAACAGCTAGCTGAGGAATTGGGAAGAGTTGGGAGGATAGCTAGGAGGAAGTGGGTAGAGTTGGGAGGAGTTGGGAGGAACTGGGTGCAGTTGGGAGGAGATGGGAAAAGTTGGGAGGAGTGTTCTTCTCTGCCCAATTGTCTTTGGCAAAATTACAATTATCACATCTCTGGCTGTAAGGCTCAGAAACAAAAAAAGGCTTTTTGCAGGCTATAGTGAACAAAGAGCTTCTTTCTAGCTGTATGTTTAGAGATTAGGGAAAACAAGCTTGGGGAAAGTCCAGGGGCTTTACCTTCCAGGGAGAAACGCTCTAAGTCGGGGTCTCAAACATGAAGATCTGATAGAAATCTGATGGGTTCATCAGATCCTGGGCTTTTTTTGGTTGGGAGACTATTAATGACTGCTTCTATTTCTTTAGGAGTTATTGGAGTAATTACAGGAATTATCTGATACTGATTTCAATTTCTTACCTATTATCTGTCTAGACAAGTGTGCATTTTTTCCTTATTTCCTAATTTTCATTTTTTTTTGAATACATGCTTGTTTAATAAGATCTGATCTGGATTTCCTAAGTTTCTGTTGTTATGGCTCCCTTTTCAATTCTGGTTTTGTGAATTTGGTTACTGTCCCTTTGCTCTGTAGTTAGTCTGGCTAATATTTTATCTATCTTCTTGATTTTCTCAAAGAATCAGCTCCTAATTTGTTTGATTTGTGTGTGTGTGTGTGTGTGTGTGTGTGTGTGTGTGTGTGTGTGTGTGTGTGTGTGTGTGTGTGTAGAATTCCTTTGTTTCCATTTGGTTGATTTCAACCCTGAGATTGATTATTTCCTGCCTTCTACTCCTCTTGAGTGAATTTACTTCCGTTTGTTCTAGAATGTTTAGGTGTGCTGTCAACCTACTCCTGTATCCTCTGTCAATTTTTATTTGGAGGCATTCATAGCTATGAGTTTCCTTCTTAGAACTGCTTTCATTGTTTCCCATAACTTTTGGTATGTTGCAGATCCATTTTCATTAAACTCTAAAAAGTCTTAAATTTATTTCTATTTCCTCCTTGCCCAAGTTATCCCTCACTATATTGTTGTTCACCTACTATGTTTATGTGTGTTTTCAATTATTTATAACATTATTGAAAATCAACCTTAGTCCTTGGTGATCAGGTAGGATGCATGGGATTATTACAACATTTTTATACCTGTTAAGGCATGTTTTGGGACTGATTATATGGAGAAGGTGAGGTGCTGAGAAGAATGGGCATCATTTTGTTTTAGGGTAAAATGTTCTATAGATATCAACTAATCTATTTGTTTCATAACTTCTGTTAGGTTCACTGAGTCCCTTTTTAATTTTTGAATCCAGTATCTGTCTATTAATGAGGGAGGGGAGTTCCGCTATTATTGTCTTGGGTACAATGTGTGATTTGAGCTCTACTAAAGTTTCTTATAGGAATGTGAATGCCATTGCATTTGGTGTATAAATGTTCAGAATTGGGAGTTCATCTTGGTAAATTTTAACTTTGATGAATATGAAGTGTCCCTCCTTGTCTTTTTTGATAACTTTGGGTTGAAAGTCAAATTTATTTGATATTAGAATTGCTACTCAAGCTTGTTTCTTTGGACCATTAGCTTGGAAAATTGTTTTCCAGTCTTTTACTCTGAAGTAATATCTGTCTTTGTCCCTGAGGTTGGTTTCTGGTATGATGGGTGTTGCTTACACATCCAGTCTGTTAGTCTATGTCTTTTTATTGGTGAATTGAATCCCCTCATATTAAGAGATACTAAGGAAAAGTCTTTGTTGCTTCCTGATATTTTGGTGGAATTTTTTCATGTAGCTATCTTCTTTTATGTTTGCTTCAAGAAAAATGTCTTGCTTTTTCGAGAGTGTAATTTCCCTCCGTATATTGGAGTTTTCCCTTTATTATCCCTTAGAGGGCTGGATTTGTTCAAAAATATTGTGTAAATATTGTTTTTTCATGGAATACCTTCTTTTCTTTCATTTTTAAAGTATGGTGCATATTTTATTTTAAAGAAATCCTTTATGTTCATATCTAAACATACGTTAAAGGAAAATATAAAGAAATTTTACTGGTAACTTTCTTTTTTTTAATTTTTAATATTTTATCACATAATTTCCTCAGTTACATTTCCAATGCTATCCCAAAAGTCCCCCATAGCGCCCCCCACTTCCCTACCCACCCATTCCCATTCTTTTGGCCCTGGCATTCCCCTATATTGGGGCATATAAAGTTTGCAAGTCCAATGGGCCTCTCTTTCCAATGATGGCCGACTAGGCCATCTTTCGATACATATGCAGCTAGAGACAACAGCTCCGGGGTTCTGGTTAGTACATCATGTTGTTCCGACAATAGGGTTGCAGATCCCTTTAGCTTTTTGGGTACTTTCTCTAGCTTCTCCATTGGGAGCCCTGTGATACATCCAATAACTGACTGTGAACATCCACTCCTGTGTTTGCTAGGCCCCGGCATCGTCTCACAAGAGACAGCTATATTTGGGTCCTTCCAGCAAAATCTTGCTAGTGTATGCAATGGTGTCAGCGTTTAGAAGCTGCTTATGGGAAGGATCCCTGGATACGGCAGTCTCTAAATGGTCCATCCTTTCATCACAGCTCCGAACTTTGTCTCTGTAACTCCTTCCCTGGGTGTTTTGTTCTCAATTCTAAGAAGGGGCACAGTGTCCACACTTTGGTCTTCATTCTTCTTGAGTTTCATGCATTTAGTAAATTGTATCTTATATCTTGGGTATCCTAAGTTTTTGGGCTAATATCCACTTATCAGTGAATACCTATTGTGTGAGTTCTTTTGTGATTGTGTTACTTCACTCAAAATGATGCCCTCCAGGTCCGTCCATTTGGCTAGGAATTTCAAAAATTCATTCTTTTTAATAGCTGAGTAGTACTCCATTGTGTAAATGTACCATAATTTCTGTATCCATTCCTCTGTTGAGGGACATCTGGGTTCTTTCCAGGTTCTGGCTATTATAAATAGGGCTGCTATGAACATAGTGGAACATGTGTCCTTTTTACCGGTTGGGACATCTTCTGGATATATGCCCAGGAGAGGTATTGCTGGATCCTCCGGTAGTACTATGTCCAATTTTCTGAGAAACCGCCAGACTGATTTCCAGAGTGGTTGTACAAGCTTGCAATCCCACCAACAATGGTGGAGTGTTCCTCTTTCTCCACATCCTCGCCAGAATCTGCAGTCACATGAATTTTTGATCTTAGCCATTCTGACTGGTGTGAGCTGGAATCTCAGGGTTATTTTGATTTGCATTTCCCTGATGATTAAGGATGTTGAACTTTTTTTCAGGTGCTTCTCTGCCATTCGGTATTCCTCAGGTGAGAATTCTTTGTTCCATTCTGAGCCCCATTTTTTAATGGGGTTATTTGACTTTCTGGATTCTACCTTCTTGAGTTCTTTATATATATTGGATATTAGTCCCTCATTTGATTTAGGATAGGTGAAGCTCCTTTCCCAATATGTTGGTGGTTTTTTTTTTTTTTTTGTCTTATTGATGGTGTCTTTAGCCTTGCAGAAGCTTTGCAGTTTCATGAGGTCCCACTTGTCAATTCTCGATCTTACAGCACAAGCCATTACTGTTCTATTCAGGAATTTTTCACCTGTGCCCATATCTTCAAGGCTTTTCCCCACTTTCTCCTCTATAAGTTTCAGTGTCTCTGGTTTTATGTGAAGTTCCTTGATCCACTTAGACTTGACCTTAGTACAAGGAGATAGGAATGGATCGATTCACATTCTTCTACATGTTAACAACCAGTTGTGCCAGCACCATTTGTTGAAAATGCTGTCTTTCTTCCACTGGATGTTTTTAGCTCCCTTGTCGAAGATCGAGTGACCGTAGGTGTGTGGGTTCATTTCTGGGTCTTCAATTCTATTCCATTGGTCTATTTGTCTGTCACTATACCAGTACCCTGCAGATTTTATCACAATTGCTCTTTAGTAAAGCTTTAGGTCCGGCATGGTGATTCCACCAGAGGTTATTTTATCCTTCAGAAGAGTTTTTGCTATCCTAGGTTTTTTGTTATTCCAGATGAATTTGCAGATTGCACTTTCTAATTCGTTGAAGAATTGATTTGGAATTTTGATGGGGATTGCATTGAATCTGTAGATTGTTTTTGGCAAGATAGCCGTTTTTACAATGTTGATCCTGCCAATCCATGAGCATGGGAGATCTTTCCATCTTCTGAGATCTTCTAGAATTTCTTTCTTCAGAGACTTGAAGTTTTTATTATACAGATCTTTCACTTCCTTAGTTAGAGTCACGCCAAGATATTTAATATTATTTGTGACTATTGAGAAGAGTGTTGTTTCCCTAATTTCTTTCTCAGCCTGTTTATTCTTTGTGTAGAGAAAGGCCATTGATTTGTTTGAGTTAATTTTATATCCACCTACTTCACCGAAGCTGTTTATCAGGCTTAGAAGTTCTCTGGTTGAATTTTTAGGGTCACTTATATATACTATCATATCATCTGCAAAAAGTGATATTTTGACTTCATCTTTTCCAATTTGTATCCCTTTGATCTCCTTTTGTTGTCGAATTGCTCTGGCTAGAACTTCAAGTACAATGTTGAATAGGTATGGAGAAAGTGGACAGCCTTGTCTAGTCCCTGATTTTAGAGGGATTGCTTCAAGCTTCTCACCATTTATTTTGATGTTGGCTACTGGTTTGCTGTAGATTGCTTTTATCATGTTTAGGTATGGGCCTTGAATTCCTGATCTTTCCAAGACTTTTATCATAAATGGGTGTTGGATCTTGTCAAATGCTTTTTCCGCATCAAAGGAGATGACCATGTGGTTTTTTTATTTGAGTTTGTTTATATACTGGATTACGTTGATGGATTTCCATATATTGAAGCATCCCTGCATCCCTGGGATGAAACCTACTTGGTCAGGATGGATGATTGTTTTGATGTGTTCTTGGATTCGGTTAGCAAGAACTTTATTGAGGATTTTTGCATCAATATTCATAAGGGATATTGGTCTGAAGTTCTCTATCTTTGTTGGGTCTTTTTGTGGTTTAGGTATCAGAGTAATTGTGGCTTCATAGAATGAGTTGGGTAGAGTACCTTCTGTTTCTATTTTGTGGAATAGTTTGTGAAGAACTGGGATTAGATCTTCTTTGAAGGTCTGATAGAAGTCTGCACTAAACCCATCTGGTCCTGGGCTTTTTTTAGTTGGGAGACTATTAATGAATGTTTCTATTTATTTGGGGGATATAGGGCTGTTTAGATCATTAACCTGATCTTGATTCAACTTTGGTACCTGGTATCTGTCTAGGAACTTCTCCATTTCATCCAGGTTCTCCAGTCTTGTTGAGTATAGCCTTTGGTAGAGGGATCTGATGGTGTTTTGGATGTCTTCAGGATCTGTTGTTATGCCTCCTTTTTCATTTCTGATTTTGTTTATTAGGATGCTTTCCCTGTGCCCTCTAGTGAGTCTGGCTAAGGGTTTATCTATCTTTTTTATTTTCTCAAAGAACCAGCTCCTTGATTAGTTGATTCTTTGAATAGTTCTTCTTGTTTCCACTTGGTTGATTTCGCCCCTGAGTTGATTATTTCCTGCCGTCTACTCCTCTTGGGTGAAATTGCTTCCTTTTGTTCTAGTGCTTTTAGGTATGTTGTCAAGCTGCTAATGTGTGCTCTCTCTAGTTTCCTTTTGGAGGCACTCAGAGCGATGAGTTTTCCTCTTAGAAATGCTTTCATTGCGTCCCATAAGTTTGGGTATGTTGTGGCTTCATTTTCATTGAACTCTAAAAAGTCCTTAATTTCTTTCTTTATTCCTTCCTTTACCAAGGTATCATTGAGAAGAGTGTTGTTCAATTTCCACATGAAGGTTGGCTTTCAATTATTTATTTTTTATTGAAGATCAGCCTTAGTCCATGGTGATCTGATAGGATGCATGGGACAATTTCAATATTTTTGTATCTGTTGAGGCCTGTTTTGTGACCAATTATGTGGTCAATTTTGGAGAAGGTACAATGAGGTGCTGAAAAGAAGGTATATCCTTTTGTTTTAGGATAGAATGTTCTGTAGATATCTGCCAGATCCCTTTGATTCATAATTTCTGTTAGTTTCACTGTGTCCCTGTTTAGTTTCTGTTTCCATGATCTGTCCATTGGTGAAAGTGGTGTGTTGAAGTCTCCCACTATTATTGTATGAGGTGCAATGTGTACTTTGAGATTTACTAAAGTTTCTTTAATGAATGTGGCTGCCTTTGTGTTTGGAGCATAGGTATTCAGGATTTATAGTTCCTCTTGGAGGATTTTACCGTTGATGAGTATGAAGTGTCCCTCCCTGTCTTTTTTAATGACTTTGGGTTGGAAGTCAATCTTATCAGATATTAGAATGACTACTCCAGCTTGTTTCTTCATACCATTTGCTTGGAAAATTGTTTTACAGCCTTTCATTCTGAGGTAGTGTCTATCTTTTTCTCTGAGATGAGTTTCCTGTAAGCAGCAAAATGTTGGGTCTTGTTTGTGTAGCCAGTTTGTTAGTCTATGTCTTTTTATCGGGGAGTTGAGACCATTGATATTAAGAGATATTAAGGAAAAGTAATTGTTGTTTCCTGTTATTTTTGTTGTTAAAGTTGGCATTCTGTTCTTGTGGCTGTCTTCTGTTAGGTTTGTTGAGGGATGACCTTCTTGTTGTTTCTAGGACGTGGTTCCTGTCCTTGTATTGTTTTTTTTTTTTTTTTTTTTTCTTTTATTATCCTTTTAAGGGCTGTATTCGTGGAGAGATAATGTGTGCATTTGGTTTTGTCGTGGAATACTTTGGTTTCTCCATCTATGTTAATTGAGAGTTTGGCTGGGTATAGTAGCCTGGGCTGGAGTTTGTGTTCTTTTAGTGTCTGTATAACATCCGTCCAGGATCTTCTGGCTTTCATAGTCTGGTGAGAAATCTGGTGAAATTCTGATAGGCTTGCCTTTATATGTTACTTGGCCTTTTTCTCTTACTACTTTTAGTATTCTGTTTTTATTTAGAGCATTTGTTGTTCTGATTATTATGTGTCGGGAGGTATTTCTTTTCTGGTCCAGTCTATTTGGAGTTCTTTAGGCTTCTTGTATGTTCATGGGCATCTCTTTCTTTAGATTTGGGAAGTTTTCTTCTATAATTTTGTTGAAGATGTTTGCTGGTCCTTTGAGTTGAAAATCTTCATTCTCATCCACTCCTATTATCCGTAGGTTTGGTCTTCTCATTGTGTCCTGTATTTCTTGGATGTTTTGAGTTAGGATCTTTTTGCATTTTACATTTTCCTTGATTGTTGTGCCGATGTTCTCTATGGAACCTTCTGCACCTGAGATTCTCTCTTCCATCTCTTGTATTCTGTTGCTGATGCTCGTATCTATGGTTCCAGATTTCTTTCCTAGGGTTTCTATCTCCAGTGTTGCCTAATTTTGGGTTTTCTTTATTGTGTCTACTTCCCTTTTTAGGTCTAGTATGATTTTGTTCAATTCCATCATCTGTTTGGATGTGTTTTCCTGTTTTTCTGTTAGGACTTATACCCGTTTGATTATGTTATCCTGTTTTTCTTTAAGGATTTGTAACTCTTTAGCAGTGTTCTCCTGCAATTCTTTAAGGGATTTTTGTGCTTCCCCTTTACTGTCTTCTACCTGTATACCAGTGTTCCTTTGCATTTCTTTAAGTGTGTTATTAAAGTCCATCTTGAAGTCCTCTACCATCATCATGAGATATGCTTTTAGATCCGTGTCTAGCTTTTCCGGTGTGTTGGGGTGCCCTGGACTGGGCGAAGTGGGAGTGCTGGGTTCTGATGACGGTGAGTGGTCTTGGTTTCTGTTAGTAAGATTATTACGTTTACCTTTCGCCATCTGGTAATCTCTGGGTTAGTTGTTGTCATTGTCACTGTTTAAAGATTGGAGCAGAAGCTGTGTTCCACTCACCAGCAGTCTCAAATTCCTGTGGTGGGGGTCGTGGGTAGCTGGCGGGTGTCAGCCGACCCTGTGCTCTAGCTACCCTGGTGCTGTTCCGGCCGGAAGAGGCCTGTGGTCCTACTCAGGCCGGTTTTCTGCTTCCCTAACTAATGCAGTCTCAGGTCCCGCACACAATTGGATTGGAGCAGAAGCTGTGATCCACTCACCAGAAGTCTTAAGATCCTGTGGCGGGTGTTGTGGGTAGCTGGCAAGTGTCAGCCGACCCTGCGCCCTAGCTACACTGGCGCTATTCTGACCGGAGAGGCTTGTGGCCCTACTCATGGAATACCTTCTTTTCTCAAACTATGGTAAGATATTTTTGCTGTGTATTATAGCCTTGGCTGGCATTTCTGTATGATATATGCCCAGGATCTTATGGCTTTCATAGTCTCAGAGGTTAAGTTAGGTATAGTTCTGATAAGTCTTCCTTTATAAGTTACTTGAAATTTCCCATATTGCTTTTAATATTCTTTCTTTCATTCTGTTCTTTTTCCCTTTTCCTTTTTTTTTTTTTTGCATTTGATGTTTGGATTATTATATGATGGCTGGAATTTCTCTTCTGGTCTAAACTATTTGGAGTTTTGTAGGCTTCTTGTATATTCACGGAAAACTCGTTTTTTAGGTTAGGGAAATTTTCTTCTATAATTTTGTTGAATATACTCACTATCCCTATAGTTTGGAAAAATTACTTTTCATCAATACCTATTATCCTTAAGTTTCATCATCTCTTTGTGTCCTGGATTTCATCGATGTAATTATTTCCTTTCTAAAATCTCTTTCAAAAACTCACATGGGCAGTTTCTTGAGAGAAATTCAAATCTTTAGTACTTTATTAACTATTACTTATATAGCATCCATTCAAATGTTTCTATTTTCTCTTGTCAATACAGTTAGAAAGACCCCAGCATTTGACAAAGATGAGAATATATCTACTCACGTAAAAAAGGATGGAGATATGGGGTAAAATTTTCAATAGAGTATTTCAATAGAGTTCAATAGAGTACTTCATAAGTAGTGTTTGTGATCCCTTCACTGGAGAAGTAGATTCAGGAAGATGAACAATTCAAAGTCAGACACTGCTATATGTTGTGTTCAAGCCCAGATTGAGGTCCTTGAGACATTGTGATCACAAACACATAGCAACTCATACAGTAGGACCACCTGCATGAGATCTACCCAGATATACACAAAAAGAAAAGGAAAAACATCAAAAGAATAAGAGGGTGGGGCATCTGGGAAGAAGAAGGGTCTCAGCAAGAGTCGTAGAGGTATGAATAAACTACTGTGGGGTGTAAATGTATGAATTGTAAAAAAGTAAATCATACAAGTTCACTTTGGTAGTCCACCATGTATTTTATATGTATATGTCATTTGTTCCGAACTAAACATATATTTATTATAAATAATTAAAAGAAGGTTCTGTTTAAAGTTTTCTGTGGGGAAGAAAAATGTCCTACCAGTTCACGATATTTCTTACGTTAATTTTTATATTCCTTTCTTAACAGAGGTGAACTAGACAGTATGTGGATAAATCTGGAGGTATGTGTTTTTGGAGGTTTTTGCCTGGTTTTTGAAGAGGTCAGAAGATGGAATCAGATCTCTATAACCCCTATACCATAGGGGATAATTTTAGATTTCACAGTAATTGTAGTTCTCTTTAAAACCCATATGAGATGACTTCTCAACCAACATTCAGAATGAACGATTAGCTGAAGATGTAGCTCAGTGGTAAAATACCATGTAAAAGTTATGAGTTTCATCTTCAGTGGGCAAAACAAAAAAAGAAAAAAACAAAAACAAAACAAAACCCAACCAACCCACCAAATTAACAAAAAAACTACCAAACAAACAAAACTCTGCAATAAGCCTCTCAAATGAAATGTTAGTTTGTGCAGTTTTCCAAATCAACTTCAGATTGTAAAGTGAGCAAGAAACCCAATTTCTTGTTGTAAGGAAACGAGCAAAACCAGCATTAAGCATTTTAGGAGCCTAAACTTAGGCATGATTAGAGAGAGAGAGAGAAAAAAAAAAAAAAAGAAGAGAGTGGCTATAATCTGTTTTGGTAAAGCGCTTGCCTTGAAAGTATATGGAGTTAAGGTGGGGACATAGAATCCACTTAAAAAATGCAGGCTGCAACCCAGTGTTGAGTAGGTGGAGACACCTTGCTGGCTAGCAAGGCTAGTGGCATTGGTGAGCTGCAGATTCTGAGAGACCATGTCTCAAGTTTTAAGTTTGGTCAGCTAGTGATATCACATGCCTTAATTCCAGCAATTGGGAGGCAGAGGCAGGGAGATTTCTGAGTTTGAGGCCAGCTTAGTATACAGGATGAGTTCCAGGACAACCAAGGCTATACAGAGAAACCCTGTCTTGAATAAAAAAATAAAATAAAAGTAAGTTGGAATATGATTAGAATGCAGTAGATGTCTATTTGTGGCCTTCTTCTGCACACTCATACTGAAATATATACACATCATTTTTTTGCCAAAACTCTTTTTAAGATTCACACAATCCGGTAAAATTATGGTGTTTTTTCTCTTTCTTGAAATAGATAATATTAAGAAAGTGTCATAATTTTATGATCTCTCCTGTATAGTAAAAATGAACATCTATCGAGAGACATGATCCAGCACACCTTAAAACATGCAAAGGACAGGGATGGAAAGATGGCTTAGAAATTAAGAGCACTTGTTGTTCTTGGACAGAACCAAGTTTTAGTTCCTAGAACCCACATAATGGCTCAAAACCATTTTTAATTCTATATCCAGGTGTTTTGGAATTCTCTTCTAGTTTCTATGAACAACATACATGCAGGTTGTATAAATACAAACATGCAAAAACACATTACATAAAAAATAAAACAATTTAAATTATAATCAAGAGGCCCTTCATCTGAAAAAAAAGTAGGAGAGTCTTTTTAGGGGTTCATTTATTTTAACTTTCAAGTTAGTATTGCAAACTTGGAAAATGGAAAGCCTCTGGGTATTAGTAGCAGCTAAAATACTACCTCCCTTTTGCTGCTTGGATGACAGATGAGTGATAGAGCCTAACTCGCCCTTAGTACACATGTGAAAATACGGCCAATCAGCAAGGGGCTTTGCTGAGATTGATTTCCTGCTATCCAAACCCTGTTACCCAGTATGCTTTGTAGTGGTCATGAATCCCAGTTCTTGAGGAAGAAATGTGCGTGAGGAAGCATGGTAGGGAGAAGTCTCAGTGGAGGTAGTCAATTGTCTGTTGAAAGATGGTTAATCCTGTTTGAGCTGGAGGTCTGTGTTGGGATGAAGGTGGAAGGGTGGACAGGTTACTTCAGGAGTAAGGAGAGGAGGTGACTCTCACTGGACTCAGGAAGGTACTGCTTCCAAGTTCACAATTGACTTTCTCATCGGCATCTGCTGAGAAAAACAGAGAACTTCACTAAGGGCAGGAGTTTGCACAGAATAGCTCCTAGCAGAAAGCAGGAATGCCAGGGTATTTCAGACCCTGAAAGTCTTATTGGGGCCTGGAGATGTGAGGTGTAAGTAAACTGGATGTCAGTTAGTGGCACCAACAGACTAAATCCTTCTTTTTGCTGCTGCTGCCCAACAGGAATTCATTATAAATAAAGACCAGTCTTCATTTTCTTCTACCTGTTGTTAAAATGCCAGATTGCTGAAATTTCTATATATAGTCTCCAAACTGCCTCAAAATACAGATGCTGCTCTCAGCCTCAGAAGTACTGGGACTTCAGACATAATTTAGGCCAGGCAGTCTTTATTTATATGTTGTTTTGGTTTATGGAAGTAAGCTGTAACTCTATACCTCAGGATTGTCTGAATCCTCAATTGCAGCTTTGACTGGCCTTGAACCTAAAGTCCTCATCCTTACAAATGTACCTGGACCTGAGGAAACATGTATATTTTATTTTTTTATATTTAATTTTTTTTTATCCTTTTTTTTTCATTGTTGAAGTTTGAAACCAGTACTTCTTGCTGTAGCAGTAAAATATTTGTCCAACCAGGAAGAATTTTATATTTTAGATCTGCTTTAGGTTTGTATTGTGATGAAAAAGATTGAGGAGCTTGGTTGTGATAAAAACAACCATGATTTCATTTGGAGACTGAGATGCAGCGACATTTACTCTAATTTATCAGAAACTTAGCAGGAATGGTACCAAAATTTATATCATCCTGAGATTACATATAAACCTACTTGAAGTCACAGTTAAAGCCATCATTTTGTTTGTGTGTGTGTGTGTTTGTGTCTGTGTGTGTCTGTGTTTATTTACATTTCAAATATTAGCCTTTTCCTGATTTCACCCCAGAAAGTTTCTATTCTATTCGACCCTCCCTGTGCTTCTATGAGCATGTTCTCCCAACCACCCACTCCCACATTTCTACTGTGGCAGTTGCCTGCACTGGGGCATACAGCCTTCACAGGATCACAGGGCCAAGGACCTCTTCTCTCACTGATGTCTGACAATGCCATCCTCTAATATATATGTAGCTGGAATCATGGGTCCCCCTCTTTGTTTGGTGGCTTAGTCCCTGGGTGCTCTGGGGGGTTACTTGTTTCATATTGATGTTCTTCCTGTAAGGTTGCAAACCCCTTCAGCTCCTTCAGTCCTTCCTCATCCCCTCCACTGGGGACCCCATGATCAGGCTGTGACCATCACCCTCTGTTCTTGCCAAGCTCTGGCAGTGCCTCTTAGAAGACAGTCATATTCAGCTCCTGTCAGCAAGCACATGGTATCGACAATAGTGAATGTGTCTGCTGTCTGTATATGGGATGGATCCATATGTTGGGCAGACCATGGATGGTCTGTTTGGTTCATATTGATATTCTTCCTATAAGGTTGCAAATCCCTTCAGCTCCTTCAGTCCTTCCTCTAACTCCTGCACTGGGAACCCCATGATCAGTCTGATTGCTGGCTGTGAGATTCAGTCTCTGTTCCTACCAAGCTCTGGAAGAGCCTCTCAGGAGTCAGCCTTATTAGGCTACTGTCAGCAAGTACTTGTTGGTATCTACAATGGTGACTGGGTCTGGTGTCTGTACTGGGTCTGTATATGAGATGGTTCCACAGGTTATGCAGATTCTGTGTGGTCATTCCTTCAGTCTGTGCCCTGAACTTTGTCTCAATATTTCCTCCCAGTAGTATTTTGTTCCCCATTCTAAGGCCCGAAACACTCTCACTTTTGTCTTCCTTCTACTTGAGCTTCATGTGGACTGTGAATTACATTTTGGGTATTCTGAGCTTTTAGGCTAATACCCAATTATCAGTGAGTGCATTCCATGTTTTTTACTTTGGGGTTTTGTTACCTCATATAGGATGATATAATTTAGATCCATTCATTTGCCTGTGAATTTCATAAAGCCATTGTCTCTGTACCATTACCATACACTTTTTTTTTTAATCACTATTTTTGTATAATACAGATTGAGGTCACGGATGACTCCCCCTGAATTTCTTTTATTGTTGAGAACTGTTTTTCAATATTCTGGGGTTTTGATATTCCGAATGATTTTGCATATTGCTGTTTCTATCGCTATGAAGAATTGAATTTGAATTTTGATGGAGAGTGCATGGAATCTGTAGATTGCTTTTGGCAAGACATCCACTTTTACTAAATTAATCGGGTCACCAATCTATGAAGCATGGGAGATCTTTCCATCTTCTGAGATTTGTAATTTCTTTCTTCAGAGAATTGAAGTTCTTGTCATGGAGATCTTTCACTTGCTTGGTTTTAGTCACACCAAGGTATTATAATTTGTGACTTTTGAAGGGTGTTGTTTCCATAATTTCTTTTCAGCCTGTTTATCCTTTGAGTAGAGGAAAGCTACTGATTTGTTTCAGTTAATTGTATATCTAGCCACTTTGATTAAGTTGTTTTTAAGTTTTACATGTTCTCTGGTGGAATTTTTGGGGTCACTTAAATATACTATTTTATCATCTGCTAATAGTGATATTTTGACTTCTTCCTTTCCAATTTTTTTATTCCTTTGACCTCTCTTGTTGTCTATTTGCTCTGGGTAGAACTTCTAGTACTATAGTGAACAAGTAGGGAGAGACTGAGAATCCTTGACTAGTCCTGTCTTGTCTTATTTTAGTGGGATTGCATCAAGTTTCTCTCCATTTAATTTGATCCCAGAAGTTAGATTCACGCCAAGGTATTTTTTATTATTTGTGACTATTGAGAAGGGTGTTGTTACCTAATTCCTTTCTCAGCCTGTTTATTCTTTGTGTAGAGAAAGGCCATTGACTTGTTTGAGTTAATTTTATATCCAGCTACTTCACCGAAGCTGTTTATCATGTTTAGGAGTTGTCTGGTATAATTTTTAGGGTCACTTATATATACCATCATATCCTCTGCAAAAATAGATATTTTGACTTCTTCCTTGCCAATTTGTGTCCCCTTGATTTCCTTTTGTTGTCGAACTGCTCTGGCTAAGATGTCAAGTACAATATTGAATAGGACGGAAGAAAGTGGGCAGCCTTGTCTAGTCTCTGATTTTAGTGGGTTTGCTTCCACCTTTTCACCATTTATTTTGACGTTGGTTACTGGTTTTCTGTAGATTGCTTTTATCATGTTTCGGTTTGGGCCTTGAATTCCTAATCTTTCCAAGACTATTAACATGAATCGGTGTTGGATTTTGTCAATGCTTTCTCCGCATCTAAGCAGATGATCCTGTGGTTTTTGTCTTTGAGTTTGTTTATATAATGGATTATATTGATGGATTTACATATATTAAACCATCCCTGCATCACTGAAATTAAACCTACTTGGTCATGATGGATGATTATTTTAATGTGTTCTTGGAATCAGTTAGCAAGAATTTTATTGAATATTTTTGCATCGATATTCATAAGAGAAATTGCTCTTAAGTAATCCATCTTTGTTAGATCTTTCTGTGGTTTAGGTATCAAAGTAATTGTGGCTTCACAGATTGAGTTGGGTAGAGTACATTCTGCTTCTATTTTGTGGAATTGTTAGTGAAGAACTGGAATTAGATCGTCTTTAAAGGTCTGATAGAACTCTCCACAAAACCCATCTGGTCCTGGGCTATTTTTGGTAGGGAGACTAATAATGACTGCTTCTATTCTTTTAGGGGATATGGGATTGTTTAGATCATTAACTTGATTCTGGTTTAACTTTGGTACCTGCTATCTGTCTAGAAATGTGTCCATTTTGTCCATGTTTTCCAGAGTATAACCTTTTGTAGAAGGATCTGATGGAGTTTTGGATTTCTTAAGGATCTGTTGTTATGTCTCCCTTTTCATTTCTGATTTTGTTAATTAGGATGCTGTCCTTGTCCCCTCTAGTGAGTCTGGCTAAGTGTTTATCTATCTTGTTGATTTTCTCAAAGAACAAGATCCTCGTTTGATTGATTCTTTGAATAATTCTTGTTTCCACTTGGTTGATTTCACTCCTGAGTTCAATTATTTCCTGCCTTCTGCTCCTCTTGGGTGAATTTGCTTCCTTTTATCCTGGAACTTTTAGGTGTGTTGTAAACTACTAGTGTGTGCCCTCTCTAGTTTCTTTTTGAGGCACTCAGAGCTATGAGTTTCCCTCTTAGATATTCCCTATTAGATATCTTTCATTGTGTCCCAGAAGTTTGGGTATGTTGTGGCTTCATTTTCATTAAACTCTAAAAAGTCTTGTATTTCTTTCTCTATTCCTTCCTTGACCAAGGTATCATTGAGAAGAATGTTGTTCAGTTTCCACATGAATGTTGGCTTTCCTTTATTAATATTGTTATTGAAGATCATCCATAGTTCATGGTGGTCTGATAGAATGCAATGGGGCAATTGCAATATTTTTGTATCAGTTGAATACTGTTTTGTGACAAATTATATGGTCAGTTTTGGAGAAGATACCATGAGGTGCTGAGAAGAAGGTATATCCTTCTGTCTTAGGATACAATCTTCTGTAGATATCTGTTGTTTATTTGTTTCATAACTTCTGTAAGTTTCATTGTGTCCCTGTTTATTTTCTGTTTCCACAATCTGTCTATTGATGAAAGTGTGTTGAAGTCTCACACTATGCAATGTGTGCTTTGAGCTTTACTAAAGTTTATTTAATGAATTTGACTGCCCTTGTATTTGAGCATAGATATTCAAATTGAGGGTTCCTCTTGGAGAATTTTATATTTGATGAGTATGAAGTGTCCCACCTTGTCATTTATGATATATTTGGGTTGGAAGTTGATTTTATTCGATATTAGAATGGTTACTCCAACTTGTTTCTTCAGACCATTTGCTTGAAAATTGTTTTTCAGCCTTTCACTCTGAGGTAGTGTTTGTCTTTTTCCCTGAGATGGGTTTCCTCTAAACAGCAAAATATTGTGTCCTGTTTTTATAGCCAGTCTGTTAGTCTATGTCTCTTTATTGGGGAATTGAGTCCAGTTATATTAAGAGACATTAAGGAAAAGTAATTGTTGCTTCCTATTATTTTTGTTGTTAGAGTTGGCATTCTGTTCTTGTGTCTGCCTTCTATTTGGTTAGTTGAAGAATTACTTTGTTGCTTTTTCTAGGGAGTGGTTTCTTTTATTGTATTGTTTTGTTTTGTTTGTTTGTTAGTTTTGTTTTTTCCTGTTATTATCCTTTGAAGGGCTGGACTGGTGGAAAGATAATGGGTGAATTTAGTTTTGTCATGGAATACTTTGATTTCTCCATCAATGGTAATTGAGTGTTTGGCTGGTTATAGTATCCTAGGCTGGCATTTGTGTTCTCTTAGTGTCTGTATAACATCTGTCCAGGATCGTCTGGCTTTCATAGTCTCTGTTGAAAAGTCTGGTGTTTTTCTGATAGGCCTGCCTTTATATGTTACTTGACCTTTTTCCCTTACTGCTTTTAATATTATCTCTTTATTTTTTGTTTTGATTATTATGTGTCAAGAGGAATTTCTTTTCTGGTCCAGTCTATTTGTAGTTCTGTAGGCTTCTTGTATGTTCATGGGCATGTCTTTCTTTAGGTTTGGTAAGTTTTCTTCTATAATTTTGTTGAAGATATTTGCTGGCCCTTTAAGTTGAAAATCTTCATTCTCCTCTACTCCTATTATCCATAGTTTTTGTCTTCTCACTATGTCCTGGATTTCCTGGATGTTTTGAGTTAGGTTCTTTTTGCATTTTGTATTTTCTTTGATTGTTGTGCCAATGTTCTCTATGGAATCTTCTGCACCTGAGATTCTCTCTTCCATCTCTTGTATTACGTTGCTGATGCTCGAGTCTATGGTTCCAGATTTCTTTCCTAGGGTTTCTATCTTCAGCATTGCCTCACTTTGGGTTTTTTTTTTCTTAATTGTGTCTACTTCTCTTCTAAGGTCTTGGATGATGTTATTTATTCCATCACCTGTTTGGTCGTGTTTTCCTGCAATTTTTTAAGGGATTTTTTTTTTTTTTTTGGTCTTCAACCTGTTTAACAGTGTTCTTCTATATATCTTTAAGTGAGTTATTAAAGTCCTTCTTGATGTCCTCTACCATCATCATGAATATGCTTTTAAATCCCAGTCTATTTTTTGGGTTTGTTGGGGTGCCCAGGATTGGGTGGAGTGGGAGTACTGCGTGCTGATGATGGTGAGTGGTCTTGGTTTCTGTTAAAAATTCTTATGTTTGCCTTTTTCGATCTGGTAATCTCTGGAGTGATTTGTTATAGCTGTCTCTGGTTAGAGCTTGTTCCTCAAGTTATTATGTTAGCCTCTATCAGAAAACCTGTGTGTCTAGCTCTCTCCTGAGTTTTAGTCGTCAGAGTACTCTCTGCAGGCAAGCTCTCCTCTTGCAGGGAAGGTGTCCAGATATGTGGTGTTCAAATCTGCCTCCTAGCAGAAGTTGTGTTCCACTCACCAGAGGGCCTAAGATCCCATGGAAAGTTGTCTGGGGACCTTGGGGGTGTCCGTAGACTCGGAGCCCATGTTGCCCCAGTGCTAGTGCCAACTGGAAGGGATTTGTGACTCTGGTCAGGCCGGGTTTTCTGCTTCCCTCCTTAATGCTGTCTCAGGTCAGATTGGATTGGAGCAGAAGTTGTGTTCAATTCACCAGAGGTTCTAAGATTCTGTGGAGAGTCCTGTGGGGACCTTGGTGGTGTCTGCAGATTCCATGCCTAAGTGCCCAGGTGCTGGCCTCAAGTTGCCTCTTGAATCCTGAAATCCTGGTGTGAAAAATCTCCTGAGATCCTGCTGTGTCAGAGCTCCTGGGAGTTAAGCATTCTCTGTGTGTTGCAAGGTTTGGTGGGGTGCCAGATCCCGAGGTTTTCTCTGGACAGAGATGCAAGCCACAAGGAACCTATGCCTCTGCCTGGGAGGTTGTTTTTGTTGCCCTGGATCTTGTGGTGGTCCTAGTTACACAGGGTGCTGCAAAAGATGCTGAGTCCTCAGCTGTGATCGTCTGTCAGAACTCCAGTATTCCTGGGTGTGTTTTCACATCTCTTGAGAGTCAAGCTTCCTTTGTGATCATGTGATCTTGGGCACTTCAGAGTACCTTGGAGTGGGACTCCCTCTGGATGTCTTAAGAGTGGTTTCTGAGCCAGGACCTCAGGTCTGCCCTATGTACAGGTTCAGTCAGGAAGAAATCCAGGCCACTGACCCGGCAGGATTTCCTCTGTCCCTAGATCTTTTGGGACTCAGTTACTCCTGATGTGGGGGCCTTTCCTATGATCCTGCGAGTGGTAGAGCACCTGGAAGTTGAGTTTCCTCTGGCTCTTGTGGGATTAGGTGCAGATTCAGATCCCAAGGTCTACTCATGACACAGACTCTTGCAAATATTTTTGATTTAGCATCGTGGAATAATTTTTTCCTGTGATACAGAAAATGAAAATGGTGCTTCAGTGTGACATTAATGAAACTTAATTTTTATTTTTTGTATGTTTTTGTCTGTGGTACATATATACACATGTGGAGGGCAGAGGAGGATGTTGGGTGATGCTCTATTACTTTTCATCTTATTTCCTTAAGACAGGTCTTTCACCAAAAATGCAGGTAGACAAGCATCCAGCAAGACCTAGCAATTCTCACTCTGTCAACCACAGTGCTGTTCTTGTAGAAACAAACATCCATGATTGGTTTTGTAGATGGGTACTAGATTCTAATTTGTGAACTTCCTCTTTTCACAGTAGGCCCTCAACTATTGAGGCATCTTCATAACTTCTTTGAAGGGATTTTAAGAGGAAAAAATTGATGTAAACACTTTTAAAGTTCCATGTACTTAAACCTAAGTGATATGTATACAAAATTCTGTACATGAAACATATTTTCATTGACCCAGTTTTAATTTTATATTTAGTCAGTTTCTTTTCTAGGACGCCTTTGTGCTTCTTTCTTTATATGGCACAGTGGAAAACTGAATTCTTTAAAGTAACCCTTATTACTTTTAATTACATTTTATTTTATATGTATGGTTGTTTTGCTTTCACGTGTGTATGTGTACAACATGTGTGTCTGGTACCTGTGGAGTCTTGATGAAACCATTGAATCCCCTGCATCTGAAGTTATATGCTGTGAGCCACCTTGTGGGTGCAGGGAATCCAATCTCAGATCTCTGGAAGGGATCCAGTGTTCATAACAGCTGAATTATCTTTCCAATACTCTCATTGGTTTTTATGGTGCATGCAGAATTTAGAACAGGGCATCACATCCTCTGGAACTGGAGTTGGAGATATTTGTGCACATCATGTAGGTGCTAGGATTCAAACTCAGGTTTGATTATGACAGGGTCTCATTTTGTAGCTCAGGCTGTCCTGGAACTCACTATGTCGACCAGGTTAACCTGGAACTAATAAAGATCTGCCTGCTTTTGCCTCCAGAGTACTAGGATTAAAATGGAACCAATATGCCTGGCTGCCATCTTATTTGAAATTGAATATTTTAAATAATGAGTCTAACAATTCCACAGTCAAGTTTGTTCTTTCAGTTGCATCATCTTTTGTAGATTTAGAAAAGAATTAGCCTGTATTAAAAGTGTTTCCCTATGAAGAATTAAAGCCCACCTTTGATCCTTTGTTTCGTCCATTTGTTCTTTGGAAACTGTTCTTGAAGCTTAAAATTATTTTACTTACAGAAATTAAAATTCAGATAAGATTAGATATTTCTTGTCTAAAATACATGGAGTGTTTTGTTTTGTTTTTTGTTTGTTTGTTTGTTTGTTTGTTTTTTCTGTGTTGTGGAACATTTCTGTAGACTTTACTGGTTAAACATCCTTCATCTGAACATACAAAACCCTAAAGTATTCTAAAGTATGAAGCATGTGGGTGATATCTTTCATTTAATTTTAAGTTTTCTTGGCATTATTGAATGGATTTTATCTATTATCTATATCTATTTTTATGAATACATGGAATCACCTAAAGTTTCTTCGAAATGACCCTTAATTTTTAATATAGGTGACATTTATAAGAAGCTTCACATAAAGAAAAAATGGATGGAAATGTATATGAAAGATTCTTTCAATGGCAGCAACCAGAAATTAGAAAGGTTTGCAAAAAGAAAAATCGAAAGAGGTAGAGTTGTTAGATTTGTAGGACCACATGTGTATCATTTGAAAACTTATATATGGCTGAAGTTTAAAAAAATATATCACGTCTGATCCTTTAGTAAAAATATGTGGCTTTGATTTTGTCTAAACAGTTAACCCTATAACTTAATGCCTTCAAGGAAACTAAATCAAATTCTTAGAAATCTGTGAAAATTTTATTTTCTTCTTTAAGTAACTGTTAATGATATTTTAAATTTAATTTACATTCATTGTGGAAATACAGAAGTCCTGCACATAGTCTTAGAAATGTAATTTATGGATTATTATGCTTAACAATATGGAAAAACAACAACTACAGTCACATATGTGGGCATTTTCTATATTTTAATTGACTTATGTTTTACACTAAGTCTTAACTGAGGCAATATATGAAAAATAAATTAGACCTTATATTTGGTAGGAAATAATGAAAAAACACTTTGAAATATAATTATTTCTCACATATATATATTATTTATATTTATATTCATTTTTATTTATCATTATATTCATAGATATATTTATAGTTATATTCGTATTCATATTTTTACATTTATATTTATTTTTATTTATATATATATATATTTATATTTATATATAAACACACAAACTAATTTAATTTTGAAAAGCTAAAATATAAAAGAATACTTCTCTCATAATATGTTATGGGAAAAAATCTAAAATGATTTTTTCATTAGATTATTTTATACTGCTATTTTTCTCTTTATAATATGAAATGATCAATTTAATTTGTTTTGAGTGTTCTTTTTCATATTGGTATGAAATGTGACTGCTTTCATTACTGTGCTTTACAGGAAGAACATCAATAAAAAATTATGTGATCAGTATATAACTACATTTCAGAAGACTGATAATGATGTATAGAAATTCAGTGAAGAAAAAGAAAATCAGCGGTTGGTACCATAACTAACTTTATATTTAACCTAGTATAACTAAGTATCAAGTAGGAATGGAGAAACAAGCCTTGATTTGGGCACATGAAACTAAATTAAGTTTCACTATCTATCTATCCTTGGCTCTGTTGTAGTCCTACTGAGATGTAAACCACTGATCACATACTATATCAATGAAAAACACTAGGCGTTTTATGGTAGACCAGATCATAAATTTTCAAGAGGCAGACATTTGCAGAAAGATGAAGAGAGGATTACCAGTGTCTACAAAATGAAGCACAATACACCAGAGCTGAAAGGAGAGAGAAAGCTTATTTACTGGTGTCATCTGGACTCTGTTGTTAATATTAGAAAACCAACTCAAATTGGCAAATACTTTCTTTCAATCTTAAAATTAGTACAAATTTAGTAACAACAGTGGATGGAAACAACCTTTCTCAACAGTCCTGGCAGAATATTCCTTAGGAAGAATATCACCAAAACATTTTATATTATCTCTCCATTACTGTGCCAATCACTGCAGTCATCACATGGTTTCCAAGTAAGATCTGAGACAACGATGATGATCTTATTAACTAATTTTATTTTTTACTTGATTGGTTAATAGTTTGGAAAGTATTCAATTGGAAATGAACAGTAAAACAATTCTTGCCTCCGAAGGCATTGATGAAGGTACCATTAAGAGTCAGTCCAGGAAAGAGATGGGAATTAAAGACTAAATAAATAAATAAATAAATAAATGAATGAATGAATGAATGAATGAATGAATGAATGAATGAATAAATAAATACTCCAATTGAAGGCATTTTTTAAACATTGAACTCGGGATGAAATTTCAAGGATGAGTGATCATCCATGTAAATGAGGAGTCTAAAGACAGCCCCTCAGAGTACTTCAATATTTGTAACTCTGCATGAGGCAGCTGGTGAGTGGGAGCCATTATTGGAAGAGAACAATTGGTAGAAAGAAAACTACCATGAGTGAAGGAAAATTTTGAGGAAGAAAAGATCACTAACTGTGTCATATTCTGCAAATGGGCCAAATAAGATTGATTTTCAGGGCTGGAAGATGGTTTAGTTGGTAATCTTTCTCCTGTGTAGGCCTGGAGACCCGAGCTTATATTCCCTGATCAGCATGCATGCACACACCACCACCACCACCACCAACACCAACACCACCACCACCACCACCATCACCAAAAACAACAACAAACTAGCAAAACTAAAAAAAGCCACCACCAACACAACAACAACAAAAAAAAAAGTTGGTGTGTTGGTGAGCATTTTACAAAGACCAAACTCAGATTTAATTCAGAGATAAGAAGATTCCCAGATCTTCGTAGCAACCAGGTGTAGCATAATGGATGAATTCTAGGTTCAGTGAGATTCTGTCTCCGAAAGAGTAGCATGCAACCCAAAAAGACACCCAATATTAACCCATTGTCTCCATATGTATGCAGGTGCTTTTTTTTTTAAGATAAACTTAACAATTTGGAGGTCAATTTACTTAATAAAGATGATTTGAGTGGAAATGTGAGGTACAAAACTGATCACAGTGAATAAAGGACAAAATAGGTATGTAGTATCCCAAGGAGAAAAGGTGTAAAGGGCTTGTCCTAATATTTTTTTTTTAAATGAAAATTACCATGGTTGTGTGCCAACATAAAGAATACAAAGAGAACTTTATGTTACTACTTCCCTGTGTTACTTGAGATTGGAACCTAGAGAAAACCAATCAGCAACTAAAATTTGTCCTCAGACATATTTTTATACTTTATTTTGAGGCAGTGTATCTTTATTGATCATGAGTATTCATGACCTTGTGATCATTCTAAATCAAACTTTATAAAACTTAGTTCTATAGGCATTACATTGACGGCGAGCTAGAGTCATAAATGTAAAATCAAAATTATAATTGCTGTAACTTTTGACAATAGTTGAGACAAAGGAAAACCTTGAACTTAGTAAAAAACAAGTATATGTCATCCTTAAGAATGGAAGAGAAGGTAGAAGACATGGCACATACACATGTGGGGGGGGGGGAGGTAGATACGGAGATGATGTAGTGAACTACCTCCTTGGATTGCTTATGCTATTTAGCAAAATGATGACATTATATGGTAAAAGCATTAACGCTAGCTAGAGTTAAGCTTCCCAGACTAGGATATTTCCAAGTCCATGTTTGCATGGTACATGCCTATAAATATAAGTATTTGGGAGGCTAAGGTCATTCTGTGCATTATGGAAAATTCTTTTTCATTAAAAAAAAAGTTTTCTTACCCCACAATTGGTAGCATAATTTTATTTCGTGTTATTTTAAAAATATAAGTATATTTAGACATAATCGTTGTCAAAAATTTAAGTCAGTTGGAAGATTATTCCTTTTATGTTTCATATGGAATTATTTTTGCTCATGTAAATATTTTAGTATTGGAGATACATAACTGCTTGATTGTTAGCCTAGCATTCATGCTGCATGGCAGTAACACCAAAAATAAACAGAATTGTTATAGTAATGTTTTCCTTTTACCTTTGTAGAACAATTATCAAAAAGAACAACAAGCATTGAAAGTAACCCTAATCCTAATCCTAACCCTAACACTAACCCTAATCCCAACCCTACCTAACCCTTACCCTATAAATCATTTTCACAGAATCTTTCATATTTGTATTCTTGGGAGTTTATTTAATGAAGTTCTTTTCTGTTTTAGGGTTTGATGAACTTGGGGACCAACAACTAAGATATGCTTTTTGATACAGATGGTGAACGGAGAAAAAATGTCTGTGTTTAAAAGAGATATCATGGAGAATACTCTGAAGTACTTTTCTAATTTCCAATCTTCAGACTAATGAAGCATGCACATTTTTCACTTGCTTGTACATTTGTAACCAAATAAAAAAATTGCTAATTTTTTGTCTCCTATAAAACAGAGTTTGAAAGGTTCTTTAATCCTTGTTATTTTGATGCTTCTCTGAAGGAAGTTAAATCTCAATGATGTGATTACAACGTTAACTAGGAGGTATACCTTTAGAGTCAAAATACAACTCCTTTATTTTTTAACATCTCTAATCATTTTCTTGTTTAATTATAAGAGCATATTTATATTAACTTCCAAATAAAATCTAAAATAATATGTGAATGGAAAATAGCCCGTTGGACCAAACTTCCCCACACTATTGTAGTGAGTTATTTATAATTTATTCTTTAATCTTTCTTCTAAGACCAGACTTTATCGCCCTCCTAGTCCACCCTCTGACTGTTACAAATCCCATACGCCCTTCACATATGCCCCCATAACCCCATGCCCCCAAGTCCCCACTCCCCATCTCCAAGAGTATGTCCCCACCATCCTGCCTCTACCCCACCAGATCTCCCTGCTCCCTGCGGCCTCAAGTCCCTTGAGGATTGCATGTACCTTATCTGACTGAGTCTAGACCCGGCAGTCCTATGCTGTATATTTATTGTGGGCTACTTATCAGCTGGTGTATGATGCCTAGGTGCTGGCTCAGTGTCTGAGTGATCCTGGGAAATCTGAGACTGTTGGTCCTACTACTGGGTAGCCCTCTTCCTCAGATTCTTGCAGCTTTTTTCCCCAATTCATCCACAGGGGTTCCCAGCTTCTGTCCATTGGTTGCATATAAATTTCAGCATCTGAATCTTTCGCCTGTTGGTTTGGTCTTTCAGAGGGCAGTCATGATAAGCTCATTTTTTTGTGAGCATATGATAGCATAATTAATAGTGTCAGGCCTTGATGCCTCTCCTTGAGCTGGATTTCAATTTGGTCCATTCACTGGATCTCCTTTTCTTTAGGCTTTTCTCCATTTTTTTCCCTACAGTTCTTTCAGACAGAAACAATTCTGTGTTAGAGCTTTTAACTTTGGGATGATAATCCCATCTTTCAACTTGATGTCCTGTACCTCCACTGGAGGAGGACTCTACAAGTTCCCTCTCCCCCTTGTAGGGCATTTCCTCTTAGGTCCCTACTCCAGGTCCTTAGGGTCTCTCAACTCCCAGGTCTCTGATATATTCTAGAGGGTTTTTTCACCTCCTATCTGACAAAGTTGCCTGTTTCCATTCTTTTTGCTTGTTCTCAGTGCTTCAGTCCTGTTCAACACCCCAATACCTGATCATGTTCCTTTCTTCACCTTCTTGTCCCCTTTCCCTACCAACCTCTTCCCTCCCCATCACTGTCGTGTTTTTTTTTAAAACTTCTTTTTTTTTAAATTTTTAATATTTTTATTACATATTTTCCTCAATTACATTTCCAATGCTATCCCAAAAGTCCCCATAGCGCCCCTCACTTCCCTACCCACCCATTCCCATTCTTTTGGCACTGGCATTCCCCTATATTGGGGCATATAAAGTTTGCAAGTCCAATGGGCCTCTCTTTCCAGTGATGGCCGAATAGGCCATCTTTCGATACATATGCAGCTAGAGACAAGAGCTCCGGGGTACTGGTTAGTTCATAATGTTGTTCCAACTATAGGGTTGCAGATCCCTTTAGCTCCTTGGGTACTTTCTCTAGCTTCTCGATTGGGAGACCTGTGATACATCCAATAGATGACTGTGAGCATCCACTCCTGTGTTTGCTAGGCCCCTGCATAGTCTCACAAGAGACAGCTATCTTTGGGTCCTTTCAGCAAAATCTTGCTAGTGTATGCAATGGTGTCCGCGTTTAGAAGCTGATTATGGGATGGATCCCTGGATACGGCAGTCTCTAGATGGTCCATCCTTTCATCACAGCTCCAAGCTTTGTCTCTGTAACTCCTTCCATGGGTGTTTTGTTCCCAATTCTAAGAAGGGGCACAGTGTCCACATTTTGGTCTTCATTCTTCTTGAGTTTCATGCGTTTAGCAAATTGTATCTTATATCCTGGATATCCTTAGTTTTGGGCTAATATCCACTTATCAGTGAATACATATGGTGTGAGTTCCTTTGTGATTGTGTTACCTCACTCAAGATGATGCCTTCCAGGTCCATCCATTTGGCTAGGAATTTCATAAATTCATTCTTTTTAATAGCTGAGTAGTAATCCATTGTGTAGATGTACCATAATTTCTGTATCCATTCCTCTGTTGAGGGACATCTGGGTTCTTTCCAGCTTCTGGCTATTATAAATAGGGCTGCTATGAACATAGTGGAACATGTGTCCTTCTTACCGGTTGGGACATCTTCTGGATATATGCCCAGGAGAGGTATTGCTGGATCCTCCGGTAGTACTATGTCCAATTTTCTGAGGAACCGCCAGACAGATTTCCAGTGTGGTTGTACAAGCTTGCAATCCCACCAACAATGGAGGAGTGTTCCTCTTTCTCCACATCCTCGCCAGCATCTGCTGTCACCTGAATTTTTGATCTTAGCCATTCTGACTTGTGTGATGTGGAATCTCAGGGTTGTTTTGATTTGCATTTCCCTGATGATTAAGGATGTTGAACTTTTTTTCAGGTGCTTCTCTGCCATTCGGTATTCCTCAGGTGAGAATTCTTTGTTCAGTTCTGAGCCCCATTTTTTAATGGGGTTATTTGACTTTCTGGAATCCACCTTATTGAATTCCTTATATATATTGGATATTAATCCCCTATCTGATTTAGAATAGGTAAAGATCCTTTCCCAATCTGTTGGTGGTTTTTTTGTCTTATTGATGGTGTATTTTGCCTTGCAGAAGCTTTGCAGTTTCATGAGGTCCCACTTGTCAATTCTCGATCTTACAGCACAAGCCTTTGCTGTTCTATTCAAGAATTTTTCCCCTGTGCCCATATCTTCAAGGCTTTTCCCCACTTTCTCCTCTATAAGTTTCAGTGTCTCTGGTTTTATGTGAAGTTCCTTGATCCACCTAGACTTGACCTTAGTACAAGGAGATAGGAATGGATCGATTCGCATTCTTCTACATGATAACAACCAGTTGTGCCAGCACCATTTGTTGAAAATGCTGTCTTTCTTCCACTGGATGGTTTTAGCTCCCTTGTCAAAGATCAAGTGACATTAGGTGTGTGGGTTCATATCTGGGTCTTCAATTCTATTCCATTGGTCTATTTGTCTGTCACTATACCACTACCACGCCTTTTTTATTACAATTGCTCTGTAGTACAGCTTTAGGTCCCGCATGTGATTCCACCAGAAGTTCTTTTATCCTTGAGAAGAGTTTTTGCTATCCTAGGTTTTTTGTTATTCCAGATGAATGTGCAGATTGCACTTTCTAATTTGTTGAAGAATTGATTTGGAATTTTGATGGGGATTGCATTGAATCTGTAGATTGCTTTTGGCAAGATAGCCATTTTTAAAATGTTGATCCTGCCAATCCATGAGCATGGGAGATCTTTCCATCTTCTGAGATCTTCTAGAATTTCTTTCTTCAGAGACTTGAAGTTTTTATTATACAGATCTTTCACTTCCTTAGTTAGAGTCACACCAAGATATTTTATATTATTTGTGACTATTGAGAACAGTGTCGTTTCCCTAATTTCTTTCTCAGCCTGTTTATTCTTTGTGTAGAGAAAGGCCATTGATTTGTTTGAGTTAATTTTATATCCAGCTACTTCACCGAAGCTGTTTATCAGGCTTAGGAGTTCTCTGGTGGAATTTTTAGGGTCACTTATATATACTATCATATCATCTGCAAAAAGTGATATTTTGACTTCATCTTTTCCAATTTGTATCCCTTTGATCTCCTTTTGTTGTCGAATTGCTCTGGCTAGGACTTCAAGTACAATGTTGAATAGGTATGGAGAAAGTGGACAGCCTTGTCTAGTCCCTGATTTTAGAGGGATTGCTTCAAGCTTCTCACCATTTATTTTGATGTTGGCTACTGGTTTGCTGTAGATTGCTTTTATCATGTTTAGGTATGGGCCTTGAATTCCTGTTCTTTCCAAGACTTTTATCATGAATGGGTGTTGGATCTTGTCAAATGCTTTTTCCGCATCTAATGAGATGACCATGTGGTTTTTGTCTTTGAGTTTGTTTATATACTGGATTACGTTGATGGATTTCCGTATATTGAAGCATCCCTGCATCCCTGGGATGAAACCTACTTGGTCAGGATGGATGATTGTTTTGATGTGTTCTTGGATTCGGTTAGCAAGAACTTTATTGAGGATTTTTGCATCAATATTCATAAGGGATATTGGTCTGAAGTTTTCTATTTTTGTTGGGTCTTTTTGTGGTTTAGGTATCAGAGTAATTGTGGCTTCATAGAATGAGTTGGGTAGTGTACCTTCTGTTTCTATTTTGTGGAATAGTTTGTGAAGAACTGGGATTAGATCTTCTTTGAAGGTCTGATAGAACTCTGCACTAAACCCATCTGGTCCTGGGCTTTTTTTAGTTGGGAGACTATTAATGACTGCTTCTATTTATTTGGGGGATATAGGGCTGTTTAGATCATTAACCTGATCTTGATTCAACTTTGGTACCTGGTACCTGTCTAGGAACTTCTCCATTTCATCCAGGTTCTCCAGTTTTTTTGAGTATAGCCTTTGGTAGAAGGATCTGATGGTGTTTTGGATGTCTTCAGGATCTGTTGTTATGTCTCCTTTTTCATTTCTGATTTTGTTAATTAGAATGCTTTCCCTGTGCCCTCTAGTGAGTCTGGCTAAGGGTTTATCTATCTTTTTTATTTTCTCAAAGAACCAGCTCCTTGATTGGTTGATTCTTTGAATAGTTCTTCTTGTTTCCACTTGATTGATTTCGCCCCTGAGTTTGATTATTTCCTGCCATCTACTCCTTTTGGGTGAATTTGCTTTCTTTTGTTCTAGTGCTTTTAGTTGTGTTGTCAAGCTGCTAATGTGTGCTCTTTCTAGTTTCTTTTCGGAGGCACTCAGAGCTATGAGTTTTCCTCTTAGAAATGCTTTCATTGCATCCCATAAGTTTGGGTATGTTGTGGCTTCATTTTCATTGAACTCTAAAAAGTCCTTAATTTCTTTCTTTATTCTTTCCTTTACCAAGGTATCATTGAGAAGAGTGTTGTTCAGTTTCCACGTGAATGTTGGCTTTCTATTATTTATTTTGTTATTGAAGATCAACCTTAGTCCATGGTGATCTGATTGGATGCATGGGACAATTTCAATATTTTTGTATCTCTTGAGTCCTGTTTTGTGCCCAGTTACGTGGTCAATTTTGGAGAAGGTACCATGAGGTGCTTAGAAGAAGGTATATCCTTTTGTTTTAGGGTAAAATGTTCTGTAGATATCTGCCAGATCCATTTGATCCATAACTTCTGTTAGTTTCACTGTGTCCCTGTTTAGTTTCTGTTTCCATGATCTGTCCATTGGTGAAAGTGGTGTGTTGAAGTCTCCCACTATTATTGTATGAGGTGCAATGTGTGCTTTGAGATTTACTAAAGTTTCTTTAATGAATGAGGCTGCCTTTGTATTTGGAGCATAGATATTCAGGATTGATAGTTCCTCTTGGAGGATTTTACCTTTGATGAGTATGAAGTGCCCCTCCCTGTCTTTTTTGATGACTTTGGGTTGGAAGTCAATCTTATCAGATATTAGAATGGCTACTCCAGCTTGTTTCTTCATACCTTTTGCTTGGAAAATTGTTTTCCAGCCTTTCATTATGAGGTAGTGTCTATCTTTTTCTCTGAGATGAGTTTCCTGTAAGCAGCAAAATGTTGGGTCTTGTTTGTGTAGCCAGTTTGTTAGTCTATGTCTTTTTATCGGGGAGTTGAGACCATTGATATTAGGAGATATTAAGGAAAAGTAATTGTTGTTTCCTGTTATTTTTGTTGTTAAAGTTGGCATTCTGTTCTTGTGGCTGTCTTCTGTTAGGTTTGTTGAGGGATTACCTTCTTGTTGTTTCTAGGGCATGGTTCCCGTCCTTGTATTGGTTTTTTCCTGTTATTATCCTTTGGAGGGCTGGATTCGTGGAAAGATAATGTGTGCATTTGGTTTTGTCGTGGAATACTTTGGTTTCTCCATCTATGTTAATTGAGAGTTTGGCTGGGTATAGTAGCCTGGGCTGGAATTTTTGTTCTTTTAGTGTCTGTATAACATCTGTCCAGGATCTTCTGGCTTTCATAGTCTCTGGTGAAAAATCTGGTGTAATTCTGATAGGCTTGCCTTTATATATTACTTGGCCTTTTTCTCTTACTGCTTTTAGTATTCTATCTTTATTTAGTGCATTTGTTGTTCTGATTATTATGTGTCGGGAGGTATTTCTTTTCTGGTCCAGCCTATTTGGAGTTCTGTAGGCTTCTTGTATGTTCATGGGCATCTCTTTCTTTAGATTTGGGAAATTTTCTTCTATAATTTTGTTGAAGATGTTTGCTGGTCCTTTGAGTTGAAAATCTTCATTCTCATCCACTCCTATTATCCGTAGGTTTGGTCTTCTCATTGTGTCCTGTATTTCCTGGATGTTTTGAGTTAGGATCTTTTTGCATTTTCCATTTTCCTTGATTGTTGTGCCGATGTTCTCTATGCAATCTTCTGCACCTGAGATTCTCTCTTCCATCTCTTGTATTCTGTTGCTGATGCTCGCATCTATGGTCCCAGATTTCTTTCCTAGGGTTTCTATCTCCAGTGTTGCCTCATTTTGGGTTTTCTTTATTGTGTCTACTTCCCTTTTTAGGTCTAGTATGGTTTTGTTCATTTCCATCATCTGATTGTGTGTTTTCCTGTTTCTCTTTAAGGACTTCTACCAGTTTGGTTGTGTTTTCCTGTTTTTCTTTAAGGACTTGTAACTCTTTAGCCATGTTCTCCTGTAGTTCTTTAAAGTCCTTCTTGATGTCCTCTATCATCATCGTGAGATATGGTTTTAAATCCAGGTCTAGCTTTTCAGGTGTGTTGGGGTGCCCTGGACTGGGCGAAGTGGGAGTGTTGGGTCCTGATGATGGTGAGTGGTCTTGGTTTCTGTTAGTAAGATACTTACTTTTACCTCTTGCCATCTGGTAATCTCTGGAGTTGTTATAGTTGTCTCTGTTCAGAGGTTGTTGTTCTGTTGATTCTGAGTATCATCTGTCAGCAGACCTGGGAGACATGCTCTCTCCTCTGAGTTTCAGTGGTTAGAGCACTCCCTTCTGACAAGCTTTCCTCTTAAAGGGAAGGTGTACAGATATCTGGCGTTTGGACCTTCTCCTGGCGAAGAAGTAGGCCGAAAACAGGACCTTTCCCAGATGCTGTGTTGCTTTGGCAGGTCACAGAAGCTGTCAGCTTCTGTGGTGCACACTCTCAGCTGTGCAGACTACGTTCCTAAGTTCAGAGGAGTCCTGGATCCAAGATGTGCTCCCTGCTCCTGAGGCAGCGGGCTCCTGTGCAGGGCAGAATACAGTCTTCCAGCTGGGAGGGTGCCGGATGTCTGCAGCCCCAAAAGGGTGCTGCCTCAGCGACTCTGTGGCTCCCGCCTGTCCCAGAAGCTGTCTGCCTCTGTGGTCCTCACTCTCACCTCTGCAGACTAAGTTCGGCGGAGTCCCGGGGCCAAGATGGCGCTCCCTGCAGGGTATATCACTGTCCTCCGGCTGGGAAGGTGCTGGATGTCTGCTGCCCCAAAAGGGTGCTGCCTCAGCGGCTCTGTGGCTCCCGCCTGTCCCAGAAGCTGTCTGCCTCTGTGGTCCTCACTCTCACCTCTGCAGACTAAGTTCTTCGGCGGACTTTTTTAAACTTCTTAACATTTCTTATTGTTTTTATTCATACAGATATTTGAAATTTGCTTTTGATTCATTATCTTATTAGTTTCCAAAGGTACAAGATACAAATATAGAAGGTATATTGGATTGATTTATTTCATTTTTGAGATAGGCACTTAGTATGTTGTGTATTGTCCAGGGAGGCCTAGAATATTTAGGGTCAAGGTGATCTCAGCATTGCATGTAGGTGTTATTACAGGTATGTGACAACATACCTGACTTATATTGTTCTTAAGAAATTAGTCCCACAAAAAAAAAAAAAAAAAAAACAACAAAAACTTATAAAAACTATAAAATTAACACCACCAGCTCTGAGAGATGAAAATATTTTCTGATTACTTACAAAATTCATTGAAAGAAATTATATTTCTTTCTTGAAACAAACTAAACTACTAACTGTGGGGCAGAATAAAAGAACTGATTAGCCCCCTCTCTCTGTTCCAGGCCCAGCCTCTCTATGCCCATTTTTCTTGTTTCTGTAGCTCTCTGGCTCTCTCTTTGTTCCCAGCTTCCCCTCTATCTATTCTCTGCTCCACTTTTTTCTGACCTAATGATCTTGCTTCTGTCTGTATGCCTTTGTACCTCTCCAAGTTCCTCACTCCTCTACGGTCTCCCAATAAATCCCTTCATAGTAGGTCTGTTGCATGGTGTAATTACTCAAGGGCAACACTTGCATAAGCCCACCAAAGGTATTCCTTTGCCATGTTATAGTTCATAACACTAACACATTAAATGCAACTGACAAAATCTATAAATTTTTGTTTGAGACATGGATTTTTGTATTCTCATAAAAGCATCAAAACATCATTTCATTTGGTTTGGCCTTCAGATATATTACACCTAAACTTACCTAATCATTAAGGATACTTCACATGGGTCTTCAAACATAAGTGATCAAGGATGTCTTCTATTTCGATGTTCAGCAAACATATAGAAATTTGGTTTTTAAATTCATTTTTTTTGTATTAGTATTTTATTTATTCAGACACATTCAACATACATATTTTCCAACATACTGTTATGATAATTGAAAATATATCATAATTAAAACTCACAATTATGCACACACTGTGTCAGTGGCCTATTCAATGTATTTAGATTCATTCTTAAGCTGTTAATCTTCATTCCCCATAATGTCAAATATACATTTATAGATAGAAAGAATTGAAATATTTCTTTTATAAATTATTCAATGTTTAAACATTTTTACGAATCAATTATACTGTTTTTCTAAACTTTCTTAAATGAATTAATCATTCCAGATAAGCTGGAAAGATAAGAGTAACTTCCTCTACTGCTGTCCATCTTATTTTGAGATAGTTGTTATCGTTGAACCTGGAGCTGACCATTTCAGCTACACAGGTATGTCAGCAAGCCATGGCATCTATCTCTCTTTACACCTCCATGGCTCGGTTACAGACAAGTGCTGGCATATTAGAATTTACTGTTAGTGCAAGTAAATTACCCAGTTAGCCAAATACCTAGCCCCTATCCAACTATTTTTTTAATTAGCATTAACATTTTTTAAATTAAAATAACTCCCTACTTGTGCGCTCAACTATGCACTTGTTTTTCTCCTTTCAACAATGTATGTCTATCAGTGCCCTTAGACCGTAATAAACCCACAACCTTGCTCCATTGGCTAGAACATTGTTCATTTAATCCAATAACAATAAAAGCAGATGCAGCAGGAGCAGCAGCTGCCCCAGGTCCTCTCAGGAGCTCTTTCATTAATACTCTCTCAAGAATCACAAGAATTTCAAACATAAACCATGTGCAGTAGGGGACACACATGAGATTAAAACAAAAGAAAGCAAAACAAAAAAAAAAACATACTCATATAACATTACTGGGTTTTTATAGAAAGCAAAATTCTCACACATATTTTTCCTATAATGATGGAGGATCCTACAACTCAGAAGCAAACAAAACTTCCAAGATTTAGGAAGCTCAGAAAGTTTTAAGGTTTGCTGAGGCCTCTCAAAAGGTAGAAAAGAAAAACACAATTACTGGGTTCTATTTTTTTTTTTTTTTTTTTTTACCTTCTATGGAAAGAATACATAGCCACTACTTGCTAGGAATGACCTGCTCTTGCTTTGTGGGCCCAGCTTGCTTATTCTGTTATCTACTGTATTTGTCTGACTCAGTTAGGCCAAGGAGTTATTAGAACCCAGCTTTATTTACCACATACACTTTTCAAGTATAACAAAATTGCCTACTCCAATTACCAATATAGGAGACTCTATGTTTTGATACACAGTTTCCCCAACAGTGGAGTTACAGGAAGTCCAGAGCTGTCCCTTAGGACAGGGACAAATGATCCAAAAGACACTATTCTCTAACCTAGGACAACCAGTGTCAATATTTTTATGTGTCTCTGCAAACATTGATTATGGCTGATCAACTTCATTGACCCTTTGGCAGGACTTGGAGTGGAAATACAGGCTAAATGATAAGTACAGATGTGAACATCTTTCAACTCTGACCAGATGTACCCCTAAAGCCTATTTTTACTGTTCGTACGAGGAGCACATCTTTTGAACCACCTGGAAGGAAAAGTGCAAAAAGGGTGCTCCTTCAAAAGGAGCCTGCTGCATCAGACTGTCAAGTAGGGACATGGTAACATTCTAATTTCAATATCACTAACTTAAGAAACCCCTAACAGAAAACTGGGTGGCAGATTGGAAAGGGCATGAACACAGGGACTGTGTTATATTTCAAAAGAGTTTCTATCATGCATTAAGCCGCATCCAGAACTTCCATTTTTTTTTGAGGAAATAAAATTAGCCCACTTCTCATTGCTCCCATTTCAAGAAATCTGTTTTTGGTCCTGGTGCCGCAGACCCTCTGGGTCCCTTTGTCTGCGTGGAACGGGTCACTGGTCACAGATGGGAAAAGAGTCCGAAAATGACAGACAGACAAACACATGACATTTTGTAGCATCTGAATGTAATTTGTCAAGTTAAGGATCAAACATTTTATACAGAAGAAAAGAGGGAAATTATGTGACACATCGGCAAGGAACAAATGAGATTACTGGATGCTTAATGGCTCTTACACAAATCAGAGGACTGGAAACAGAAAGACTGGCAGGAACTGGGCAATATAACAACTGAGGCAACTCAGCCCTATCTAAGTTCAGCTACAGCCTTAGAAGCCAGGTGTTAGGTCTTTACAGTCCTAGGGCAATTGCTTTCACACCCAGTCATATTTCTAATTGGGGGCTCTAGGTAACCATCTCATGAATAATGCATTACCCAAAATCCACAGCCCAATCTTCTTCCTAAACCATTGTAAATTCCTGTATATGGAACGACGTGGCTTTTATTCTAAGCAATTTTTATTCTAAGCAATTCTGAATGTCACTGAATAGGCAACATTGCATTCCAAGCCCTTGGTCAGCTCAAGGACTTTCTAGTATGTTGGAACACTGGCGAAGTCTTAGCTATATCAGAATTCAATCTTTAAAGGCACTTATAATAAGATAAATCTACAAGAGAGCATGTGGATCCATACACCAGACTAACACGCGAATAGGGTATGAATATATGGGTGATGAGAATGCCAAAGCTCCAGGAGGTGAGTTCCTTTTGAAATTCTTGGCCTCATGAGTGCTCCCAAGTCTCTCGGCCTGCCAAGCTGACTTCACTGGAGTATTCATTCCTGACATCCTGGTTGACACTAGAGCCCAGAAGCTAAGGGTCTATTTTTGCCATGCATGTGAAGAAACTAATATAGAAGGTCAATGGCCTGGAGAGACAAAAAAAGAACTGGATTCAGGTAATCCTTTGAATAAGACAAGACTCCCTAGTCCTGCTACGAAAGTTTGACTCCCTAAAGCTTCAATTATTGGGGCTAGGAGTTGTAATAGCACATGCCTTTAAACCTAGCATGCCAGAGTCAGAATCCTCTGTGAGTTTTAGGCTAGGCCTGTCTACACAGTCTGTTCCAGGTTACTCTGAGCTACATAATAAGACCCTATCCAAAACTAAAACCAAACTTAAAATAATACTTCAGTTCTGGGGAAAACTGACCTACCTAGTGGAAGTGTGATTTAAACTTCTGCTCGAAGCCCCAAATGCCTGAGCCAAAGATTCTATAATGCAGTCACTTAGGAAATCCAATGATGTGGATCCCCAATCAACTTTGAACAAAACATCTATCCCGTGTCTAGTTTCTCTCATCTCTGACAGGACTGAAAAAATGTCAATGCAGATATCAGGTACCATGCCCTTTGTGGGCTATTCTGGATAGCTCTGTGGGGGACACAGCCTAGATTTTACTTTCTCTCACCTAATCAGGATTGTGTGTGTTGGGAACAGGGTGTACAATTTTCTTCATATTCCAACTTACCAGAGCGGACTGTTGAGAAATCTAAAGTACTAACCAGGCGGTGGTGGCACACACCTTTAATCCCAACACTTGGGAGGCAGAGGAAGGCAGATTTTTTAGTTCAAGGATAGACTGCTCTACAAAATGAGTTTCAGGACAGCAGGGGCTATACAGAAAAAAAAAAAAAAAAAGAAAAAAAGACAGAAAAAAAGAAATCTAAAGTACTGGGAGTTTCAATGTAAATGGTTTACACTTCAAATTGGAAACTAGAAATAAAATTAATGGCCATCTGAGTGTAAAATCCATTATCATGATCCACCTGCTACCATACTCCCATGTATATGTGAAACCATGTTAGCAGTGTAAGACACATTTGAAATAATTATTATTATAATATTATATTGTGACATAAAATTGCTAACTATACAGTACAGGAAATATTGAAATTATAACTACTATAACTCCAAATGTTCTTAATATACAGTTGTATAATGGTGTCCTCAGAGGATTGAAAACTTCCATCCTGCAGGAAGCTCCTTAAGCATCGAGATAAACAACTCAAAACAGCTTCAGGAAGCTCTTTAAGCAGGAAGTCAAACACCTCCAAAGAGCTTCAAGGAGTCCCCCAAACTGACAAAAGTCACTAGGCTCCTCTGTGCAAAAGAAAGAAATAAAAGCTGAGAGTACCTCTCAGATGCAGAAAGATGAGCTACAGAAGAGGAGTTGTGAGATCCTGACTTATAGCATTTCCCCCTTTAAAGTAATGCCCCTGGAAGATCCCCAACCTGTTTTTTTTTTCCCCTGAGCTCTAAAAATACAGCCAGAAAGAAGCTTTTTGTTATGTATAGCCAGCTAAAAGCCTTTTTGATTCTGTGCCTTACAGCCAGAGATGCAATAATTGTAGGAAGACCTAAAAGGATATGGAGATAGAGATGAGCTGCAGCTCACTCCACCAAACCCCAGCCCCATCCTCACCAGAAAAGAGCTATAGCCAACTCTCCTCCCAACTCCTCCCAACTCCTCAGCTATCTGTTAAAATCCCCTACAGTTACTGCTTAGGGTCAAACTCCCCTTCCCTGCACAGTGGAAGGAGTTAGTCCTCAGATAGCTGATAATAAAACCTCTGTATTTGGCATCAGGTTTGGTTTTCTCTCGAGTGTTTGGAGTGCTGGCCAGCTGATACTAGACTTGATCAGATGCCCAACTTTGGGGGTTTTACATGTGGGGGGCTCATTTGCCCGTATTTGTACACTCCGCAGTTCTGAGAGACCCCTGCTTAGAGGTAGGATCCTTCCTTTGTCTATGTCTTCCTCTATGTCTTTGTCTATGTCTTTGTCTGCCAGCTGTGTTTGAATTCAGTATTCTAAGTTAAAACTAGTCTGTGCTCAGGAGAACAATGAACTCCTTGTCTAGGATGTAGAGGAGGGCTACTTATAGATGTGTCAGGAGTAACCAACTGCCACCCTTGGAGATATCCCAGGAGATCTGAGGGAGCTCCAGGGATGCCTGGATATCTCCCATCCTGGTGCCAATTCAGACTGTGCTCACTCAACCATCTGTTTCTGTTACTGGGTGCCAAGTGAGAGTGTGCTTACTCAGCCATCTGATTGGGTCTGGGTCTCAGTTATCATAATTTATTGTGTGTAATGTTAGTCTATTTTGAGGCAGGGGCCACCACTGCCTGGCACCTCTAAAATTCTTAAACTACAAAAGTAAAACCATAAAATTAAATTGAAAAAAATGTCAAACATACACACACACACACACACACACATACACACACATAGACACACACACTCACACACATACTCACAAAAAAAAAAAGATATAAAGGCTAAAAAAATACCCCCAAACCCTAAAAAGCCCTAATATTCTTAAAAAAAAAAAGAAAAGAAAAAAGAAAAAAAAAAAAGAAGAAAACAGAAAAACACTAAAAATACATTCAATACCGAAAACCAAAAAATCCTCTAGAACACTCTTCTTAAAACCCTACAAAACCCTTAAGAAAAACACTATAATTCTAAAAACTTAAAAATATACAAGATCCCAAAACTGACCCAAAAACTGTTTGTTTGTTTTTGTTTGTTTGCTTGTTTTTGGTTTTTTTGAGTTTTTGGGGATTGGGTTTCCGGTTTCTCTGTCTGTCATGGAGCACACTGTGTAGAAAATGGTAGCCTCGAACTCAGAAATCACTACCTCTGACTCCCATTTAGTGTGATTAAAGGCAGGGCCACTACTTCCTTGTATTCTTAAAGTACTTCAACTTCAAAAACTAAACCTAAAAATTTAAAAAAGAAAAGAAAAAGAAAAAATATACTCTAAAACACACACACAGACATACAGATACACACACACACACACACACACACAAATAAACCTAAAAAAAAAAAAAAGGGAAAGATAAAACTGTAAAAAAAAATCTTTAAAAACCCCCAAACACTAAAACAATCTAGAATCTTAAATAAACAAACAAACAAACTAAAAATACACTAAAATCTCGAAAACAAAAACAAAAAACCCAAAAACAATAAACAAAAAACAAACAAACAAACAAACAAAAACTCTAAAACCGCTTCAACAAATCCTACAAAACCCGTATGAAAAAAATAATATTGTAAAAACTAACAAACAAACAAAACAAAAACAAAAAGAAAAAAAAAACACACTTAGACCAAAATGTCCAAAATGTCCCAAAAGTTATTTGTTTATTTGTTTGTTTATTTATTTATTTATTCGTTTTTTTCTTTCTATCTCTCTCTATCTTTCTTCTTTTCTTCATTTCTTCCTTTCTTCCTTTCTTCCTTTCTTGCTTTCTTGCTTTCTTCCTTTCTTAATTTCTTCCTTTCTTCCTACCTTCTTTCTTTCCTTCTTCTTCCTTCCTTCCTTCCTTTCCCCCCACCCCCCCCTCTCTCTCTTTTTCTTTCTTTTTGAATTTTGGAGAATGACTTTCTCTGTCATTCAATTGTCATCCTGGGTGTCACTCCATGCAATAAACTAGCCTCCATCTTAAAAATCCCTTAGTTGTTCATCCCTAGGGCTAGGTTTTATAGGCAATGACCCTCATTGCCTGGCAACGTTAAAACCATGAAAAACCAAAGTTAAATCCCACAAATTTTAAATAAATATTCAAGAACACACATACACACACACAATCCCAATGTGAATTAAAATAAAAAAATAATAATAAATAAAAAATAAATTGCTGAAGGGAAAATAATACCCCCAAATCTTAAAACACAGTAAAATTGTTTAAAAAACTAAAAAAAAAAAAACAAAAAAAACAAACAAACAAAAAAATACAATGGACATCTGAAAACAAAAAAACCTCAAAAGCACTCTTCTAAAAATCTGGGAAATCAAATGAAGTTAAAGAACTTAAAGAACTATCCTTTCTTTATCTTTCTTTCTTCCTTTCTTTCTTCCTTTCTTTCTTTCTTTCTTTCTTTCTTTCTTTCTTTCTTTCTTTCTTTCTTTCTTTCTTTTTCTTCCTTCCTTCCTTCCTTCCTTCCTTCCTTCCTTCCTTCCTTCCTTCCTTCCTTCCTTCCTTCCTTCCTTCCTTCCTTCCGTCCTTCCCTCTTTTTTCCTTTTCCTTCTCTCTTTCTCACTCTCTCTCTATGTATCTATCTATTTATCTTTTCTCTCTGTCTCTGTCTCTCTGTCTCTCTGTCTCTCTGTCTCTCTGTCTCTCTGTCTATCTCTCTCTGTCTCTCTCTGTCTCTCTCTGTCTGTCTCTCTCTCTCTCTCTCTCTCCCTTTTATTTTCTATATTTTTAATTTTTATAAACTGGGTTTCTCTGTTTATCCCTGGCTCTATGGGAGATCAATCTCAAGACCAGGCTAGCCTCCAAATAATAGATCCCCTACCAGTTCACCTTAGGGCTAGCATTTTTATGAAAGGGGCAGCCATTGCCTGCCAACTCTAAAATTATGCACCACCAAAATAAAAACCCTCAATTTTTAAATAAATATTCAAGAATACACCCACAAAAAAAGAACATAAAGAAAACAATGAAATATTAAAATGAATAAATCCTTGAAGTCTAAATGAAACCTGAAAATTACAAAACACTAAAAATTAAAAAAAAACCAAAAAATAGGAAAAATACACTAGAATTCTGAAAACAAAATAACTCTCTGAAACATCCTTTAAAAACACTTCAAAATCTTAAATAAAACCTCTAAAAATAAAAAAAAAAGTGCACATGAGACCAAAAATGACCCTGTATCACAATTCTTTTTTTCTTCCTTTTTTCTTTTTTCTTTCCTTCATTCCTTAGTTCCTTTGATCCTTCCTTCATCCCTCACCCCTTCATCCCTCCTTCCCTCTCTTCCTCGCTCTCTCTCTCTCTCTCTTTTTCTTTCTTCCTTACTCTCCCCCTTTATTTCTCTCTGTCTCTATCTCTCTCTCTGTCTGTCTCTGTATCTATCTGTCTGTCTGTCTGTCTGTCTTTCTGTCTGTCTCTCTGTCTGTCTCTCTCTTTCTCTCTCTGTCTGTCTTTATCTCTCTCTCTCTCTCTTTCTCTATCTCTCTCTCTCTCTTCCTCTGTTTCTTTCATTGATTTATTTGTAATTTCTTGGAGAGTGGGTTTTTCTGTGTATCCCTCACTGTTCTGGAATTTATTCTGAAGACCAAGGTAGCTGCCAACTAAAAAATCTCTCCTCTCTCTCACTTCCTCTGTTTATTTTTTTTTTTTTTTGAGTTTTTAGATTGGGATTTTCTGTGTATCTCTTACTGTCCTCCAGATTCCTTTAGAGATCATGCTGAACTCTTAATAAAAAAAAAAAAATCACTTAATTCTGCCTCTCAATAGCTGGAATTAAAGGCATGGTCAACACTGACTGGCAAAACCAAAACAATGAAAACACAAATATAAAACCCTAATATTTTTGAAAAAAAAGAAACAACAAAAATTAAAACAAGAATTAGAACAACAAAACCATAATAAATATACTAAAATGATAAATAAAATGTTAATTAAAGTATGCATTAAAACTGAAACACTAAAATACACTAACATCATTAAAAAATAATAATGAAAAACAATAAAAGTATACAACAAGCTTGAAATCCAAGAAACTCTAAATCACTAAAGACTCTACAAGATTTTGATATACCCTAGAAATCAGAAAAGAGTACAGAAAAATCAGAAATATGCCTAAAATATTTATTTATTTTATTTATTTATTTATTTATTTATTTATATAATTATTTATCTATATATTTAATTATTTATTTATTTATAATTACTTATTTATTTTATACATTCTGTCTTTCTATCTTTCTTCTTTTCTTTCTATTTTCTTCCTTCCTTTCTTTCCTCTTTCTTTCTTTCTTTCTTTCTCTCTTTCTCTCTTTCTTTCTTTATTTCTTTGTTTCCCTTTCCTCCTTCCATCCTAAATTTATCTCTCTGTCTCTCTTTATTTTTTGTCTTTGTTTTTTCTTTCTTTCTATCATTTTCTCACTCTCCTCTCATTCCTTCCTTCTTTCTTTCTTCCTTCATCATTGCTTCATTCCTTCCTTCCTTCCTTCTTTCCTTCCTTCCTCTCACTCTCTCTCACTCTCTTCCTCTTTCATTCATTTCTTTATTTCTTTGTTTTTTTTCTGAATTACTTTCTCTAAATCTCTCAACAGATATAAATACAACTAAATGATTGCATGCATCCTATCTGATCACCAGGACAAGGCTGAAGTCAATTAAAGCTAAAATTAAATATCAAACACTTAAATAAATAAAATCATTTTTAAAAAAAATATAGAAAACACTAAAAATGCAATAGAAGCTTGAAAAAGAAGAAACTCTAAATCACTTTTCTAAAAATACTACAAATTCTTTTAAAATACCATAGGAATCTAAAATGAATACAAATGAAGCCGAAATATCCCTAAAATGATTGCTTGCTTATTTATTTACTTATGTAGTTGTTTATTTATTTGTTTGTTTGTTTATTCATTCATTCATTTATTTATTTTAAATAAATTGTGTATATTTTTTAAATTATCTCTTTCTCCCTAAGTTTCTATTTCTGAATCTTACTATCTTTATCCCTTCCTCTCTCTCTCTCTCTCTCTCTCTCTCTCTCTCTTTCTCTCTTTCTTTTTTCTTTCTTTCTTTTTTTCTTTCTTTCTCTCTCTCTTCCATCCTTTCTTCCTTCCTTTGTTCCTTCCTTCGTTCCTTCCTTCTTTCTTCCTTCCTTCCTACCATCCTGCCTTCCTTTCTCTCTCCCTCTCTTTCTTTTTCCTTTTTCATTCCTTGTTTTTTTTTGTTTCTCTGTGTGTGTGTGTGTGTGTTTGTGTGTGTGTGTATTACTTTCTCTCTCTCTCTCTCTGTCTCTCTCCTTTCTCTCACTTCCTCTGTTTATTTATTCATTCATTTATTTATTTATTTATTTATTTTAGTTTTTTAGATTGGGATTTTCTGTGTATCTCTTACTGTCCTCCAGATTCCTGTAGATATCATGCTGAACTCTAAATAAAAAAAAAAAATCACTTACATCTGCCTCTCAAGAGCTGGAATTAAAGGCATGGTCAACACTGACTGGCAAAACCAAAACAATGAAAACACAATTATAAAACCCTAATATTTTGGAAAAAATGAAACAACAAAAATTACAACAAGAATTAGAACAACAACAAAACCATAATAAATATACTAAAATGGTAAAAAAGTTAATTAAAGTATTCATTTAAACTGAAACACTAAAATACACTAACAACATTAAAAAATAATAATAAAAAACAATAAAAGTACACTACAAGCTTGAAATCCAAGAAACTCTAAATCACTAAAGACTCTACAAAACTTTGAAATACCTTAGAAATCAGAAAAGAATACACAAGAACCCAATATATATATATATATATATATATATATATATATATATTTATTTATTTATTTATTTATTTATTTATTCTTTTATTTATTTATTTATAATTATTTATTTTATACATTCTGTCTTTCTATCTTTCTTCCTTTTTTCTATCTTCTTTCCTTTGTTTATTCTTTCTTTCTATCTTTCTCTCTTTCTTTCTTTCTTTCTTTATATCTTTGTTTCCCTTTACTTTTCCTTCCTTACTTTATCTCTCTGTCTCCCTCTTTCTTTATTTCTTGTCTTTATTTGTTTTTTCCTACTTTTCTATCTTTTCCTCACTCTCCCTTCCTTCCTTCCTTCCTTCTTTCCTTCCTTCCTTCCTTCCTTCCTTCCTTCCTTCCTATCACTCTCTCTCACTCTCTCTGTCTTTTTTTTCTTTTTCTTTGTTTGTTTGTTTCTTTTTTATTACTTTCTCTCAATTTCTCAACAGATATAACTATTTTGAAATAATCCCATGCATTTCATCTGATCACCCTGGAAAAGGCTGAAGTCAATTAAAGCTTAAATTAAAACTCAAACATTTAAATACACTAAACTCAATAAAAAGAAAAAAAATTAAAAATACAAAAGAATCCTAAAAAAAAAAAGAAACTCTAAATCGCTTTTCTAAGAACCCAACAAACTTTTTTTTAAAATAACATAGAAATCTAAAAAGAATACACATGAAGACAAAATATCCCTAAAACGTTTGTTTGTTTGTTTGTTCATTGATTTTAATTAATTTTGTATATTTTATGAATTGTGTCTTTTAACTATGTTTTTATCTGTCTCTTTCTCTTTTTCCCTTCCTTCCTTCCTTCCTTCCTTCCTTCCTTCCTTCCTTCCTTCCTTCCTTCCTTCCTTTCTTTCTTTCTTTCTTTCTTTCTTTCTTTCTTTCTTTCTTTCTTTCTTTCTTTCTTCCTTCCCTCTCTCTCTCCCTCCATCCCTCCCTCATTTCCCCCCTCCCTTCCTCCCTCCTTTCTTTATTTCTTCTTTCTTATTTGATTTTTTGTTTATCTCCCCCCTCTCTCTCTCTCTTTCTCTCTCTCTCACTCTCTTTGTCCCTCCCTCCCTCCCTTCCTCTCTCTCTCCTCTCTCTCTCTGTCTCTCTCTGTCTCTCTCTGTCTCTCTCTCTCTCTGAGTTTTGGAAACTGTGTTTCTCTGTGTATCAATGGCTGTCTTCTACCTCCCTGTGGAGACCTGTGGAGACCTTGCTTAACTCTACTTTAAAAAAAAAAGAAAAAAAGAAAAAAAAAAAAAAGCACCTACCTTTGTCTCAGAATTGCTGGGATTAAAGTCATGGACCAACTTTGCCTGGCAAACCCAAATGATCAAATCACAAATATAAAACCTTTAATGCTTTTTTAGAAAAAAATCAAGTACAAAACAACAACTGTAGTCTCCGGTCCCCAAGCCTGAAACCTGCATGCTCAGTGGTGGAGTGTGCTGCTCAATTGTTCTGCCTAGCCCACTGCTGGAGCTTGCTGATTTGCCCTTCCAAAGCTGTCACGTGGTCACCCTGCTACTGGACCCCAAGATTATTATTTGGCAGGAATTGGGCCCCCTTCCCCTGCTCCATAACTGCTTGCAGAATAGTAAAATTGAGCTTTCATCAGGATGACTGTCTTAGGTCCATTTTTATCTCATACTCTCTACCCCTTCTTCTCTTCCAGGTTTTTAAGGTGCCTTTCCAGCCTAGAACCCACACATATGGTCATGTGGGTGGAGACAACATTTGGCGAACCAACACACGACTGAGAAACGGCAGAGGACATTTGGAAGAAGCACTGCTGGTTTGGATCTCCATAAAAGAAGAAAATAATTAAAGGAAATTCATACCGGAGAAGGTCGGTATGGGCTAAGTTGAAACAGCAATAACCCAAATGCTAATTCACTTAGTTTCAGCAGTGAAGTTTATCAGGGTCTAGGAACTGTTAGGCGATTAGACATAGCTCCCAGAAGCTCTTACTCTAGCTGCATATGTATCAAAAGATGGCCTAGTTGGCCATCACTGGAAAGAGAGCCCCATTGTTCTTGCAAACTTTATTTTCCCCAGTACAGGGGAACGCCAGGGCCATGAATTGGGAGTGGGGGGTAGGGGAGTGGGAGGTAGCGAATAGGGGACTTTTGGGTTAGCATTGGAAATGTAAATGAGGAAAATACCTAATTAAAAAAAAGGAAACAAAAAATCCTAGACATACACTAAAACCCTGAAAACTTAAAAAGACAAAACCAAACAAACAAAACAAAACAGAACAAAACAAAACAAACAAAACAACAAAAAAACTCTAAAACACTCTTCTAAAAAAACTAAGAACCATTTTAAAAAATCCCTACTATTCAAAAAAAAATAAAAATAAAAATAAAAAGAAGTCAAAACTGTCGACAAAATACTGTTATTTTAAAATTTCTTTCTTTTTTTCTTTGTTTCTTTGTTTCTTTGTTTCTTTGTTTCTTACTTACATTGTTTCTTTCATTCTTTCTCTCTCTTTTGTTCTTTCTTTTCTTTCTTTTTCCTTCCTTCCTCCTTCCTTCCTTCCTTTCTCTTTTTCTTCCTTAATCCTTTCTTTCTTTTCTCTCTCTCTCTCTCTCTCTCTGTTTCTTCCTTTCTTTTCTGTCACTGTTACTTTCTTTTTAACTTCTTTCTCTCTCTGACCTTCCTTTGTTTTTGCTTTTTGTTTTGTTTTGTTTTTTTAGTTTTTTAGAAAGGGTTTCTCTATGTATCATTGGCTGTCCTGGAATGCACTTTGCAGACCAGACTGACCATGAACTCAGAAATCCAAGACCTCTTTCACTAAAGAGTTGAAAAAAAAAGTGTGGATCACCCCTGACTGGCAACCCTAAAATTCTCAAACCCAAAAATAAAACCTTAATTTTTTTTAAATCTATTAAAAAACATTCACACAGAGACACATACAGACACAAATAGTAAAACCATAAAATATAACCCTAAATCAAAAAAAAAAGAAAAAAAAAAAAGAAAAAAACAGACTAAAAAGCTTTAAAAAATTCTAAACATACACTAAATCCCTGAAAAATCTAAAAGACAAAAAACAAAAAAATACAGGAAAACCAATATTCTAAAATACTCTTCTAAAACCAATAAAAACCATTTTTTAAAAATCCCTATTCTAAAAAAAATAAAGCCAATAATGTCGATAAAATACATTTATGTATAAATTTCTTTCTTTTTTCTTTTTTTTATTTATTTGTTTGTAAGTTTCTTTCTTTCTTCCGTTTTTTTCTTTCTTTCTTTCTTTCTTTCTTTCTTTCTTTCTTTCTTTCTTTCTTTCTTTCTTTCTTTCTTTCCTTCTGTCTGTCTTGTTTGTTTGTTTCTTTGTTTGTTTTCTTTGTGTGAGGCTGGGTTTCTCTGTGTATACCCTTGAAGTCATGGAAATCAGTCTTTAGACCTATCTGGCCTTGAACTCAGAAATCCACCTGCCTGTGCCTAACCAAGTGTGTGATTGAAGGCATGGAGAACAATGCAGTGGCAACACTAAAACATTTAAGCCCCCAAAAATATAACCCTAAAAATTAAAAGAAAAAAATACTTAAGTACAAAGAAACACACACACAAAATCAATAAAACAGTAAAATATTGAAAAATGAACTAAACACATTTTCACTTTCTTTCTTTCTTTCTTTCTTTCTTTCTTTCTTTCTTTCACTCTTTCTTTCTCTCTTCTTTCTTGTTTTTTTTTTTTTTTTTTTTTTTTTTATGTGTGTGTGTGTGTGTGTGTGTTTTGGAGACTAGAATTTTTGTGTTTACACTGGCAGTCATGGAAATCACTCTGTAGACCAGGCAAGCCTTCAACTTAGAAATCTGCCTGCTTCTGCCTACCAAGTGTAGGATTGAAGGCATCGGTCACCATTGCCTGGAAACACTAAAACTCTTAAAACTGAAAATTAAGACTAAAAATTAAAACAAAACAAATTAAAACTAAACAAAACAAACAAAAAAAAACACAAAAACACAAAACAAAAACAACTAAAAAAAAAATCAAGAACACACAGACACACACAGAGAAGTAAAACAGCAGATCTTTAAAAAAATGAACTAAACCGTAATAAGAACCGAAAATCAAGAAAAAGCCCTAAAATCTTAATAAATTCCCACCATAAGAATTAAACAGATTCTAAAACATTTAATGCCAAAAATCTCTAAAATGCTGTTCTAAACACCCTACACACACACATATATATACAAACATACATACATATATATACACACATACACATACATATATATATATATATACACACACACATATATATATGTATATGTATGTATATGTATGTGTATGTTTGTGTGTGTACGTGTATGTGTATATGTTTGTGTATATGTATGTGCTTTTATATATATATATGTGTGTGTGTGAGAGAGAGAGTATGTATATGTGTTATATATACATATATATATATGTATATATATATATATACATACATAATGAAGAATCCAAAAATTACCTTTTTTTTATTTTTTTTAGTTTTTGGAGACACTGTTTCTCTATGTATCCTTGGAGGTCCAGAAATTCACTATGTAGAGTAGCCTGATAATGAACTCAGAATCCAAGACCTCTGTCTCAAAAGGCCATATAAAAGATATGGATCACCACTGTCAGGCAACCTTAAAATCCTTAAACCTCAAAATAAAACCTTATTTTATTTGAAAAATGCTCAAGAGCACACACAAGTAAAACCCTAAAATATATCCATAAAGGCCTCCCAAAAAAAACTCTCTAAAATATTAAAAAAAAACTAAACATACACTAAAATCCAACAATCATAAACAAAAACAAAAACTGTACACCAGTCTTGTAAGAACACTTAAAAAATAAAAAACCTAATATTATAAAAAACATAATAAAAAAGAACGCAAAAAATTTCCATACATTAAGTTTTTTACTTACAGTCTTCCTTCCATCCTTTCTTCCTTTCTAACTTTCTTCCTACCCTTTCTTTTTTCTTTCTTTCTTTTCTGTAATTTTTTCTTTCTTTCTAACTTTCTCTCTCTCTCTCTCTCTCTCTCTCTCTCTCTCTCTCTCTCTCTTAGTTTTTTTTTTAAAAGTTTTTTAGACAGGGGTTCTCTTTGTATCCTTGGCTGTCCTGGAACTCACACTGTAGACTAGCCTGACCATGAATTCAGAAATCCAAGACCTCTGCCTCTAAAATGCTGGTATAAAAGGCATGGGTCACCACAGACTGGCAACACTAAAATTCTTAAACTACAAAATAAATTTTATTTTGTTTTTTAAATATTTAAGAACACACACACAGACACACAGAAAAAATCATAAAACAGTAATACATTAAAAACATGAACTAAACTCTAATAAGAACCAAAAATCAAGAAAAAATCCTAAAATTCTTAATAAACAAAGAAAAAAAAAACATTGAACAGATAGTAAAAACCTTAAAGACAAAGATTTCCAAAACGTTGTTCTAAAACCCCAAGAAACCCCCCCCAAAAAAAACCCTCTATAGTTCCAAATATATATATACACATTCAAGAATCCAAGAATGACCCTGAATGTCTTACCTCCCCGCTACCCCCGAGTTTTCTTTCTTTCTTTCTTTCTTTCTTTCTTTCTTTCTTTCTTTCTTTCTTTCTTTCTTTTTTTTAGTTTTTGGAGACACGGTTTCTCTGTGTATCCTTTGCTGTCTGGAACTCACTCTGTAGACTAGCCTGACCATGAACATGGAAATCCAAGACCTCTGTCTCTAAAGTGCTGGAATAAAACTCATGGGTCATCACTGACAGCAATCCTAAAATCCCTAAACCAACAAAAAACCTAAAATTAAAAAATAAATACTCAAGAACATACACACACACACACACAAATAGTAAAAATCTAAAATATAAACATAAAGGCCTCCAAAAAACTCTCTAAAATGTTTACAAAACACTAAACATACACTAAAATCCAAAAAAAAAAAAAAATCCCTAATAATTATACAACGCTCTTCTAAAACCGCTTTAAAAAAATAGTACAAAAGAACCCAAAATTTTCCTTACATTTTCTTACTTACAGTCTTTATTCCTTTCTTGCTTCTTCCTTCCTTTCTTTCTTCCTTCCTATCTTTCTTTCTTCCCTTTCTTTCTTACCTTTTCTTTCTTTCTTTCTTTCTTTCTTTCTTTCTTTCTTTCTTTCTTTCTTTCTTTCTTTCCTTCCTTCCTTCTTTCCTTCCTTTCTCTTTTTCTTCCTTCCATACTTTTTTCTCATTATTTCTTTTTTCTTTTTTCTTCCTTCCTTCCTTTCTTTCTTTATTTGTTTCTTTCTTTCTCTCCTTCCTTCCTTCTCTCGTTCCTTTCTCTTTTTCATTCCTTCCTTACTTTGTCTCTTTCTTTCTTTTTTCTTCCTTCCATTCTTTTATTTTACTCTTTCTTTTCTGTAATTTTTTCTTTCTTTTTTTCTTTCTTTTTTTCTTTCTTTCTTTCTTTCTTTCTAACTTTCTCTCTTTCTCTCTCTCTCTCTCTTAGATTTTTAGAGATTTTTTTGAATTTTTTACAAAATAAATTTTACTTTTTTTGAAAAATATTCAAGAACACACACACACAAACACACATATACACACACACAAGTAATAAAACCCTAATAAATATCAGTAAAGCCAAAAAAAATAATCCAAAAACATTTTAAAGTATTAACCTCCAAAAAAAAAAAAACTATACAACTCTCTTCTAAAAACTCTTTAAAAACCCTAGTATTCATTAAAAAAAAAGAAACAAACTTTTTCATACAGTAAATTTCCTACATACAGTATTTCATTCTTTCTTTCTTTCCAACTTTCTTTCCATCTTTCTTTATTTCTTTAAGCCTGACCATGAACTCAGAAATCCAAGACTCTTTCTCCAAAATGTTGAGATAAAAGTCATGGATCACTCCAGACAGTTGGCAACCCTAAAATTCACAATCCACAAAATAAGACATTTAAATTTTTTGAAAACTATTCAGGAACACACAGATACACACACACAGACACACACAGACACACACAGACACACACAGACACACACACAGACACACACAGACACAAACACAGATACATACACACACAAATAGTAAAACCATGAAATATAAATATAAAGCAAAAAAAAAAAAAAGTCTCTCTAAAAAGTTTTTTTTTAAAAACTAACCATACACAAAACCCTTTAAACGAAAGAAAAAAAAAAGAAAAAAAAGAAAAACGGAAAAAAAAATACAAGGAAGCCCAATATATGCATACAGTAATTTGTTTCCTCATAAAGTAATTTGTTTCCTCCTTCCTTCCTTTACTTCATTCCTTCTTTCCTTCTTTCCTTCTTTCTTTCTTTCTTTCTTTCTTTCTTTCTTTCTTTCTTTCTTTCTTTCTCTTTCTTTCTTTTTGACTGTTTTGCACAATGGGTTTCTCTTTGTATCCCTGCCAATACTGGGCATGCCTCTCTAGAGCAAGCTGGCCTCGAACTAAGAAATCCAACACTTATTCCTCTCAAATGCTGGGATATAAGGCATGGGCCACCACAGCCTGGCAATCCTGAAACTCTTTTTTGTTTGTTTGTTTGTTTGTTTGGGTTTTTTGCTTGTTTTGTTTTGTTTTGAGACAGGGTTTCTCTGTGTAGCATTGGCTGTCCTTCAACTCACTTTGTAGACCAGGGTGGCATCGAACTCAGAAATCCTCCTGCTTGTGCCTCCCTAGTGGTGGGATTAAAGGCATGTGCCACCACGCCCTGTAACCATGAAACTCTTAAACTGACCAAATAAAACTTAAAATTTTAAAAAGAAAAGATAAGAAAACTCAAAAACTCACACAAAAAACCCTGAAAAACAAAGATAAAACCTTAAAAACACTTAATAAAACACCCCAAATCCAAAAATACCCTAATATCATTTAAAAAAAAGTACAAACATTAAAAGTGCACTAAAATATTGAAAAACAAAACAAAACAAAAAAAAAAACATCTTATAAAAACCCTACAAAAGCCTTAACAAAAACACTAAAATTATAAATAAATAAATAAATAAATAATAACAATAATAATAATAATAATAATAATAATAATAATAATAATAAAACAAGGACACAGTATGAACTTATAAGTCTTTTTGTTTTATTTTGTTTTTTTTTTTGATTTTTGTTTGTTTGTTTTGTTTAGTTTTTGAGATTGGGTTTCTCTGTGTGTCTCTGGTTGTCCTGGACTACCATCTGTAGACCATGCTGGCCTCGAAATCAAAAATCCACCTAAATCTGCCTCCCAAGTGCTGGGATTAATGCATGGGAAACCAATGCCTGGCAATCCTATAACTCTAACTATAAAAATAAAACCTAAACATTTCAAAAAATAATAATAGTGAAATACTCGAAAAATAAATAAATAAATAAATAAATAAATAAATAAATAAATAAATCGAAATAAAAGATAAACCTTAAAAAATTTTTGATTAAAATCCCCAAAATCCTAAAACACCATAAAATTCTAAAAAAAAAAAAAAACACTAAAAATACATAAAGTACTGAAAACCAAAAATAAAACTCTAAAACACTCCAAAACTAAAACCATAACATACACTAAAACCCTGAAATCCAAAAAAACTCTAAAGCAATTATCAAAAAGGCCTAAATACCCTTTAAAAAAACGTTAAATTCTAAAAAATAAAAATTAATAAAAAGGAAAAACAATACATAGAAAGCCTGATATGTCCAAAGAGTCATCATCTTTTCTTTCTTTCTTTCTTTCTTTCTTTCTTTCTTTCTTTCTTTCTTTCTTTCTTTCTTTCTTTTCTTCCTTTCTTTGTGTGTTTTTGGAGACTGGGATTCTATGTGTGTACAGTGGTAGTCCAGGAAATCACTCTGTAGACCAGGATGGCCTACAACTCAGGAATACACCTGCCTCTGCCTACCAAGTCTTAGATTTTTGGCACGGATCACCACTGTCTCGCAACACTAAAACTCTTAAACCCCCAAAATATAACCCTTTAATTTTTAAAAAATACTCAAGAACGGACACACACACACACACATACACACACACACACACACACACACACACACACACACACACAGTCAAATAAAACAGTAAAACATTAAAAAAATGAACTAAACCCCAATCAGAACCGAAAATCAAGAAAAAAATCCTAAAATTCTTAATGAACAAAGAGAAAAAAATCACTAAACATATCCTAAAAACCTTAAAGCCAAAGTTCTCAAAAACGTTGTTCTAAAACACCAACAAATCATTTTTTTTTCTTTTTTTTTTTTTTTTTTTTTTGGT
>NW_028227277.1:11611808-11619308 GCF_978045245.1 Mus caroli
ATCTCCTAACATGTTGGTTGCCCAGAGAATGAATTTATTATGAAAAAGGGATTTTTCATACAGGACTTTACAATGCATCCCTTTCATAGTGGGTGCTTTGTGGAGTCAATGGCAGTTGTACAGATCTCAATCCTTTGATCTTTATCCAGGGAGGAGCAGTTGAAAGGCTTCTTTTACTGGCATCTCCAGATTTACTCAGTATTGGGGAATACATTGACTCCCTGGACTCTTATGGATAAACTAATACCAGCGTAGAGATCACTGGGCTAAATAAAACTTTCGTAAACCAGATTAATTACCCACCTATGCCAGTCTGTGTTTACCCCACTTTCTTGTTTATTCTTTCAAATGATTCATTTGAAGTCTGTTTCAATGATTCTTGTTGGATTTCTCAATGCTGGGATGTAACAAAGGACACCCATGCCATGGTGGCATGCATCCCTTGTTGGATCCTTGTTCTGGTGGAAACACCCTCCACTATATCCCTGTTTCGACAAAAAAAGAGATTTTGGCATTACTGCTGCCATAATCATAGCAATTTCAGCCAGTGCAGCTGCTGCTACAGCTGCAGGATACACTATGGCTAGTATGGTTCAGTCAGGCACAAAATTAAATCAGCTTTCAGCAGATCTGACTGATGCCATCACTCTCCTAACTTCTGCTAGTACTAAGTTAAAGGGAGGGCTGATAAATTTGAATCAGTGCCTTGACCTGTCATAGGAACAGATAGGCATCCTGTACCCGATAGTCCAGTTAGGTTGTGAACGAAAGTTGAATGCTCTGTGTATTACCAGGGTCCAATATGAAAATTTCACTCATTCAGCTAATCTGTCTAGACAGCTTTCCTTGTATCTTGCAGGAAATTTGTCTGAGGGATTCGATGAGAGTCTTGAGGCCCTGAGGGTGGCAGTTTTAAACATCAACTCAATGCGAGTGGACCTGTCATTGACAGAGGGCCTCTCCTCCTGGATTTCATCTGCATTTTCTTATTTTAAGGAATGTTTAGGGGTAGGCTTATTTGGTGTTGCCACCTGCTGTGGAATGTGTTCATGCTCTGGTTTGCAAGCTTAGAACTCAACAAACAAATGACAAGGTTGTGATAGCTCAAGCACTTGCTGCCATTGAGCAAGGGGCCTCCCCCGAAATCTGGCTATCTATGCTCAAGAATTAGTTGACACTGGTGGCTGACCTCTTTTGTAGAGTTTGCCCTAGGTCATTTAGTAGTTAGTGTCACATAGCACTGCAATATCCAGGGACAGGCAACTTTCCTCATGCACAGATCAACCTAAGACAGGGGACCCAGTTGTGATAGTGTTACCCTATGACAGGAAAGGCTGTGACATTAGAGGATGTGACCTAAGACAGGAGCCACAGCAGATGGGCATAATGACACAGACCTAGTTCAGCCTCATTTTAATAAAATAAAAAGGGGAAGATGTGGAGAACCGTGCTGTGCTGCTAGCAATCGCCATTATAAGATGGTGCTGGTCTCCGCTGTGCCTAATTAGTAAACAAGCCTTATGCGCAAGGGCAAAAGTGAACTCATGCCTAGTCACTGCCCATCTCAGGGCCTAATAATGGGGTGATAGGAAAGCAATGAATCAGGAGGTGACAGGCCACATCAGGTGATGAAACGCCATGGCTGAGGGCTATATAAGCAACGCCATTTTATGGGGTTGGGGTTTTACCTCCTGAAGAAGCAATAAAGCTTTTTGCTGCAGAAGAATAAGGTTGTCCGAGTTTGTTCTTGCTGGCGAGAACAATAGCTTGGACATTCTTTCTTTCTTTCTTTCTTTCTTTCTTTCTTTCTTTCTTTCTTTCTTTCTTTCTTTCCTTCCTTCCTTCCTTCCTTCCTTCCTCCTTCCTTCCTTCCTTCCTTTCTTCCTCCCTCCCTCCCTCCCTTCTTTCCTTCCTTCCTTCCTTTCTTTCTTTTTTCTTTCTTTCTGTCTTTCTTTCTTTCTTGTTTTGTTTTTTTTTTTTTTTAATTTTTTTTGATTTTTTGGACAATGGGTTTCTCTTTGTATCCCTGCCAATACTGTACATGCCTCTGTAGAGCATGCTGGCCTTGAACTAAGAAATCCAATACTTCTTCCTCTCAAGTGCTGGGGTTTAAGGCATGGACCACCACTGCCTGGCAACCCTGAAACACTTAAACTCTCGAATTAACATTTAAAATTATATAAAAAAAATGTAAAGAAAAGAAAAGAAAAGATAACTCAAAAATACAAACAACAAACAAAAAAAAAACCTTGAAGAAAAAAGATAAAACCTTAAAAAAATACTTAATAAAACAACCCAAATCCAAAAACACCCTAAAATCATTAAAAAAAGAAGAAACACTAAAAATGCATTAAAAAACTCGAAACAAAAAAAAAAAAGTCTAAAACAGTTTAATAAATCCCTACAAAAGCCTTAACAAAAACACTAAAACTATAAATAATTAATAATAATAATAATAATAATAATAATAATAATAGAACACAAATTGAACTTAAAAGTCTTTTTTTTTCTTTGTTTGTTTTATTTTGTTTTGTTTTGTTTTTAGAAACTGGGTTTCTCTGTTTATCTCTGGCTGTCCAAAAGCGCCATCTGTAGACCATGCTGGCCTTGAAATCAAAAATCCACCTAACTGTGCCTCCCAAATGCTGGGATTTAATGCATGGGACACCACTACCTGGTAACCCTAAAGTTCTTAACTCTAAAAATAAATCCTTAATATTAAAATGATAATAATAATAGCCAAAAACTCTAAAAATAAATAAATAAGTAAATAAATAAATAGATAAAAAACTAAACAAATAAATATATAAATACAAATAAAAGATAAATCTTAAAAAAATTTTGAAAAAAAATCCCCAAAATTCTAAAACATTATAAAATTATAAAACAAAACAAAACAAAAAAACAAAAACAAAAACAAACCACTAAAAATACACTAATATACTAAAAACTAAAATTAAACTCTAAAACACTCTTTTAAAAGTCCCTACAAAACCATTTACAAAAACACTAAAAGTCTACAAAAAATTTTACAACAACCCAAAAATAATCTTAAAACTTTTTTGTTTGTTTCCATTTATGTGTTTTTTTTGTTTGTTTGTTTGTTTTTTTTTTTTTTGTTGGTTTATATTTTTGAGTTTTTAGAGACTGGGTTTCTCTGGCTGATCAAGAACTCCCTCTGTAGACCATGCTGGTCTTGAACTCAAAAATCCACCTAACTGTTTCTACAAGGTGCTGGGATTTAAGGCATGGGCGACACTGCCTGGAAACCGTGAAACTCTTAAACCCCAAAAGTAAAACTTTAAAATTAAAAAAGAAGTACCCAAGAACACAAACACAGACAAACATACAAAAAAAAAAAGAAAAGAAAACCCATAAAGAATATTAAAAACAAACAAACAAACAAAAACTCTAAAATCCTTTTTAAAAAACAGTAAACATACACTAAAACCCTGAAAACCAAAAAAACTCTAAAACAATCATCAAAAGTCCTAAATACCCTTTTAAAAAACCTTAAATTCTAAAAAATAAAAAATAATAAAAAAAGTACACAGAAAGCCTGAAATGTCCACAAAGTCTTTATCTTTTCTTTCCTTCTTTCTCTTTCTTTCTTTCTTTCTTTCTTTCTTTCTTTCTTTCTTTCTTTCTTTCTTTCTTTCTCTCTCTCTCTCTCTCTCTCTCTCTCTCTCTCTCTCTCTCTCTCTCTCTCTTTCTTTCTTTCTTTCTTTGAGTTTTTGTTTTGTTTTCTTTTGTTTTTTTTTTTTGTGACTGAGTTTCACTCTTATAAAAACCCTACAAAACCCTTTAAAAAACTATTATATATATATTATATATATATATATTTATAATATATATAAATACCCCAAAATGTTCTTTAAAATATTTTTTTTTGGTTTGATTTATTTTGTTTTTGGAGACTTGGTTTCTCTGTTTAGCCCTGGCTATCCTGGAACTCATTCTGGAAACCAGGCTAGCCTTGAACTTAAAAGCCCACCTGCCTTTGCCTCCCTAGGACTGGAAATAAAGCCATGGACCACCACTGCTTGGCAAAACTTAAATACTATACCCCAAATGTAAGAACGTAAGATTTTTTTCAGAAACAAACACACACACACACACACACACACACACACACACACAAACCTAAAAAAAGTAAAACACTAAAAGAAAACCCCGAAGCCTAAAAAACAAACATAAAAACAAACAAACAATCCTAAAACCGGAGACCCACAATTCCCTTAAAAAATAAAAGAAAGAAGGAAAGAGAGAAAACAGAAAAAAAAAGGACACTAAAACCAATAAAACTCTACAATAGTCTTCTAAACACACTACTAACCCTTAAAAAGACCTTAAAATTGTACAAAAATACACAAGTAGCCAAAAATTTCACTAAAACTGTTTCATTTCTTTCTTTTCTTTTTCTTTTTTTTTTTCTTTTGTTTTGTTTTTTGTTTTTTGTTTGTTTGTTTGTTTGCTAACTTTTTTGGTGACTGGGTTTCTCTGAGTATTTCTAGCTGCCCTGGAATTCACTCTGTGGACCATATTGTCCTCGAACTCAAAAATCCACATACCTCTGCCTCCCAAGTGCTGGGATTTATGACATGGCCACCACAGTCTGTCGACCCTTAAACTCTTAAACTCCCCAATTAACACTTAAAATTAAAAAAAAAAAAAAGAAAGAAAAGAAAACTCAAAAACACATGAAAAAAAAAAACATGGAAAAAAAGATAAAACCTTAAAAAACACATAGTAACACACCAAATCCAAAAACACCCTAAAATCCTTAAAAAAATAAAAATAAAAAACACTAAAAATGCACTAAAATACTCGAAACCAAAAAATCATCTAAAAAAGTCTTATAAAAATCCTACAAAAGCCTTAACAAAAAAGCACTGAAATTATAAATAACAACAACAACAACACAATAATACTAATACTAATACTAATACTAATAATAATTAATAATAATAATAATAATAATAAACAAGAACACAAAATGAAACTAATTTTTTTTTGTTTTTCCTTTTTTGTTTTTTGTTTTTTGGTTTATTGTTTTGTTTTGTTTTGTTTTGTTATGTTTTGTTTTGTTTTGGATTTCCCTCTGTAATCCATGCTTACCTCAAATCCTCAAATCCACCTACCTCTGACTCCCAAGGGCTGGGATTTAATGCATGGGAAACCACTGCCTGGAAAACCTCAAAGACTTACTTCTAAATCTAAAACATTCTTCTAAAATCTCTACAAACCCACTTTTAAAAGCTCTAAAATTCTAAATATATATAAATCCCAAAATGAGCCTCATAATATTTTGTTGGTTTCATTCATTCATTCATTCATTCATTCATTCATTCATTCATTCATTTATTTATTTATTTATTTATTTATTTATTTATTTATTTATTTATTTATTTATTTATTTATTTTGGAGACTGGGTTTTTTCTGTATAGCCCTGGCTAACCTGGAACTCACTCTGTAGACCAGGCTGGCCTTGAACTTACAAATCCACCTACCTCTGCCTCCCAAAGCTGGGAATAAAGGCATGGACCATCACTAACTGGCAACGCTGAAACACTTTACCTCCAAAATAAAAAGTTAATTGTTTCTTCAAAAATACAATAAATATATAAATAATAATAATAATAATAATGATAATAAATAAATGAAGGAAAATACTAAAAGAAAACCCTACAGCCAAAAAACAAACAAACAAAAAACCCGAAAACCTAGGAGACCAAAAAAAAGCAACAATAAAAAACCAATAAAACTCTACATTAGTCTTCTAAACACCCTATTAACCCTTTAAAAAACTCTAAATTTCTACAAAAATACATGGAGCCATAAATTTCACTAAATCTGTTTTCTTTCTTTCCTTCTTTCTTTCTTTCTTTCTTTCTTTCTTTCTTTCTTTCTTTCTTTTTGTCTGTCTGTCTGTCTGTCTGTCTGTCTGTCTGTCTCTGTCTGTCTGTCTGTCTTTCTTTCTTTCTTTTTCTTTCCTTCGTTCTTATTGTTTTTCTTTCTTTTTTTTCTTCTTTTTTTTCAAGTTTTTGGAGACTGAGTTTCTCTGTGTACTTCTGGCTGTCCTCAAACTCACTCTGTAGACCGTGCTGCCTTCGACCTTAACACACTCCAACGCACTTACACACAAAAACAGAAAAAAATACTAAAACGTTAAAGAAAACCGTAAAGCCAAAAACAAACAAAAACACTCTAAAATCTTTTTAAAAAGCACTAAACATACACTAAAACCTAGAAAACCAAAATAACCTCTAAAACAATCTTCAAAAAATCCTGAAAACGCTTAAAAATCCCTAAATTTCTTTAAAAAAAAAAAATTACACCGGAAGCCCAAAATATGCATAAAGTAATTTGCTTCCTTCCTTTCTTTCTTCCTTCCTTCCTTCCTTCCTTCCTTCCTTCCTTCCTTCCTTCCTTCCTTTCTTTCTTTCCTACTTTTTTCTTCTTTTTTTTTAGATTTTGGAGACTAGGTTTCTTTGTGGATACCTACCTATACTGGACCTGCCTCTGTAAACCATGCTGCCCTTGAACTAAGAAATCCAGTACTTCTTCCTCTCAAGTTCTGGGATTTAAGTCATGGGCCACCACTGCCTGGCAACCCTAAAACACTTAACTCCAACAATAAAACCTTAAAATAATAATAATAATAATGATGATGATAATAATAATAATAATTAATAAACTCTAAAAAAAACAAAAATCCTTAAAAATAAAAGACAGAACACTAAAAAAAAATTGAAAAAACCCAAAACCCTAAAACACCCTAAAAAACTTACAAATAAATCATAAAAAACACTAAAAATACACTAAAATACCAAAAAAACAACAACAAAAACCCTCTAAGATGCTCTTATAAAAAAACCCTACAAAACCCTTTACAAGAAACACTAAAATTCTAAAAACAAACAAACAAACAAACAAACAACAACAACAAAAAACAAAAAGGCAAAAATGTCCATTAATTAATTACCTGATATTAAGTTTCTTTCTTTCTTTCTTTCTTTCTTTCTTTCTTTCTTTCTTTCTTTCTTTCTTTCTTTCTTTCTTCGATTTTTTTGTTTATCAATCTATCTCTCTCTCTCTCTCTTTCTCTCTATCTCTCTATCTCTCTATCTCTCTATCATCCATCTATCTATCTATCTATCTATCTATCTATCTATCTATCTATCTATCTATCTATCTATTGAGCTTTTCATGAATGGGTTTCTCTGTGTATCCTCCAAAATGAAAACTTAATATTTTTTTCAAAAAAAAAAAAAAAAAAAAGTAAAATACTAAACGAAAATTCTAAAGCCAATAAAACAAACACACAAACAAACAAATCCAAAAAACAAAACAAAACAAAAAACAAAACAAAACAAGTAAAACGAATAAAACAAAAACACACACACACACACACACACAAAAAATACCCAGAAAGGCCAAAATATCCATTAAGTAATTTTCTCTTTTCATTCATTCTTTCTTTCTTTCTTTCTTTCTTT
>NW_028227277.1:11624308-11646808 GCF_978045245.1 Mus caroli
AAAACTTAAGTCTTAAAATCCAAAAATAAAACCTTATATTAAAAAACTAATAATACTTAAAAACACTGAAATAAAATACAAAAATCAAAAAAAAAAAAAAAAAACTACCAAAAAAAGGCCAAAAAACCCTAAAAGGAAAAACAAAACAAAACAAAAAAAACAAAAAAACAAAAAAAAAAAACTGTAGAGCCTTAAAAAAAAAAAAACCAAATACCTAAAACACTCTAAAATTTAAAAAAAATATAAAAATAAAAACAAACAAACAAAAAAACCCAAAAAATACACTATAATCCTGAAAGACAAGAAACACAAAAAAAAACAAAAACAAAAACAAAAAACATCAAAACTCTAAAACAATCTTCTAAATAACCTTAAGAAAAACACTAAAATTATAAAAAAAAAAAAAAAGAAAAAAAGAAAAAAAATATACACAAGAACCACAAAAAGACCCTAAAAAAAAATTTTTTTTTGAGTTTTTCTGTTTTTGAGTTTTGGGAGACTGTGTTTAGCTATGTACCTCTGGCTGTCCGGCAGCTCCCTCTGTATACTATGCTGGTCTCAAACTCAAAAGTCCACCTACATCTGCCTCCCGATTGCTTGGATTTAAAGCATGTGCCACCATTGCCTGGCAACCATATAATAATCCGCAAATATAAAACCCTAATTAAAAAAAAAATCGAGGACAACAACAACAACAACAAAATACCCCTAAGAAATAGAGTAAAATGCTAAACAATAAATAAATAAAATAAAGCCTAAATTAAACCCACAAACCCTAAAGTACATTAAAATCCTTAAAAAATGAGGAAAAACACTAAAAAATTCTAAAAGCCTGATAACCAAAAAAACTCTAAATCACCCTTCTAAAAATTCTTCAAACCCTAAATAAAAACCCTAAATTTTAAAAATTCTAAATTAAGTTGCTGGCAACACTAAAACTCTTAAACTCACAATATACAACCCTCGAATTATAAAGAAAAACTCAAGAACACACACACAAAAACTAAATAAAACAGTAAAGTGCTAAAAATATAAGTCCCTTAAACCTCGTAAGAACCAGAAATCACTAAAACAACCTTAAGTCCTTTAAAAATTATAGAAAAAGCTCTAAACATACACTATAACATTTAAAACCAAACAAAATTCTAAAATACTCTTCTAAAAACCCTAAAACACCTAAAAAAAAAACCTAATATTAAAAAAAAGAACCACACAATAAGCCAAAAATATCCATAAAGTACTTTTCTTTCAGTCTTTCCTTTCATCCTTTCTTTGTTTTCTTTCTTTCTTTCTTTCTTTCTTTCTTTCTTTCTTTCTTCTTTCTTTCTTTCTTTCTTTTTTTTTATTTATTTCTTTCTTTATTACTTTTTGTGTGTGTGTGTGTGTGTGTTTTGTGACTGGGTTTCTCTGTGTATCCCTACCTGTCCTGGAGCTGCTTCTGTAGAAGAGGCTGACCTCAAACTCGGAAATCCACCAGCCTCTGCCTCCCAAGTATTGTGATTTAAGGCATGGGCCACCACTGCCTGGCAACTCTAAAACTTTTAAACCCCAAAATTAAAACCCTAAAATTAAAAATAGAAGAAGAAGAACAAGAACCACCACCACCACCACCACCACAACAACAACAACAAAAAAAAAACCTAAGAAGAACAGAAAAATGCTAAAATAATAAATAAATAAATAAAAAATAAAGCTTAAATAAAACCCCAAAACCCTAAAACATACTAAAATCGTTTTTAAAGCCAAAAAAAAAAAAAAAAAAAAATTTGCTGGCAACACTAAAGCTCTTAAACTCAAAATATACAAACTTAAAATGAAAAAAATTAAACAAAACTCAAGAACACACTCAAACCCTAAATAAAACACTAAAATGCTTAAAAAAAATCACTTAAACCTATTAAGAACCCAAAATCACTAAAAGACCCTAACATCCTTTTAAAAATATAGAATAAACTCTAAACATATACTAAAACCCTGAATACCAAAGTACCTCAAAAGCATTCTTCTATAACCCTACAAAACCATTTAAAAAAACCTTAAATTCTAAAAAAACATGAACACAAAAATAAACATACAACTTTCTGTCTGTTTGTTTGTTTTTGTTTTTTGAGACAGTGTTTCAGCGTGGCTGTCCCGGAACTCACTTTGTAAACCAGGCTGACCTCAAACTCAGAAATCCAATACCTCAGCCTCTCTCTCTCAAGTGTGGGATTAAAGGCATGCACCACCACTGTCTGACAAGAGTAAAACTCATAAACTGCAAAATAAAACTCTAAAATTTTCAAAAAGTCTTTTCAAAAACAAAAATAAAAAACAAAAACAAAAACAAAAACAAAACAGAAAAAAAACCTAAAAATAGTTTTGTAAAACCCTAAAAAGGAACCCATAAAGCCTAAAAAAAAAAACAAAAAAACAAAACAAAAAAAAAAAAACCCAACCCAAAACACCTTAAAATCCATTAAAAGAAAAAAAAAAAAACAAAAACAAAAACAAAAAGAAAAACCACTAATATACACTAAAACCGTGAAAAAAAAAAAAAAAAAAAAAAACTCTAAACACTCATCTTAAAAAAATTACACTGAAACTCTTTTCTTTCTTCCTTTCTTCTTCTTCTTCTTCTTTTTTTTTTTTTTTTTTTTTTTCGTTTTTTCGTTTATGAGACTGGGTTTCTTTGTGTAACCATGGCTTTCCTGGAAGTCACTCTGCCACCATTTCTGGCAACCATAAAACAATGAAACACCAATATTAAAACCCTAAAATTAAAAAAAAAAAATATTCAAGCAAAACAACAAAAACTCTTCTAAAAACATTAAATTCCTTAAAAACAAAACAAAACAAAACAAAAAAATAAAAATAAAAAAACTAAAATTCCAAAGAACATACATCAAAAGCCAAAAAATGTCCCTAAAATTCTTTTCATTCTTTCTTCCTTAAATTCTAAAAAAACATGAACACAAAAATAACCATAGAATTTTTTTTTTTTTTTGAGACTGGGTTTCTCTGTGTATGCTTCGCTACACCTAAACCCTGAACTCCCCTCAATAAAATCCCTAAATATTTATAAAAAAAAAAAATAAAATAAAATAAAAAAAATCTTAAAACCCTAAATAAGAACATGAAACCATAAAAAGAACCATAAGCCCCTAAAAAAACCCTCAAAATTCTTTAAAAATACTCAAAAATCCTAGCAAAAAGACCAAAAAAACCCATAAAACCTTAAAAAAGGTCCTGAAACCATTAAAGAAATCCCTCAAGTCTTAAAAAAAAAAAATTAAGGAAAGTCCTTTAAAAAAACCTGAAAAGAACCTAAAAACCTAAAAAAGAAAACCTTGATGTTTTAAAAAATCAACAAAAACCCTTTTAAAAAAAACCTATAAAATTATTAAAAAAAAAGAACCTAAAAGAACCTAAAACCCTAGCAAAATATCCCAAAATTCTAAAACAACAACAAAAAAACCTACAAAGACCGAGAAACCCAAAAACGCTAAAAAAAAATCAACAAAAAACAACAAAAAAAAATAAATCCTTTAAAAAATAATAATAATAAAACCTAAAAAATTCCTAAAATCCTTTAGAAACCCTAAAGAACCCTAAAATACCTTAAAATCTAAAAGAAATCAAGAAATTTCAAAAAAAAAAACCATAAAATTGAACCTCAAAAACACCTAAGACCCTAAAACACAATAAGACCCCAATTTTTATTTATTATTTTTTTGTTTTTTGTTTTTTGGGTTTTTTTTTTTGTGGCTAATAGTTCTTAATACTTTTTTTTAATTAGGTATTATCTTCATTTACATTTCAAATGCTATACCAAATATCTCACATACCCTCCCCCCCCCAGTCCCCTACCCACCCACTCCCACCTCTTGGCCCTGGCATTCCCCTGTACTGAGGCATGTAAAGTTTGCAAGACCAATGGGCCTCTCTTTTCTCTGATGGCCAAAATTTTTTAAAACCATAAAAAACCTAAAAACCCTAAATAAAAACATTAAGGACTTCAAAAATCACCCTCAAAACCCTAAAATATCTAAAATACTTAAAACACCCTAAAATTAACCTAAAACCAAAATAAAGAAAGAAAGAAAGAAAGAAAGAAAGAAAGAAAGAAAGAAAGAAAGAAAGAAAGAAAACCCTGAAAAACCTTAGGTTCTTTAAACAAACACCAAAAGATCCCTAAAAAGCTAAAAACAAAAAAAAAAGAATAGAAATAAAATAAAGCAAAACAAAACAAAAAACCCTAAAATACATTTTTTTTTTTTTTTTTGGTTTTTGGAGACTGTTTCTTTGTGTAGCTCTAGCTTTCCTGGAACTCACTCTCAAGACCAGGCTGGCCTCAAACTCAGAAATCTGTCTGCTTCTGCGTCCTAAGTTCTGGGATTAAATGTACGGGTCATCACTGCCCGGCAACCCTAAAATACTTAATAAACACTTTTTAAAATAAAAAAAACTACAATTCAAAAAAAAAAAAAAAAAAAAGCAAGAACTCTAATAAGACCCCCAAATTTCTAAACCCCTAAAAATTGCCCTAAAATTCAACAAAACCTCAAGAACCCTAAAATGACCCCCAAAATTATAAAACCATAAAAAATACCCTATGGCATTAAAAAATTGCCCAAAACACTGAGAAAAATTCTAAAATCATCTTTTAAAGGAAAGAATCCTTAAGAAAATAAAATAAAAGCATAAAATGAAATAAAAATAAAATCCTTAATAAAAAATTTTTTAAAATGTAAAAGATCCCTCAAAAATGCTAATTTTTTTAATAACCCTTAAACAACTTAAAATAATAATAAAAAAATTTCTAGAACCCTAAAAAGACACAAAAAATCCTTAACTTTAAAAAAAAATATAATGTTAAAAATTATCCTTCTAGAAACCTAAAAAGCTGTAAAACTAAAGCTCAAAAATCTAAAAAAAAAAAAACCTAAAAAAAAAAAATTCTTAGAAAAACCATAAACGAACCCTAAATTACTAAAATACCCTAAAATCCTTTTTAAAAAACTAAAAAAATGCCATAAAACACTAAAAAAAAATCAACCCTGAAAAAATCAAGAACTCTAAAAAGATTGTGCCAGAATTCCTAAAACCATAAAAATCCTAAATTAAAAAAAAAAAAACCTGAAAAATATATCAAAACCCTGAAACTCTAGAAAAACCCTAAATTCCTATAAAAAAAATCCTATAAAACTTTAAACTTCTAAATGAAATCTTGAAACCCTAAAAAGAATCCTAAATCCCTAAAAAAAACCCTTAAAAGTATTGTTATAAAAAAAAACCTCAAAGACCCTTAAAACCCTAAAACTCTAAAACGAAAATTGAACCTGAAACCATTAAAAAGAACCAAAGAAACAAACAAACAAAAACCTAAAAACTTAAAAATAAAAAAATTTTAAAAATCCTTTGAAAAAAAACCTAAAAAGACCCTAAAAACATTCAAAGCATACAAAGAAAACCTTGAAGCTTTAAGAAATCACAATAAAAAAGTATAATTTTATAAAAAAAAATTAAAAATAGGACCTAAAATAACATAAAATACTTAAAAAAAAAAGAAAAATATTGCCAAAATTATAAAACAAAACAAAAAATAAAACAACCCCCCTCCACAAAACAACAACAACAACAATCAAAATTCTGGAACCCTAAAAATACTCAGAAAACACTAAACTACCCCCAAAAAGCAAGACCTAAAGCATTAAAAAAATAATAAAATAAAACCTAAAAAAATATTCCTAAAGTCCTTCAAAAAGATCTTGTTTAAAAGAATCCTTAGAATCCTTGTTTAAAGATTCTAAGTTTTTTTAGAGTTTTCTTTTTTTAAGGTTTTTGATTTCTTTTAGAGTGTGTGTTTGTGTGTATGAGAACGTAAAACCCTAAAATACCTTAAAATCTAGAAGAAATCAAGAAACTTAAGAAACGTTTAAAAACCCTAAAAATAAACCTCAAAAACCGCTGACTCTAAAACTCACACACACACACACACACACACACACACAAACAAACAAAATTTTTTTAATATCATAAAAAACTCATAACCTTACATAAAATCCCTAAGGCCCTCAACCTATGCCAAACCCTAAGAATTCTAAAAAACTAAAAAAAAAAAAAAAAACAAACAAACAAAAAAAAAAAAACAAAGCAAAACTCTAAAAGAAACCAAAACCTTAAAAAAAGAAAACTCTAAAAAACCTTAGAATCTTTAAACAAACACTAAAAAAGCCCTAAAAAGCTAAGAAACCCAAAAACCCTAAAATACTTAATAAACACATTTTATAAAAAACCTTAAATTCAAAAAAAGCAAGAACACCAAAATGACATTAAAAAATTGTAAAACCTTAAAAATGCCCTAAAATTCTACAAAACTTCAATAACCCTAACAAGACCCTAAAAACCATAAAGTCATAAAAACAAAACAAACAAATAAAGAAACAAACAATACAAAAAAAAAAAAAAAAGATCGCCCTAAACTCTAGAAAACCCTAAAATTGAAAGAACCTAGTGGTGAAACCCCCACTCAACCCCCGATTCTGCATGCACCCAAGAATCAGGAACAGAACATATCACCTTGATGTAATACGAGGTATTTTAATGGCAGAGCTCTGGGTTGAAACGTACCTCACACAGGAGACAGTGGATTCGACCACGAGTCTTGGAAGCTAGGGGTTTTTATATAAAAGGAGTGGGGCTGGGGGAGGAATTGACATGGTTTCACATGATTGGTCCATTTAAACATCATCATCCTGGTAACATTTAAGTTAGGTCAGAGGGGTGGGAGATAGGGAGGTGACGGGCCTGCTCGGGCAGGTCCTGGTCTGTTCTGCTATGTTCTCAGCCCCATGTTTCAAAGCTCACAAACAACTCTTTGGGCTGGTCTGTTCTGCTATGTTCTCAGCCCCATGTTTCAAAGCTCACAAACAACTCTTTGGGCTATTTGACATATATTACATGAATCACAGGTCTCAAAATCATTTTTTTTAATGAAAGAACATTTTTTTAAAAAACCCTAAATTATTAATAAAAACTTTAAAAAACTAAAAAAAAAACAAAAACTAAAATTCTAAACAAACCTCAAGAACTCTAAATTATTTTTAAAAATCCTAAACCTTAAAACAACCTAAAATAAATAAAATAATCTCTAGAACCCTAAAAAGACACTAAAAACTCCAAAAACCTGTTAAAAAAAAAAAAAGCTTCTAGGACCATAAAAAAAATAAATAAATAAAAACAGAAAACCCTAATTTCCCTAAAATCCCCAAAAAACTAAAAAAACATAATATTCTTAAAAAAAAAAAACACATAAACAAACCCTAAAACACTAAGACACCCTAAATCCTTTCAAAAACAAAAACAAAATCCGTAAAACACTAAAAAAAACCCCTATAATTCTGAAAAAGTAACGAACACTAAAAAGACACCAAGAAATCCCTAAAACTATAAAAAACCTAAAATCTTAAAAAAAAAAAAAAAAAAAAAAAAAAGCTAAAATATACAACAAAACACTAAAATCCCCAGATAACATAAAACACTCTGAGGAAATACTTACAAAACCTCAAAACCCTAAATAAAAACCTGAAACCCTAAAAAGACTACTAAACCTCTTACAAACGCTAAAATTAAAACAAACAAACAAACAAACAAACAAACAAACAAACAAAAAAACCTAAATGTCCTTACATTCTGAAAAAACAAAAAAACAAAAAAACAAAAAACTCAAGAACTCTAATTAAAAAAAATAAATAAATAAAACCCTTAAACAACTTAAACATAATAAAAATAATCTCTAGAACACTAAAAAAGGCACTAAAAAAGGCCTATGACTGAAAAAAACAAAACAAAACAAAAACAAAAACAAAAAAAAACCCTATATTGCAAAAGAAAAAAAAAAGAATAAGAAAAAAAAACTTCTAGAACACTAAAAAACCCATAAACATTATTAAAAAAAAAAACAAAAACAAAAAAAACAAAAAAACTAATGCCCCCAAAATACAAAAAACCATAAAATTCTTAAAAAAAAAAAAAATAAATGAACCCTAAAACACTAACACACACTAAAATCTTTTAAAAGAAACAACAGACCTCTAAAACACTAAAAAAAAAAAAAACCCTATGATTCTGAAAAACACATGAACACTAAGAAGAACCCCCAAAATCCCTAAAGCCACAAATACCCTAACATCCTTAAAAAAAAACAAAAAAAACAAAAAAACTAAAAACTACACCAAAACCCTACAACCCCCCAACTACAACCCCCCAAATCTTTTTTTTTTTTTTTTTTTTTTTTTTTTTTTTTTTTTGGTTTTTTTTTTTTTGGTTTTTCGAGACAGGGTTTCTCTGTGTAGCCCTGGCTGTCCTGGAGCTCACTTTGTAGACCAGGCTGGCCTCGAACTCAGAAATCCGCCTGCCTCTGCCTCCCGAGTGCTGGGATTAAAGGCGTGCGCCACCACGCCTGGCTCAAGCCCCCAAATCTTAAAACCCTCTAAACATACCTACAAAATTTTAAAACCCTAAGTAAAAACCTGATAATCCCAAAAGAATACTAAACCTCTAGAAAAACACCCATAAAATTCTAAAAAAAACTTGAAAAACCCTAAAAAGACGATAAAAACCCGAAAACAAAATTAGACAACCTGAAACTGTTAAAAAAAAAACAAAAAAAACAAAAAAAACAAAAAACATTAGACTTACAAAAAAATCCTAAAAAAAAAAAAAAACCATGAAAAGAACCTAAAAACAAACAAACAAACAAACAACAACAACAACAACAACAACAACAACAACAAAACCTGCGGCTTTAAAAAATCAACAAAAATCCTACAAAAAACTCTAAAACTCTAAAAAGAGCCAGAAAGGCCTAAAACCATAAAAAAAAAAAAAAAAAAAAAAGAAATACAAAACAAAACAAAACAAAACCAAAATCTAAGATCTGAAAAAAAATATCACAAAAAAAAAATCAGAAAAAACTTAAAACCTTTTAAAAATATTAAAAGAACCCTAAAACCTTAAAAAAAAAAAAAACCCTAAAATCCTTAAACAATCCCTAATACAGGTGCAAAAAGATAAAAAAAAAAAAAGAAAATAGTTAACATGTATTTTTAAAAACCTAAAGTTCTAAAAATACAAATAAAACACAAGAACTCTAAAAAGATCCTAAAAATTCTAAAACCCTAAAAAAATCCTAAATTCTACAACTCTCGAACCCTAAAAATACCCTAAAATCCATAAACCCCCTTTCAAAAAAACAAACAAAAAACCCCCGAAAGACCCCTTCAAACCTATGGACTTAAAAGAATCGCCAAAAACCATGAAAAACCCTAAACTCATTTAAAAACCCTAACAGAACCCTATAAATACTTTTAAGAATCCCTAAAAGACTTAATAAAAACTAAAAGAAACCCTAAAATTCCAAAATATAAACACCAAAATTCTAAAAAAAAAAACCCTCAAGAACAGAAAAAAGATTCAAAAAACACCAAAAACCCTAAGAATGGACCTCAAATCCTAAAATCCTTTAAAAAAAACCCCAAAATACATCAAACCCCTGAAAAATAAAAAAATAAACAAACATTAAACCTTGTAAAAATTCCTACTGCAAGATCATACCCACCCTAAAAACAACAAAATCAAGAAGAAAAACATACTTCACTGACATTTCCGGTCACGTTACAGTCACTTCCGGTCATTCTGAAGCCACTTCCTGTAAAGACAGGGTCACTTCCGTTCACTTCTGGTCATGATATGGCCGCTTCATTTGACAACATGCTCACATTTGACAACAGGGTCACTTCCGGTTAGGCTATGACTACTTCCTGTCACCATGCAGCCACTTCCTGTCCTGGTATTCTCATATCTGGTCAAGGAATGGTCACATACCATCGTGGTGGAGTCACTTCCTGAATCGATGTTATGTGTATGGAATATAACATATTTTATATATGTAAATTTTTGACTTTTTATATTTATCAGCTTTTTTACAAAACTTTAAATTTACACCTATATCCACATATGTTCATTTATATATTGAAATTTATGTATATATCATATATTTATCAATACTAATATACATATTGCATTTATGTTAATATCTATACTATGTTATAGATATAATATAAATAATATAAACAGTATGGGTATATATTTATGTATATATCATATATAATTTTCCTGTGTGTATATAAAATGTATATGCCAGATACATAACAATACATAATTATATATGATATATTAAAATACTTATATATGTAGCATATGATTAATTTAAATGCATTATATATTTATAAGTATTTTATATAAATATAAGTAAAGTATACAGATATTTCATTTACTATATATATATACATATATATATTTATGATTAATAAAATTGAAATATATAAAATATGTATAAATTTATACATATATACATACTTTATATATGAGCTTAGTACCTGTCATTTCAGTGTCCTGTGCATATGAATGATGTCATGTATACATTATATATTATGTGATGTATACATTATATATGGTATAATATAAACACTATTTACATATAGGTATATCTGTATATTTAAGTATGTATATATTAATAATAATAATATTAATCATCATCATCATTATTATTATTTATAGTTTTAGTGTTTTTGTTAAGGCTTTTGTAGGGATTTAAAAAATTGTTTTAGACATTTTTTTTTGGTTTCAAGTATTTTAGTGCATTTTTAGTGTTTGTTCTTTTTTTTTAATGATTTAGGGTTTTTTTTTTTCATTTGGGGTGTTTTATTAAGTATTTTTTTAAGGTTATATTTTTATTCAGGGTTTTCTTGTTTGTTTATTTGTGTTTTTGAGTTTTCTTTTATTTTCTGTTTTTTTCTTTCCTTTTCTTTTCTTTTTTTTTTTTTTTTTTTTTAATTTTAAGTGGTAATTCGGGAGTTTGAGAGTTTCAGGGTTGCCAGGCAGTGGTGGTTCATGCCTTAAATCCCAGCACTTGAGAGGAAGAAGTATTGGATTTCTTAGTTCATGGCCAGCATGGTTTACAGAGGCATGTCCAGTTTTGGCAGGGATACAAAGAAAAATCTATTGTCTAAAAACTCCAAAAAAAAAGAGAGAATGAAAGAAAGAAAGAAAGAAAGAAAGAAAGAAAGAAAGAAAGAAAGAAAGAAAGAAAGGAAGGAAGGAAGGAAGGAAGGAAGGAAGGAAGGAAGGAAGGAAGGAAGGAAGAAAGAAAGAAAGAAAGAAAGAAAGAAAGAAAGAAAGAAAGAAAGAAAGAAAGAAAGAAAGAAAGAAAAAAAGAAAGAAAGAATGTCCCAAGCTATTGTTCTCTCCAGCAAGAACACACTCTGACAACACGATTCTTCTACCACAAAAAGCTTTATTACTTCTTCAGGAGGTAAGACCCCAATTCCGTTGCTTATATAGCCCTCAGCCATGGCCTTTCATCACCTGATGTGGCCTGTCACCTCCTGATTCGTTGCTTTCCCATAAACCCATTATTATGCCCCGAGATAGGCAGTGACTAGGCATGAGTTCACTCTTGCACTTGTGCACAAGGCTTGTTTACTAATTAGGCAGAGGCTATCACCATCTTATAATGGAGATTGCTAGCCGCACAGCTCTCCACATCTCCCCGTCTTTTTATTTTATTAAAATGAGGCTGGAATAGGTCTTTGTAATTTTGCCTATCTGCTGTGGCTCATGTCTTAGGTCTTCCTCTAATGTCACAGCCTTTCCCATCATAGGGTAACCCTATTGCAACTGGGCCCCATGTCTTAGGATGATCTGTGCATGAGGAAAGTTGCCCGTCCCTGGATACCGCAGTGCTATGTGACACTAACAACTAAATGACCTAGGGCAAACTCTACAAAAGAGGTCAGCCACCAGTGTCAACTAATTCTTGAGCATAGATAGCCAGATTTCGGGGGAGGCCCCTTGCTCAATGGCAGCAAGTGCTTGAGCTATCACAACCTTGTCATTTTTTTGTTGGGTTCTAAGCTTGCAAACCAACCAGAGCATGAACCCATGTCCACAGCAGGTGGCAACACCAAATAAGCCTACCCCTAAACATTCCTTAAAAAAAGAAAATGCAGATGAAATCCCGGAGGAGAGGCCCTCTGTCAATTACAGGTCCACTCGCATTGAGTTGATCTTTAAAACTGCAACCCTCAGGGCCTCAAGACTCTCATCGAATCCCTCAGAACAATTTCCTGCAAGATACAAGGAAAGCTCTCAAGACAGATTAGCTGCATGAGTAAAATTTTCATATTGGACAATGGTAATACACAGAGCACCCAACTTTCGTTCACAACCCAACTGGACCATCTGGTATAGGACGCCTATCTGTTCCTATGCCAAGTCAAGGCACTGATTTAAATTTATCAGCCCTCCCTTTAGCTTAGTACTAGCAGAAGTTAGGACTGTGATGCCATCAGTCAGATCTGCTGAAAGCTAATTTAATTTTGTGCCTGACTGAACCATACTAGCCATAATGTACCCTGCAGCTGTAGCAGCAGCTGCACTGGCTGAAATTGCTATAATTATGGCAGTAGTAATGGCAAAATCTCTTTTTTTGTCGAAACAGGGATATGGTGGAGGCTGTTTCCTCTGGAACAGTGATCCAACAAGGTATGCATGCCACCATGGCACGGGTGTCCTTTGTTACATCCCAACATTGAGAAATCCAAAAAGAATCATTGAAACAGACTTCAAATGAATCATTTGAAAGAATAAGCAAGAAAGTGGGGTAAACACAGACTGGCATAGGTGGGTAATTAATCTGGTTTACGAAAGTTTTATTGAACCCAGTGATCTCTACGCTGGTATTAGTTTATCCATAAGAGTCCAGGGAGTCAATGTATTCCCCAATACTGAGCAAATCTGGAGATGCCAGTAAAAGAAGCCTTTCCAACTGCTCCTCCCTGGATAAAGAGCAAAGTATTGAGATCTGTACAACTGCCATTGACTCCACAAAGCACCCACTATGAAAGAGATGCATTGTAAAGTCCTGTATGAAAAGTCCCTTTTTCATAATAAATTCATTCTCTGGGCAGCCAACATGTTAGGAGATTAGGAAAAGGTTTTACTCTGGTCTGCCTAACGAGTGATGGAGGATTGACAATCAGACCAAGGCAAGATCAGCCCTTCATCTTCCAATCTATAATGTAGGGCTATTTTTGGTTGTGGAGGAAATTCTTTGTCTGAAAAGTTAAGTGGTGGAAATGTACCATTGACCCAAATTGCCTCCTGCCGTAAGGTCCGATATGTAATGGTTATATCTGCTTTGGAAGTATCTTGGATTGTGCTCACCCAGCCTCCTCGGTGAACATTAAACATCCCCAAGGCTCGGACTGTGAGGTTTATACATTTTCTTGGCCCATTTATTTGATGACATAAAGAACCCTGTTCTAATAAAGAGTGATTTTCTCCTAATGATGCTCGGGTGGGATCATAGGGTAGATATGGTAAATCTAATATTTTATTAGTAGTAAAGAATTTTGGAAAAACTATAGCATCATGGCGAACTGGCATTGGTTTAGGGAACGTCAAGAGAATGGCCCATCTCTGTTTGCCCATCATACTAGGAACCTGAGACAAGTTCAGCATTGTCAGGATCAGGAGCAGTCCTCGGGAGGTCAGCATCTTCCACACCATCCTTGATTACTATCTTGCGGGTGAGTCATTCTGGAAGCCAAAATGGGTTGTCTTCACAATGTGGAAAAACAAAAACAGTTCCCCTGGATCTTAACAAAGTAGGATCTGGGCCTTTCCCCAGACCAGATAACACATGCTTCCATTTCACCATTTTCTTTGGTCTATCAGGGTCTGAGCTGTGTCGATCGCCTGCAGAGGGACCTTGCTAGTCAAGATTCAAAAAATTAATTGTAAAGAGTGCCATGGAGACAGCTACTCTTGGCAGTGAGAGCAGAGTCTCATCAACTCCCCCCTTTTGTTTTATAAAATAAGATTTGAGATTACGGTGTGCACGTTCCACCATGCCTTGTCCTTGAGGGTTATAATGAAAGCCAGTCAGGTGAGTGATATTCATTTGATGACAAAATTGCTGAAATTTAGCAGAGGTATATCCTGTCAGATTATCATTTTTAAGGATTGTGGGCTTGCCCCAAGCACTCCATGCTTCTAAACAGTGCTGTATATCATGAGAGGCTTTCTCACCTGTTAAAGCTGTAGCAAACATAACACCAGAGCAGGTGTCAATGGAAACATGTAAATATTGATTTCTTCCAAAGGAGGAAATACGAGTGACATCCTTTTGCCAGACCTGTAATGGCCTGATGCCTCGGTGGTTTACCCCTACATGAGGAGTAGGCAGAAATTAACAGTTTTGACATTGGGTGACAATGTCATTTGCTTCTTTCCTGGTTAAAGTGAAATGGCAGCATAATGTTTCAACCATCACGTGGAATCGTTTATCAAAGCCTGTGAGGACAGAGCAGCAGCCACGATTCTAGTGGCTTTGTCTGCCAAGTCATTTCCATGAGACATAGGGCTAGGAAGGCCAGAATAAGCCCTAACAGGAGTAATACACACAAGATGAATTCTATGTAACAGGGCGGACTGAATTTGCTGAAAAATATGAGCAAGCTTGCTAGAGGGTCTAATTAAGCCATCAACTTCAAGCATATTATTGCATTAACCACATATAAGGAATCAGATACAATATTGGGTGGTCCAGGAAAAGTGTCAAGGACCACTAGAACCACCAAACACTCTAAAACCTCGGGTGATGTCTCATTATACTGTTTAGATGTTACTTGGTCATTTACTACATATGCACCTCTGCCAGATTTGGATCCATCTGTATACACTACTACCCTATCTGGAAGTGGGTATTTGGCTGTTACTACTGGAAACACTATGACTTGGCTTAAGGCAAACTGTAAATTTGGATGTTTTGGATAATGATAATTAATTTGTCCTGAACAGGAGGCAACCAATTCTGCCCAATCGTTAGTTGTTGTGCCAGGATGTGAACTTGAGCAGAGGTATAATGCACAATTAGAATAGGAGGTTCTTTCCCAAAATGAGTAATGGCTGCTTTTATCCCCCGAAGTCCAAGTTGAGGCAACTGCATTAGGATACCACTCAAAAAAATATATATATTTAGAATTTTTTTTTTTACGGTTTTTGTTGGGGTTTTAGAACAACTTTTTTTAGAACTTTGGCTTTAAGGTTTCTAGTATATGTTTTTCTTTTCTTTGTTTATTAAAAATTTTAGGATTTTTTCTTGATTTTCGGTTCTTATTAGGGTTTAGTTCATTTTTTTAATGTTTTACTGTTTTATTTGACTCTTTGCGTGTGTGTGTGTGTGTATGTCTGTGTGTGTGTGTGTGTGTTTGTGTGTGTGTGTGTTCTTGATTATTTTTTAAAAATTAAAGTTTTATATTTTTGGGGTTTAAGAGGTATAGTGTTGTCAGGCAGTGGCGATCCATGCCTTAAATCTCAGACTTGGTAGGCAGAGGCAGGTGTATTTCTGAGTTGTAGGCCATCCTGGTCTAAATAGTGATTTCCGGGACTACCAGGGTATACACATAGAATCCCAGTCTCCAAAAACACACACAAAGAAAGGAAGAAAGGAAGAAAGGAAGAAAGGAAGAAAGAAAGAAAGGAAGAAAGGAAGAAAGAAAGAAAGAAAGAAAGAAAGAAAGGAATAAAGAAAGAAAGAAAGAAAGAAAGAAAGAAAGAAAGAAAGAAAGAAAGAAAGAAAGAAAAAGAAAGAGAAAGAGAAAAAGAAAGAAAGGAAGGAAGAAAAGATGATGACTCTTTGGACATATCAGGCTTTCTATGTATTTTTTTTTCTTTTTATTATTTTTTATTTTTTAGAATTTAAGGGTTTTTAAAAGGGTATTAGGCCTTTTTGATTATTGTTTTAGAGGGTTTTTTTTTTGGATTTCAGGGTTTTAGTGTATGTTTATGGTTTTACTTTTGGAGTGTTTTAGATTTTTATTTTTGGTTTTCAGTACTTTAGTGTATTTTTAGTTTTTGGTTTTTTTTTTTTTTTTTTTTTAGAATTTTATGGTGTTTAGGATTTTGGGGATTTTTTTCAAAAAATTTTTATGGTTTATCTTTATTTGTTTTTATTTATTTATTTATTTATTTATTTATTTTTAGAGTTTTTCAATTTTATTATTTTTTGAAATTTTTAGGTTTTATTTTTAGAGTTAAGAGTTATAGGATTGCCAGGCATTGTTTTCCCATGCATTAAATCCCAGAATTTAGGAGGCAGAGTTAGGTGGATTTTTGATTTTGAGGCCAGCATGGTCTACAGATTGTGGTCCAGGACAGCCAGAGATACACAGAAAAACCCAGTCTCCAAAAACAAAACAAAACAAAACAAAACAAAACAAAACAAAACAATCAAAAAACAAAAAAAAAACAAAATAAAACCAATAGACTTATAAGTTCATATTGTGTCTTTGTTTATTATTATTGTTATTATTATTATTACTATTACTATTTTTATTTATTTATTTATTTATTTATTTATTTATAATTTTAGTGTTTTTGTTAAGGCTTTTGTAGGGTTTTTATAAGACTTTTGTTTTTGTTTAAGTTTTTTTTTTTTTTTGTTTTCAGTATTTCAGTGCACTTTTAGTGTTCATTCTTTTTTTTTTAAATGATTTTAGGGTATTTTTGGATTGGGGGTGTTTTATTAAGTGTTTTTTAAAGTTTTATATTTGTTTTTCAGGGTATTTTTGTGTGAGTTTATGAGTTTTCTTATGTTTTCTTTTCTTTTCTTTTTAAAATTTAAAGTGATATTTGGTGAGTTTAAGAGTTTCAGGTTTGCAGGGCATGGTGGCACTCGCCTTTAATCCCACCACTAGGGAGGCACAAGCAGGAGGATTTCTGAGTTCGAGGCCAGCTTGGTCTACAATGTGAGTTCCAGGACAGCCTAGGCTACAAAGAGAAACCTTGTCTCAAATAAAAACAAAACAAAACAAAACAAAACAAACAAACAAAAAAAACAACCAACCAAACAAACAAAAAAGAGTTTCAGTATTACCAGGCAGTGGTGGCCCATGCCTTATATCTCAGCATTTGAGAGGAATAAGTGTTGGATTTCTTAGTTCGAGGCCAGCATGCTCTAGAGAGGCATGCCCAGTATTAGCAGGGATACAAAGAGAAACCCATTGTGCAAAAAACTCAAAAAAAAAAAAAAAAGAAAAGAAAGAAAAAAATGCCAAGAATTGCAAGTTGAGCAACTGCATTAGGATACCACTCAATGATTTTTGCAGGGGAAGCATTGGTTGGACCCACAATAAGGGTCCATTTTGCCAAAAGACTGCTGTTGGTAACCGTGCAGTTTTTGTTTGTTTGTTTGTTTTGTTTTGTTTTGTTTTTTGAGACAGGGTTTCTCTGTATAGTCCTGGCTAATCCTGGAACTCACTCTGTAGACCAGGCTGGACTCGAACTCAGAAATCCAACCGCCTCTGCCTCCTGATTGCTTGGATTAAAGGCGTGTGCCACCACGCCCGGCAACCGTGCAGTTTTTAACATGCACAATTCAAATGACTTGGGAAAAAAAAAAAGTCTAAAAAAAAAAAAATCAGGTCATTCTTGGATTCTTGAATATGTATATATATATTTAGATTTTTAGAGTTTTTTTTAAAGGCTTTTGTTGGTGTTTTAGAACAACGTTTTTGAGAACTTTGGCTTTAAGGTTTTTAGTATATGTTTAGTGATTTTTTTTCTTTGTTTATTAAGAATTTTAGGATTTTTTCTTGATTTTCAGTTCTGATTAGGGTTTAGTTCATTTTTTTAATGATTTACTGTTTTATTTGACTGTGTGTGTGTGTGTGTGTGTGTGTTTGTGTGTGTGTGTGTACTTGAGTATTTTTTTAAAAATTAAAGGGTTATATTTTGGGGGTTTAAGGGTTTTAGTGTTACGAGGCAGTGGTGATCCATGCCTTAAATCTAAGACTTGGTAGGCAGAGGCAGGTGTATTCCTGAGTTGTAGGCCATCCTGGTCTACAGAGTGATTTCAGGGACTACCACTGTACACACATAGAATCCCAGTCTTCAAAAACACACACAAAGAAAGGAAGAAAAGAAAGAAAGGAAGAAAGAAAGAAAGAAAGAAAGAAAGAAAGAAAGAAAGAAAGAAAGAAAGAAAGAAAAGATGATGACTCTTTGGACATATCAGGCTTTCTATGTATTGTTTTTTCTTTTTCTTAATTCTTACTTTTTAGAATTTAACGTTTTTTTTAAAGGGTATTTAGGCCTTTTTGATAATTGTTTTAGAGTTTTTTTGCATTTCAGGGTTTTAGTGTATGTTTATGATTTTAGTTTTGGAGTGTTTTAGAGTTTTATTTTTGGTTTTCAGTACTTTAGTGTATTTTTAGTGTATTTTTTTTCTTTTTTTTTTAGAATTTTATGGTGTTTTAGGATTTTGGGGATTTTAATCAAAAATTTTTAAGGTTTATCTTTTATTTGGATTTATTTATTTATTTATTTATTTTTTTCGAGTATTTCACTATTATTATTTTTTGAAATGTTTAGATTTTATTTTCATAGTTAGAGTTATAGGATTGCCAGGCATTGGTTTCCCATGCATTAATCCCAGCACTTGGGAGGCAGATTTAGGTGGATTTTTGATTTCGAGGCCAGCATGGTCTACAGATGGTAGTCCAGGACAACCAGAGACACACAGAGAAACCCAATCTCAAAAACAAAACAAAACAAACAAACAAAAATAAAAAAAAAAACAAAATAAAACAAAAAGACTTATAAGTTCATACTGTGTTCTTGTTTTATTATTATTATTATTATTATTATTGTTATTATTTATTTATTTATTTATTTATTTATAATTTTAGTGTTTTTGTTAAGGCTTTTATAGGGTTTTTATAAGATTTTTTGTTTTGTTTTGTTTTGTTTTGTTTTGTTTTGTTTTTCAATATTTTAGTGCACTTTTAATGTTTGTACTTTTTTTAAAATGATATTAGGGTATTTTTGGATTTGGGGTGTTTTATTAAGTGTTTTTAAGGTTTTATCTTTGTTTTTCAGGGTTTTTTGTGTGAGTTTTTGAGTTTTCTTATCTTTTCTTTTTAAAATTTTAAGTTTTATTTGGTCAGTTTAAGAGTTTCATGGTTACAGGGCGTGGTGGCACATGCCTTTAATCCCACCACTAGGGAGGCACAAGCAGGAGGATTTCTGAGTTCTATGCCACCCTGGTCTACAAAGTGAGTTGAAGGACAGCCAATGCTACACAGAAAAACCCTGTCTCAAAACAAAACAAAACAAGCAAAAAACCCAAACAAACAAACAAACAAACAAAAAAAAAGAGTTTCAGGATTGCCAGGCTGTGGTGGCCCATGCCTTATATCCCAGCATTTGAGAGGAATAAATGTTGGATTTCTTAGTTCGAGGCCAGCATGCTCTAGAGAGGCATGCCCAGTATTGGCAGGGATACAAAGAGAAACCCATTGTGCAAAACAGTCAAAAAGAAAGAAAGAGAAAGAAAGAAAGAAAGAAAGAAAGAAAGAAAGAAAGAAAGAAAGAAAGAAAGAAAGAAAGAAAGGAAGGAAGGAAGAAAGAAAGAAAGAAAGGAAGAAAGAAAGAAAGAAAGAAAGGAAGGAAAGAAGGAAAGAAGGAAGGAAGGAATGAAGTAAAGGAAGGAAGGAGGAAACAAATTACTTTATGCATATATTGGGCTTCCTTATATTTTTTCCTTTTTTTTTTCCTTTTTTTTTTTCCTTTTTTTTTTTTCTTTTTTTCGTTTATAGGGTTTTGTGTATGGTTAGTTTTTTAAAAAAACATTTTAGGGAGACTTTTTTTTTTTGCTTTAGGTTTATATTTTATGGTTTTACTATTTGTGTGTGTATGTATCTATGTTTGTGTCTGTGTGTGTTTCTGTGTGTGTGTCTGTGTGTGTCTGTGTGTGTGTGTGTGTCTGTGTGTTCCTGAATAGTTTTCAAAAAATTTAAAGGTCTTATTTTGTGGATTGAGAATTTTAGGGTTGCCTACTGTCTGGAGTGATCCATGCCTTTTATCTCAACTTTTTAGAGAAAGAGTCTTGGATTTCTGAGTTCATGGTCGGGCTTAAAGAAAGAAAGAAAGATGGAAAGAAAGTTGGAAAGAAAGAAAGAATGAAATACTGTAAGTAGGAAATTTACTGTATGAAAATGTTTGTTTCTTTTTTTTTTAATGAATACTAGGGTTTTTAAAGAGTTTTTAGAAGAGAGTTGTATAGGGTTTTTTGGAGGTTAATATTTTAAAATGTTTTTGGATTATTTTTTTGGCTTTACTTTTATTTATTAGGGTTTTATTACTTGTGTGTGTGTTTGTGTGTGTGTTTTCTTGAATATTTTTCAAAAAAGTAAAATTTATTTTGTAAAAACTCAAAAAAAGCTCTAAAAATCTAAGAGAGAGAGAGAAAGAGAGAGAGAGAGAAAGTTAGAAAGAAAGAAAGAAAGAAAGAAGAAAGAAAGAAAGAAAGAAAGAAAGAAAGAAAAATTATAGAAAAGAAAGAAAGAGAGAGATAAAAGAATGGAAGGAAGAAAAAAAGAAAAAGAGACAAAGTAAGGAAGGAATGAAAAAGAGAAAGGAAGAAGGGAAGGAAGAAAGGAAGGAAAGAAAGAAAGGAAGGAAGGAAGAAAAAAGAAAAAATGAGAAAAAAGTATGGAAGGAAGAAAAAGAGAAAGGAAGGAAAGAAGGAAGGAAAGAAAGAAAGAAAAAAACAGAAAGAAAGAAAGATAGAAAGGGAAGAAGAAAGGGAAGGAAGAAAGGGAAGGAAGAAAGAAAGAAAAGAAAAAAGGGAAGGAAGAAAGAAAGAAAGAAAGAAAGAAAGAAAGAAAGAAAGAAAGAAAGAGGAAAGAAAGAAAGGTAAGAAAAAAAGGGAAGGAAGAAAGATAGAAAGGAAGGAAGAAGCAAGAAAGGAATAAAGAATGTAAGTAAGAAACTTAATTTATGGAAAATTTAGGGTTCTTTTGTACTATTTTTTTAAAGCGGTTTTAGAAGAGCGTTGTATAATTATTAGGGTTTTTTTTTTTTTTTAGATTTTAGTGTATGTTTAGTGTTTTGTAAACATTTTAGAGAGTTTTTTGGAGGCCTTTATGTTTATATTTTAGGTTTTTACTATTTGTGTGTGTGTGTGTGTGTATGTTCTTGAATATATATATTTTTTTAATTTTAGGTTTTTTGGTGGTTTAAGGATTTTAGGATTGCTGTCAGTGATGACCCATGAATTTTGTGCCAGCACTTTAGAGACAGAGGTCTTGGATTTCCAAGTTCATGGTCAGTCTACAGAGTGAGTTCCAGACAGCCAAGGATACACAGAGAAACCGTGTCTCCAAAAACTAACTAACTAACTAACTAACTAACTAACTAACTAACTAACTAACTAACTAAATAAGTAAGTAAGTAAGGAAGGAAGGAAAGAAAGAAAGAAAGAACGAAAGAAAGAAAGAAAGAAAGAAAGAAAGAAAGAAAGAAAGAAAGAAAGAAAGAAAGAAAGTAAGAAAAAAAAACTCGGGGGTAGCGGAGAGGGAAGACATTCAGGGTCATTCTAGGATTCTTGAATGTGTATATATATATATTTGGAACTATAGAGGTTTTTTTTTTTTTTCGGGTTTTCTTGGGGTTTTAGGACAAAGTTTTGAAAATCTTTTTCTTTAAGGTTTTTAGTATCTGTTTAGTGTTTTTTTTTTTCTTTATTTATTTAGAATTTTAGGATTTTTTCTTGATTTTTGGTCCTTATTAGAGTTTAGTTCATGTTTTTAATGTTTTACTTTTTTATGATTTTGTGTGTGTGTCTCTGTGTGTGTGTTCTTGAATATTTAAAAAATAAAATAAAATTTATTTTGTAGTTTAAGAATTTTAGTGTTGCCAGTCTGTGGTGACCCATGCCTTTTATACCAGCATTTTAGAGGCAGAGGTCTTGTATTTCTGAATTCATGGTCAGGCTAGTCTACAGTGTGAGTTCCATGACAGCTAAGAATACAAAGAGAACCCCTGTCTAAAATCTTTTAAAAAATTTAAAAGAGAGAGAGAGATTGTGAGAGAGAGAGAGAGAGAGAGAGAGAGAGAGAGAGAGAGAGAGAGAGAGAGAAAGTTAGAAAGAAAGAAAAAATTACAGAAAAGAAAGAAAGAAAGAAAGAAAGAAAGAAAGAAAGAAAGAAAGAAAGAAAGAAAGAAAGAAAGAAAGAAAGAAAAAAGAAAGGGTAGGAAGAAAGATAGAAAGGAAGAAAGGATGGAAGAAAGACTGTAAGTAAGAAACTTATTGTATGGAAATATTTGCGATCTTTTTTATTATGTTTTTTATAATATTAGGTTTTTTATTTTTTAAGTATTCTTACAAGTCTGTTGTACAGTTTTTGTTTTTGTTTTTGATTGTTGGATTTTAGTGTATGTTTAGTTTTTTTTTTTAATATTTTAGAGAGATTTTTTTTGGGGGGGGCCTTTATGGATATATTTTAGGGTTTTACTTGTGTGTGTTCTTGAGAATTTTTCAAAAAAAAAAATAAGGTTTTATTTTGAGGTTTAAGGATTTTAAGGTTGCCTGACAGTGGTGATCCATAT
>NW_028227277.1:11649308-11659308 GCF_978045245.1 Mus caroli
TTTTATTTTTTTTTTAAATAGTAGGGATTTTATAAAATGGTTCTTAGTTTTTTAGAAGAGTGTTTTAGAGTTTTTTTGTTGCTTTGTTTGTTTTGTTTTGTTCTGTTTTGTTTTGTTTGTTTGTTTTTGTCTTTTTAGGTTTTCAGGGTTTTAGTGTATGTCTACGATTTTTTGTTTTCTTTTTTTTATTATTAGGTATTTTCCTCATTTACATTTCCAATGCTAACCCAAAAGTCCCCTATTCGCTACCCCACACTCCCCTACCCCTCACTCCCAATTCATGGCCCTGGATTTCCCCTGTACTGGGGCAAATAAAGTTTGCAAGAACAATGGGGCTCTCTTTCCAGTGATGGCCAACTAGGCCATCTTTTGATACATATGCAGCTAGAGTAAGAGCTCAGGGGAACTGGTTAGTTCATAATGTTGTTCCACCTATAGGGTTGCAGATCCCTTTGGCTCTTTTCCTATTTTCTCTAGCTCCTCCATTTGGGGCTCTGTGATCCATCCAATAGCTGACTGTGAGCATCCACTTCTGTGTTTGCTAGGCCCCAGTGTAGTCTCACTAGAGACAGCTATATCAGGGTCCTGTCAGCAAAATCTTGCTAGTGTATGCAATGGTGTCAGGATTTGGAAGCTGAGTATGGGATGGATCCCTGGATATGGCAGTCACTAAATGGTCCATCCTTTTGTCTCAGCTCCAAACTTTGTCTTTGTAACTCCTTCCATGGATGTTTTGTTCCCAATTCTAAGAAGGGGCAAAGTATCCACAATTTGGTCTTCATTCTTCTTGAGTTTCATGTTTTCTGCAAATTGTATCTTATATCTATGGTATTCTAAGTTTCTGGGCTAATATCCACTTATCAGTGAGAAAATATCATTTGAGTTCTTTTGTGATTGGGTTACCTCACTCAGGATAATTTCCTCCAGGTCCAACCTTTTGCCTAGGAATTTCATAAATTCATTCATTTTAATAGCTCTGTAGTACTCCATTTTGTAAATTTACCACATTTTTGGTATCCATTCCTCTATTGAGCAGCATCTGGGTTCGTTCCAGGTTCTGCCTATTATAAATAAGGCTGCTATAAACATAGTGGAGCATATTTCTTTCTTACTAGTTGGAACACCTTCTGGATATATGCCCAGAAGAGGTATTGCAGTATCCTCTGATAGTATCATGTCCAATTTTCTAAAAACCGCCAGACTGATTTTCAGAGTGGTTGTACAAGCTTGCAATTCCAAAACAATGGAGGAGTGTTCCTTTTTCACCACATCCTTGCCAGCATCTGCTGTCACCTAAATTTTTGATCTCAACCATTTTGACTGGTGTGAGATTGACTCTCGGGGTTGTTTTGATTTGCTTTTCCCTGATCATTAAGGATGCTGAACATTTTTTCAGGTGCTTCTCAGCCATTCGGTATTCCTCAGGTGATAATTCTTTGTTTAGCTCTGATCCCCATTTTTAAATGAGGTTATTTGACTTTAGTGTTGTGAAAAAATTGTCCAACTGCAGTTTCCTGCCAGGCATCAACTATACACAAACTGATTGTATGCGGGTCTAATCTATGCATAAAGACAAACATAGCTAGATAACTCTGTCTAAGTTTTGTATGAAGTATTAGCACAATTATAGGATGATTACTCTTGTAATAATCTTAATTAACAATATATGGGTGAGTAGAAAATCTTAAATTTGCAATCAAACTGCAAGCTGTCGTCGATGGAACACTGGCAGTTTTAACCATAATTTTCAAGTCTCTTTTGCAACGTTAGGATAATATCTACAAACTTGGGAAAGCAAAACCCACATTTAAAACAATTTATCATCTTTAAAATCAATAATATTAGAAGCATTACTATCATATTAAAAAGTTTGGCTGCCAATTAATACCTATGAATATATGTAAGCTTTACTGCTTTAATAAAGAGGCATTGCTTTAAATCTTATCTTAAATTTTAGTTTTTAGAATAGAAACCAATTTCATTAATATTTAAACTAGAAATATCTTTAGAGACCCTTTCTTTTGGTCTTCCTTATGTCACATGTTAGAAGAACTCTGAAGTTGAGTTATGAAATTTAAGACTATCTGTAGCAATGTAACAATTATTAATCTTAACCAACAACTTTTGAGCTGATTGTGAAAACACACAGAACACATTTCCAATAAAAAAGCACCAAATGAAGCAGTTACTTTAGACCAATCAGAGAATATTAATTTTTGTAGCTACATTCATAGAATAAAGGGCACTTTATAATTTGTCAAAATCATTAATCACGAACCATTTATCAGCTCTTTTACCCTGAAACTAAGAGATTGTAGACTTGCCCTTTTTTTCTAAAACGAACAATTATCCAGCAGGGACTCTACTGCCATATGTCTAATTCCTGGTTGAGGCACGTGGCAGCTCTTGGCTTTGCAGTTAAAATTTTTTATACCATCTTTATTATCCAACATAAAACATAGAATATTCATTCATACAGACTGGACACAAACATACATGAATTGAACCTGAGAACAGATTGGTGCACCAGATATTAGACAACACACAAAAGGGGCCAGAGTACTTTTGTTATGAGGCCCAGAGAGAACAAATCATGGCACTCCTGAAATTAACTGTGCTTTTTAGGACATTTTCCTCCCTCCTCATGATGTAGTTTTTTTTTTTTTTTTTTTTTTTTTTTTTTTTTTTTTTGGGGGGGGGGGGACTGTGGCTTATCCACCTGATCATTAATTTCCTTTTTAATAAATCCTTTCTTTTCTAATGCCTAAAAATGTAACTTCTGGGAGCTATGTCTAATCGCCTAACAGTTCCTAGTCCCTGATAAACTTCACTGCTGAAACTAAGTGAATTAGCATTTGGTTTAATGCTGTTTCAACTTAGCCCATACCGACCTTCTCCGGTATGAATTTCCTTTAATTATTTTCTTCTTTTATGGAGATCCAAACCAGCAGTGCTTCTTCCAAATATCCTCTGCCATTTCTCAGTCCTGTGTTTGTTCGCCAAATGTTGTCTCCACCCACATAACCATATGTGTGGGTTCTAGGCTGGAAAGGCACCTTAATAACCTGGAAGAGAAGAAGGGCTAAAGAGTATGAGATAAAAATGGACCTAAGACAGTCATCCTGATTAAAGCTCAATTTTACTATTCTGCACGCAGTTATGGAGCAGGGGAAGGGGGCCCAATTCCTGTCAAATAATAATCTTGGGGTCCAGTAGCAGGGTGACCACGTAACGGCTTTGGAAGAGCAAATCAGCAAGCATTAGCAGTGGGCTAGGCAGAACAATTGAGCAGCACAATCCACCACTGAGCATGCAGGTTTCAGGCTTGGGGACGGGAGACTACAGTTGTTGTTTTGTACTTGATTTTTTTCTAAAAAAAAACATTAAAGGTTTTATATTTGTGATTTGATCATTTGGGATTGCCAGGCAAATTTGGTCCATGACTTTACTCCCAGCAATTTGGAGACAAAGTTAGGTGCTTTTTTTTTTTTTTTTTTTTTTTTTTTTTTTTTTTTTTTAAAGTAGAGTTCAGCAAGGTCTCCACAGGGAGGTAGAAGACAGACATTGATACACAGAGAAACGCAGTCTCCAAAACTCAAAGACAGAGAGACAGAGAGAGACAGAGAGAGACAGAGAGAGAGAGGAGAGAGAGAGGAAGGGAGGGAGGGAGGGACAAAGAGAGTGAGAGAGAGAGAGAGAGAAAGAGAGAGAGACAGAGAGAGAAAAAAATCAAAAAAAAAAGAAAGAAGAAAGAAAGAAAGGAGGGAGGAAGGGAGGGAGGGATGGAGGGAGGGAGAGAGGGAAGGAAGAAAGAAAGAAAGAAAGAAAGAAAGAAAGAAAGAAAGAAAGAAAGTTAGTTTCAGGTAATTAATTAATGGACAAAGTTGGTCCATGACTTTAATCCCAGCAATTCAGAGACAAAGGTAGGTGCTTTTTTTTTTTTTTTAAGTTGAGTTCAGCAAGGTCTCCACAGGGAGGTAGAAGACAGCCATTGATACACAGAGAAACGCAGTCTGCAAAACTCAAAGACCGAGAGACAGAGAGAGACAGAGAAAGAGAGAGAGAGAGAGAGAGAGAGAGAGAGAGAGAGAGAGAGAGAGAGAGAGAGAGAGGAAGGGAGGGAGGGAGGGACAAAGAGAGTGAGAGAGAGAGAGAGAGAGAGAGAGAAATAAACAAAAAACCAAAAAAAAAAAGAAAGAAGAAAGGAAAAAGGAGGGAGGGAGGGAGTGAGGAAATGAGTGAGGGATGGAGGGAGGGAGAGAGGGAACGAAGAAAGAAAGAAAGAAAGAAAGAAAGAAAGAAAGAAAGAAAGAAAGAAAGAGAGAGAGAGAGAAAAGAGAGAGAGAGAGAGACAGAAAGAAAGAAAGAAAGAAAGAAAGAAAGAAAGAAAGAAAGAAAGAAAGAAAGAAAGAAAGAAAGAAAGAAAGAAAGAAAGAAAGAAGAAAGAAAGGAAGGAAGAGATTAAGTAAGAAATTTACTGTATGGAATTCTTTTGGGTTCTTTCGTATTTTTTTATGAATATTATAGTTTTTTGAAAACGTTTTTAGAGATCTTAGATGACTGTTTTATAGTTTTTATTTTTTGGATTTTTTTGATTTTAGTTTATATTTAGTGTCTTTTAATAGGTTTTAGAGTTTTTTTTTGTTGTTTTTTTTTTACGGTTATATTTTAAGGTTTTACTATTTTCTATGAGTGTATATGTGTGTGTTTGTGTGTGTGTGTGTGTGTGTCTGTCTGTCTGTCTGACTGTCTGTCTGCCTGTCTGTCTGTTTGTCAGTTCTTGAGTATTTTTCAAAAATTTATGGTTTTATTTTGTAGTATAAAAATTTATTTTTGCCAGTGTGTGGTGACCCATCCGTTTTATCCCAGAACTTTATAGGCAGAGGTCTTGGATTTCTGAGTTAATGGTCAGACTAGTCTGCATGGTGAGTTTCAGGATAGACAGGAATACAAAGAGAATTTTTTAAGGGGGGGGGGTTTAGAATCATTTTTAGATTCTTGAAAATATAAATATGAATATAAACATAAACATAACATAAACTTAAATAAATAAATATATATAATTTTAGTTTTTTTATGAGTTTTGTAGTTTTTTTTTTTCGCGTTTTAGAGATTTTTGGTGTTAAGAATTTTAGTGTATGTATACTAATTTTTTTTTTTGTTTATTAAGAATTTAGGATTTTTTTCTTGATTTTCATTCTTATTGGGCTTTATTTCATTTTCTTAGCGTTTTCCTATTTTGTGTGTTTGTGTTCTTGAATGTTTTTACAAAATATTTATGTTTATATTTTTTGGGTTTAAATGTTTTAATTTTGCCAGGCAGTGGTGATCCATGCCTTCAATCCCACACTTGGTTAGGCAGAGGCAGGTAGATTTCTGATTTCTAGGGCAGCCTGGACTACAGAGTGATTTCCATGTTGCCAGGGTATACAATTTTTTTTTTTTTAATGATTTTAGTGTATTTACGGATTTGGGATTTCATTTAGGCTTTATTTTACTTTATTTTGTTGCCATTTTAATGTATTTCTTTGGGTTTGGTCCTTGTCTTTATTCAGGCTTCTAGTGTATTTTTAGTGTTTTTTCTTTTTCTTTTTAATGATTTTAGTGTATTTTTGGGTTTGGGGTTTAATTTAGGTTTGATTTTACTTGACTTTTGTAGCATTTTACTGTATTGCTTAGGGTTTTGTTTTTGGTGCTGTTGTTTTTGTACTTGATTTTTTCTAAAACATTTAGGGGTTTATATTTGAGATTTCCTAGTTTTGGGTTTGCCAGGCAATGTTGACCCATTTTTTTAATCTCAGTAATTGGGAGACAGAGTTAGGTGGGTTTTTTTTTTTGTTGTTGTTGTGGTTTTGTTTTGTTTTGTTTTGTTTTTTAATTAGAGTTCTTTGAGGCCTCCACATGGAGCTGGAAGTCAACCAGAGATACACAAAGAAACTCAAGAGAGAGAGAGAGAGAGACAGAGAGAGAGAGAGAGAGACAGAGGGACAGAGAAACAGAGAGACAGAGAGACAGAGAGACAGAGGCAGAGAGAGACAGAGAGAGAAAGAGAGACAGAGAGACAGACACAGAGACAGTGAGAGAGAAATTTAGGAAGAAACAAAAAAACAAAGACAAAAAGAAAGAAGAAAGAAAAAAGAAAAAAGAAAGAAAGAAAGAAAGAAAGAAAGAAAGAAAGGAAGACAGAAAAAAGATGGAAGGAAGGAAGGAAAGAAGGCAGACAGACAGAGTGAAATATAAAAATGAAGAAAGTAAGAAAGAAAGAAAGAAAGAAAGAAAGAAAGAAAGAAAGAAAGAAAGAAAGAGAGAAAGAAAAAGAGAGAGAGACAAAGAAAGGGAGAAAGAAAGAAAGAGAGAAAGAAAGAAAGAAAGAAAGAAACAAAGAAACAAAGAAACAAAGAAACAAAGAAACAAAGAAACAAAGAAACAAAGAAACAAAGAGAAAGAAAAAAAGAAAAAGGAAAAAAAATTAAAGAAATACTGTACATAAGAAAGTTACTCTATCGAAATTTGTGGAATTTTGAAAGCGTTTTAAGGGTTTTTAGAAGGGTCTTTTATAGTTTTTTTTTTTTTTTTTGTATGAATAGTGTTTTTTTAAGATTGTGGAGGTTTTTTTTTTATTTACTGTTATATTTTAGTGTTTTAGTACGTGTTTGTGTATGTGTGTGTGTGTGTTCATAAGTATTTTTAAAAATTTTAAGGTTTTATTTTCTAGATTAAAAATTTTAGGGTTTTAAGTTTGAGGTATCCCATGCTTTTTATTCAAGAACTTTAGAGGCAGAGGTCTTGGATTTCTGAGTTCATTGTCAGGCTAGTCTCGTGTAAGTTCCAGGACAGCCAGGGATACATAGAGAAACCCTGTCTACAAAAAATAAAAGAAAAAAAAATATAAGAAAAAAATAAGGAATATTTTGGATTCTTAAATATGTATATATATATTTATACTTTTAAGAATTTTAGAGTTTTTTTATGGGTTTTGTAAGATTTTTAGAATAGTGTTTAAGAGATTTTTGGTTTTAAGTGTTTTAGTATATTTTTATAGTTTTTGATTTCTTTGTTTATTATGAATTTTAACATTTTTTCTTGAATTTCGGTTCTTATTAGGGTGTAGTTAATTTTTTTAATGTTTTACTGGTTTATTTGATTGTGTGTGTGTTGTGTGTGTGATTTTAAATATTTGCTTAAAAATTTATAGGGTTATTATTTGGGGGTTTAAGAGTTTTAGTGTTGCCAGGCAGTGATGATCCATGCCTTCAATCCCACATTTGGTAGGCAGAGGAAGGTGGATTTCCTAATTGAAGGCCAGCATCATGTAAAGAGTGATTTCTAGGACCTCCAGGGTATACACAGGGAATTCCAATCTCCAAAATCCAAGCAAGAAAGAGAGATAGAAAGAAAGAAAGAGAGAAAGAAAGAAAGAGAGAAAGAAAGAAAGAAAGAAAGAAAAAAGACAGAAAGAAAGAAAGAAAGAAAGAAAGAAAGAAAGAAAGAAAGAAAGAAAGAAAGAAAGAAAGAGAGAAAGAAAGAAAGAAAGAGAGGAAGGGAGAAAGAGAGAAAGAGAGAAAGAGACAGAGATAAAAACATTGGGAAAAAGACAGCATTTATAAAATATACAAAATTAATTAAAAATATAAAAACAAAAAAATAAATGTTTTAGGGATATTTCGGCTTCATGTGTATTCTTTTTAGATTTCTATGGTATTTTAAATCAATATGTAGAGTTTTTAGAATATTGATTTAGAGTTTCTTGTTTTTCAGGCTTCTAATGTGTTTTTAGTGTTTTTTTTTTTTAATGATTTTAGTGCATTTAAATATTTGGGTTTGAATTTAAGCTTTAATTGACTTCAGCCTTTTCCTGGGTGATCAAATAAAATGCATGGGAGTATTTCGAAATATTTATCTGTTGAGAAATTGAGAGAAAGTAATACAAAAAGAAACAAAGAAATAAAAAAAAAGACGGAGAGGGTGAGAGAGAGTGATAGGAAGGAAGGAAGGAAGGAAGGAAGGAAGGAAGGAAGGAAGGAAGGAAGGAAGGAAGAAAGGAAGGAAGAAAGGAAGGAAGAGGAAGTAAGGGAGAGTGAGGAAAAGATGGAAAAATAGAAAAAAACAAATAAAGAAAATAAAGAAAGAAAGAAAGAAAGAAAGAAAGAAAGAAAGAAAGAAAGAAAGAGGGAGACAAAGAGATAAAGTAAGGAAGGAAGGAGGAAACAAAAATAAATAAAGAAAGAAAGAGAGAAAGAAAGAAAGGAAGAAAGACAGAATTTATAAAATAAATATGTAATTATTCATAAATAAATAAATAAATAAATAGATAGATAAATAAAAATATCTTAGGCATATTTCAGATTCTTGAGTATTCTTTTCAGATTTCTAGGGTATTTCAAAAGTTTTGTAAAGACTTTAGTATAGTGATTTAGAGTTTCTTGGTTTTAGGGCTTCTAATGTATTTTTTTGTTGTTCTATTTTGTTTTGTTTGTTATTTTTTACGACGTTAGTGTATTTTAGGGTTTCAGTTTTAATTTATGCTTTAACTGACTTCATTTTTTGAAGGATTTTATGGTATTATTATTGTTTTGTTGTTGTTGCTTTAATTTTTGTTGTTCTCTTTTTTCCAAAAAAAAATTTAGGGTTTTATATTTGGGGTTTCATTGTTTTGGTTTTACCAGGCAGTGTTGACCATGCCTTTAATTCCTACTATTGAGAGGTAGATATAAATGATTTTTTTTTTTTACTTAGAGTTCAGTATGGTCTCTACAGTAAGCTAGAGGACAATAAGATATACACAGAAAAACTCAATCAAAAAATAAAAAAAAAATAAAAAAAAACATAGGGAGAGAGGGAGAGAAAGACAAAGAGAGAGAGAAATGGAGATCAAGAGAGAGAGAGAGAGAGAGAGAGAAAGTTAGAAAGAAAAAACAAACAAACAAGAAAGAAAAAAAATGAAAGACAGGGAGTTAGAGAGGAAGGAACGAAGGAAGGAAGAAAGGAAGGAAGGAAGGAAGGAAGGAAGGAAGAAAGGAAGGAAGGAAAAAGGAAGGAAGGACGGATGGAAGGAAGGAAGGAAGGAAGGGAGGGAGGGAGAGAAGGAGGGAGGGAGGGAGGAAGAATAAAGTTAGGACGGAAAGGGGAGACAAAGAAAGAAAGAAAGAAAGAAAGAAAGAAAGAAAGGAAGGAAGGAAGGAAGGAAGGAAGGAAGGAAGGAAGGAAGGAAGGAAGGAAGGAAAAAAGGAAGGAAGGAAGAAAGAAAGAAAGAAAGAAAGAAAGAGAGAAAGAAACAAAGAAAGACACAAAGAAACAAAGAAAGAAAGAAAAGGAAAGAAAGAAAAGGAAAGAAAGAAAGAAAGAAAGAAAGAGAGGAAGAAAAAAAGAGAAGAGAGAAAGAGTGGAAGAAAGAAAGAGAGAAAGAGACATAGATTAAAAACATAGCTAAAAAGACAGAATTTATAAAATATACAAAATTAATAAAAATGAACAAAAAACAAGCGAATGTTTTAGGGATATTTCGGCTTCATGTGAATTCTTTTTAGATTTCTATGGTATTTTAAAAGGTTTTGTAGGTTTAGTAGAGTTTTTAGAAAAGTGATTTAGAGTTTCTTTTTTTTCAGGCTTCTATTGTATTTTTAGTGTTTTTTTTATGATTTTAGTGCATTTAAATGTTTGGGTTTTAATTTAAGGTTTAATTGACTTCAGCCTTTTCCTGGGTGATCAGATAAAATGCATGGGATTATTTCGAAGGAAGGAAGGAAGAAAGGAAGGAAGGAAGGAAGGAAGGAAGAAAGGAAGGAAGGAAGAAAGGAAGGAAAGAAGGAAGGATGAAGGAAGGAAGGAAAGAAGGAAGAGAGGAAGGAAGGAAGAGTGAGGAAAAGAGAAAAATACAAAAAACAAATAAAGACAAGAAATAAAGAAAGAGGGAGACAAAGATATAAAGTAAGAAAGGAAGGAGGAAAGCAAAGAAAGAAAGAAAGAGAAAGAAAGAAAGAAAGAAAGAAAGAAAGAAAGA
>NW_028227277.1:11661808-11674308 GCF_978045245.1 Mus caroli
CAGAGAGACAGAGACAGAGACAGAGACAGAGAGAAAAAATAAATAGATAGATACATAGAGAGAGAGAGTGAGAAAGAGAGAAGGAAAAGGAAAAAAGGGGGAAGGACTGAAGGAAGGATGGAAGGAAGGAAGGAAGGAAGGAAGAAAAAGAAAGAAAGAAAGAAAGAAAGAAAGAAAGAAAGAAAGAAAGAAAGAAAGATAAAGAAAGGATAGTTCTTTAAGTTCTTTAACTTCATTTGATTTCCCGGATTTTTAGAAGAGTGCTTTTGAGGGTTTTTTGTTTTCAGATGTCCAGTATATTTTTTTTCTAGTTTTTAAAATAATTTTACTGTGTTTTAAGATTTGGGGGTATTATTTTCCCTTCAGCAATTTATTTTTTATTTATTATTATTTTTTTTTATTTTAATTCACATTGGGATTGTGTGTGTGTGTGTGTGTTCTTGAATATTTATTTAAAATTTGTGGGGTTTAACTTTGGTTTTTCATGGTTTTAATGTTGCCAGCTAATGAGGGCTATTGCCTATAAAACCTAGCCCTAGGGATGAACAACTAAGGGATTTTTAAGATGGAGGCTAGTTTAATGCATGGAGTGACACCCAGGATGGCCAGAAAAGACAGAGAAAGTCATTCTCCAAAATTCAAAAAGAAAGAAAAAGACAGAGAGAGAGAGAGAGAGAGAGAGAGAGAGAGAGAGAGAGAGGGGGGGGGGGGAAAGGAAGGAAGGAAGGAAGAAGAAGGAAAGAAAGAAGGTAGGAAGAAAGGAAGAAATTAAGAAAGCAAGAAAGGAAGAAAAGAAGAAAGAGAGAGAGAGAGAGAGAGAGAGAGAGAGAAAGAGAAATCGAATAAACAAACAAATAAATAAACAAATAAACAAAAACTTTTTGGACATTTTGGACATTTTGATCTAACTGTGTTTGTTTTTGTTTTTGTTTTTGTTTTGCTTTTTTGTTTATTAGTTTTTACAATATTATTTTTTCATAAGGGTTTTGTAGGATTTGTTGAAGCGGCTTTTAGAGTTTTTGTTTGTTTGTTTGTTTATTGTTTTTGGGTTTTAGTTTTTGATTTTGTTTTCGAGATTTTAGTGTATTTTAGTTTGTTTGTTTGTTTGTTTGTTTATTTATTTATTTAAGATTCTAGGGTGTTTTAGTGTTTGGTGTTTTTAAAGATTTTTTTTTACAGTTTTCTTTCCTATTTTTTTTTAGGTTTGTTTGTGTGTGTGTGTGTATCTGTATGTCTGTGTGTGTGTTTTAGATTATATATATATAGATTTCTTTTTCTTTTCCTTTTTAAATTTTTAGGTTTAGTTTTTGAAGTTGAAGTACTTTAAGAATACAAGGAAGTAGTGGCCCTGCCTTTAATCACACTAAATGGGAGTCAGAGGAAGTGATTTCTGAGTTCGAGTCTAGCATTTTCTACAGAGTGTGCTCCATGACAGACAGAGAAACCGGAAACCCAATCTCCAAAAACTCAAAAAACCAAAAACAGGCAAACAAACAAAAACAAACAAACAGTTTTTGGGTCAGTTTTGGGATCTTGTATATTTTTAAGTTTTTAGAATTATAGTGTTTTTCTTAAGGGTTTTGTAGGGTTTTAAGAAGTGTGTTCTAGAGGATTTTTTGGTTTTCGGTATTGAATGTATTTTTAGTGTTTTTCTGTATTTTTCATATTTTTTCTTTTTTTCAATTTTTAGTGTGTTTTGGACTTTTCAGGTTTCATTTAGACTTCAAGGATTTATTTATTTTAATATTTCATTGCTTTATTTATGTTCTTTTTTTGTGGGTGTATTCTTGAATATTTATTTAAAAATTGAGGGTTTTTATTTAGGTGGTGAATAATTTTAGAGTTGGCAGGCAATGGCTGCCCCTTTCATATAAATGCTAGCCCTAAGGTGAACTGGTAGGGGATTTTTTAGTTGGAGGCAAGCCTGGTCTTGAGATTGATCTCCCAGAGAGCCAGGAATAAAGAGAGAAACCCAGTTTTAAAATTAAAAAGTATAGAAAATGAAAAGGAGAGAGAGAGAGAGAGAGAGAGAGAGAGAGAGAGAGAGAGAGAAAGAGAAAGATAAATACATAGATACATACATAGAGAGAGAGAGAGTGAGAGAGAGAGAAGGAAAACGAAAAAAGATGGAAGGAAGGAAGGAAATAAGGAAGGAAGGAAGGAAGGAAGGATGGCAAAAAAGGAAGTAAGTAAGGAAGGATGGAAGGAAGGAAGGAAGGAAGGAAGGAAGGAAGGAAGGAAGGAAGGAAGGAAGGGAGGGAGGGAGGGAGGAAGAATAAAGTTAGGACAGAAAGGGGAGACAAAGAAAGAAAGAAAGAAAGAAAGAAAGAAAGAAAGAAAGGAAGGAAGGAAGAAAGGAAGAAAGAAAGAAAGAAAGAAAGAAAGAAAGAAAGAAAAGAAAGAAAGAAAGAAAGAAAGAAAGAGAGGAAGAGAGGAAGAAAAAAGAGAGGAAGAGAGAAAGAGTGGAAGAATGAAAGAGAGAAAGAGACATAGATTAAAAACATAGCTAAAAAGACAGAATTTATGAAATATACAAAATTAATTAAAAATGAACAAAAAAACAAATGAATGTTTTAGGGATATTTCGGCTTCATGTGAATTCTTTTTAGATTTCTATGGTATTTTAAAAGGTTTTGTAGGTTTTGTAGAGTTTTTAGAAAAGTGATTTAGAGTTTCTTTTTTTTCAGGCTTCTATTGTATTTTTAGTGTTTTTTTATGATTTTAGTGCATTTAAATGTTTGGGTTGTAATTTAAAGTTTAATTGACTTCAGCCTTTTCCTGGGTGATCAGAAAAATGCATGGGATTATTTCGAAGGAAGGAAGGAAGAAAGGAAGGAAGGAAGGAAGGAAGGAAGGAAGGAAGGAAGGAAGGAAGGAAAGAAGGAAGGATGAAGGAAGGAAGGAAAGAAGGAAGAGAGGAAGGAAGGGAGAGTGAGGAAAAGATAGAAAAATACAAAAAACAAATAAAGACAAGAAATAAAGAAAGAGGGAGACAAAGATATAAAGTAAGAAAGGAAGGAGGAAAGCAAAGAAAGAAAGAAAGAAAGAAAGAAAGAAAGAAAGAAAGAAAGAAAGAAAGAAAGAAAGAAAGAAAGAAAGAAAGAAAGAAAGAGAGGAAGGAAGGAAGGAAGGGAAAAAGAGAAAGAGGCAGATAAAAACATAGTTAAAAAGACAGAATTCATAAAATATACAAAATTAATTAAAAATCAATGAACAAACAAACAAATGTTTTAGGGATATTTTGTCTTCATGTGTATTCTTTTTAGATTTCTACGGTATTTAAAAAAAATTGTTGGGTTCTTAGAAAAGCGATTTAGAGTTTCTATTTTTTCAGGCTTCTATTGTATTTTTAATTTTTTAAAAATTTTTATTGAGTTTAATGTATTTAAATGTTTGGGTTTTATTTTAAGCTTTAATTGACTTCAGCCTTTTCCAAGGTGATCAGATGAAATGCATGGGATTATTTCAAAATAGTTATAACTGTTGAGAAATTGGAGAAAGTAATAAAAAAGGAACAAACAAACAAAGAAAAAGAAAAAAAAAGACGGAGAGAGTGAGAGAGTGTGATAGGAAGGAAGGAAGGAAAGAAGGAAGGAAGGAAGGAAGGAAGGAAGGAAGGAAGGAAGGAAGGAAGGAAGGAAGGAAGGAAGGAAGGAAAGAAGGAAGGGAGGAAGGAAGGGAGAGTGAGGAAAAGATAGAAAAATAGTAAAAAACAAATAGACAAAAATTAAAGAAAGAGCAAGACAGAGAGATAAAATAAGGAAGGAAGAAGTAAAGGGAAACAAAGAAAGAAAGAAAGAAAGAAAGAAAGAAAGAAAGAAAGAAAGAAAGAAAGAAAGAAAGAAAGAGAAAGAGAGAAAGAAAGAAAGAAAAAACAAAGAAAGGAAGGAAGATAGAAAAAAGGAAGAAAGATAGAAAGACAGAATGTATAAAATAAATAAGTAATTATAAATAAATAAATAAATAAATAAATAAATAAATAAATAAATAAATATTTTGGATTCTTGTGTATTCTTTTCTGATTTTTAGGGTATTTCAAAGTTTTGTAAAGTCTTTAGTGATTTAGAGTTTCTTGGATTTCAAGCTTGTAGTGTACTTTTATTGTCTTTTATTATTTTTTTTAAATGTTGTTAGTGTATTTTAGTGTTTCAGTTTAAATGAATACTTTAATTAATATTTTACCATTTTAGTATATTTATTATGGTTTTGTTGTTGTTCTAATTCTTGTTGTAATTTTTGTTGTTTCTTTTTTTCCAAAAATATTAGGGTTTTATAATTGTGTTTTCATTGTTTTGGTTTTGCCAGACAGTGTTGACCATGCCTTTAATTCCAGCTCTTGAGAGGCAGATGTAAGTGATTTTTTTTTTATTTAGAGTTCAGCATGATATCTACAGGAATCTGGAGGACAGTAAGAGATACACAGAAAATCCCAATCTAAAAAACTAAAAATAAATAAATAAATAAATAAATAAATAAATAAATAAATAAATAAATAAACAGGAAGTGAGAGAAAGGAGAGAGACAGAGAGAGAGAGAGAAAGTAATACACACACACTCACAGACACTCTTTCTCACACACACACACACACACACACACACACAGAAACAAAAAAAACAAGGAATGAAAAAGAAAAAAGAAAGAGAGGGAGAGAGAATGGAAGGCAGGATGGTAGGAAGGAAGGAAGGAACGAAGGAAGGAACAAAGGAAGGAAGAAAGGATGGAAGAGAGAGAGAAAGAAAGAAAGAAAAAGAAAAAAAAAGAAAAAAAGAAAGATAGAAAAAGAGAGAGAGATAGGAAGGGATAAAGATAGTAAGATTCAGAAATAGAAACCTAGGGAGAAAGAGATAATTTAAAAAATATACAAAATTTATTTAAAATAAATGAATGAATGAATGAATGAATAAACAAACAAACAAATAAATAAATAAATAAATAAGTGAATAAATAAGCAAGCAATCATTTTAGGGATATTTCGACTTCATGTGTATTCATTTTAGATTCCTATGGTATTTTAAAAGAATTTGTAGAATTTTTAGAAAAGTGATTTAGAGTTTCTTCTTTTTCAAGCTTCTATTGCATTTTTAGTGTTTTCTATATTTTTTTAAAAAATGATTTTATTGTATTTAAGTGTTTGATATTTAATTTAAGCTTTAATTGACTTCAGCCGTGACCTGGTGATCAGATAGGATGTATGCGACCATTTAGAAATATTTATATCTGTTGAGAGATTTAGAGAAAGTAATACAGAAAGAAACAAAGAAATAAAGAAATGAATGAAAGAGGAAGAGAGTGAGAGAGAGTGAGAGGAAGGAAGGAAAGAAGGAAGGAAGGAAGGATTGAAGCAATGATGAAGGAAGAAAGAAAGAAGGAAGGAAGGAGACGAGAGTGAGAAAATGATAGAAAAAAAGAAAAAACAAAAAAAATATAAAGAAAGACAGAGAGATAAATTTAGGAAAAGTAAAGAAAGAAAGATAGAGAGAAAGAAAGAAAGAAAGAAAGAAAGAAAGAAAGAAAGAAAGAAAGAAAGAAAGAAAGAAAGAAAGAGGAAAGAAAGGAAGGAAGAAAATAGAAAGAAAAGAAGAAAGATAGAAAGACAGAATGTATAAAATAAATAAGTAATTATAAATAAATAAATAACTAAATATATAGATAAATAAATATATAAATAAATGCATAAATAAATGAATAAATGAATAAATAAATAAATAAATAAATAAATAAATAAATAAATAAATATTTTAGGCATATTTTGGATTCTTGTGTACTCTTTTCTGATTTCTAGGGTATTTCAAAATCTTGTAGAGTCTTTAGTGATTTAGAATTTCTTGGATTTCAAGCTTGTTGTGTACTTTTATTGTTTTTCATTATTATTTTTTAATGATGTTAGTGGATTTTAGTGTTTCAGTTTTAATGAATACCTTAATTAACTTTTTTTTACCATTTTAGTATATTTATTATGGTTTTGTTGTTCTAATTCTTGTTTTATTTTTTGTTGTTTCTTTTTTTTTCCAAAAATATTAGGGTTTTATATTTGTGTTTTCATTGTTTTGGTTTTGCCAGTCAGTGTTGACCATGCCTTTAATTCCAGCTATTAAGAGGCAGATGTAAGTGATTTTTTTTTTTATTTAGAGTTCAGCATGATCTCTACAGGAATCTGGAGGACAGTAAGAGATACACAGAAAATCCCAATCTAAAAACTCAAAAAAAAAAAATAAATAAACAGAGGAAGTGAGAGAGAGGAGAGATTTTTTAGTTGGCAGCTAGTATGGTCTTCAGAATAAATTTCAGAACAGTGAGGGATACACAGAGAAACCCACTCTCCAAGAAATTACAAATAGATCAAGAAAGAAACAGAGGGAGGGAGAGAGAGAGAGAGAGAGAGAGAGAGAGAGAGAGAGAGACAGAGAGAGAGAGACAGAGACAGAGAGAGACAGAGAGACAGACAGAAAGACAGACAGACTGACTGACAGACAGACACAGAGAGAGAGAGAGACAGAGAGAGACAGAGAGAGATAAAGGGGGAGAGGAATAAGAAAGAAAAAGAGAGAGAGAGAATGAGGAAGAGAGAGAAGGAGGGATGAAGGGGTGAGGGATGAAGGAAGGATCAAAGGAACTAAGGAATGAAGGAAAGAAAAAAGAAAAAAGGAAGAAAAAAAGAATTGTGATACAGGGTCATTTTTGGTCTCATGTGCACTTTTTTTTTATTTTTAGAGGTTTTATTTAAGATTTTGAACTGTTTTTAAAGGATGTTTCAGAGAGTTTTTTTGTTTTCAGAATTCTAGTGTATTTTTCATATTTTTTGTTGTTTTTTTTTAAATTTTTAGTGTTTTGGAATTTTCAGGTTTCATTTAGACTTCAAGGATTTATTCATTTTAATATTTCATTGTTTTCTTTATGTTTTTTTTTGTGGGTGTATTCTTGAATATTTATTTAAAAATTGAGGGTTTTTATTTTGGTGGTGCATAATTTTAGAGTTGGCAGGCAATGGCTGCCCCTTTCATAAAAATGCTATCCCTAAGGTGAACTGGTAGGGTATCTTTTATTTGGAGGCTATCCTGGTCTTGAGATTGATCTCCCATAGAGCCAGGGATAAACAGAGAAACCCATTTTTTAAAAATTAAAAAATATAGAAAATGAAAGGGAGAGAGAGAGTGAGAGAGACAGAGACAGAGACGGAGACAGAGAGACAGAGAGACAGAGACAGAGAGAAAAAATAAATAGATAGATACATAGAGAGAGAGATTGAGAAAGAGAGATGGAAAAGAAAAAAGAAGGAAGGACGGAAGGAAGGAAGGAAGAAGAAAAAGAAAGAGAGAAAGAAAGAAAGAAAGAAAGAAAGAAGAAGAAAGAAAGAAAGAAAGAAAGAGAGAAAGAAAGAAAGAAAGAAAGAAAGAAAGGAAGAAAGAAAGAAAGAAAGAAAGAGAGAAAGAAAGATAAAGAAAGGATAGTTCTTTAAGTTCTTTAACTTCATTTGATTTCCCGGATTTTTAGAAGAGTGCTTTTGAGGGTTTTTTGTTTTCAGATGTCCAGTGTATTTTTTTTTTCTAGTTTTTAAAATAATTTTACTGTGTTTTAAGTAATGGGGGTATTATTTTCCCTTCAGCAATTTATTTTTTATTATTTTTTTTTTATTTTAATTCACATTGGGATCGTGTGTGTGTGTGTGTGTTCTTGAATATTTATTTTAAATTTGTGGGATTTAACTTTGGTTTTTCATGGTTTTAACGTTGCCAGCTAATGAGGGCCATTGCTTATAAAACCTAGCCCTAGGGATGAACAACTAAGGGATTTTTAAGATGGAGGCTAGTTTATTGCATGGAGTGACACCCAGGATGGCCAGAAAAGACAGAGAAAGTCATTCTCCAAAATTCAAAAAGAAAGAAAAAGACAGAGAGAGAGAGGGGGGGGGGGAGGAAGGAAGAAGAAGGAAAGAAAGAAGGTAGGAAGAAAGGAAGAAATTAAGAAAGGAAGAAAGCAAGAAAGCAAAAAAGCATGAAAGGAAGAAAAGAAGAAAGAAAGAGAGAGAGAAAGAAAAATCGAATAAATAAATAAATAAACAAATAAATAAATAAATAAACAAATAAACAAAAAACTTTTTGGACATTTTGGTCTAACTGTGTTTTTTTTTTGTTTTTGTTTTTGTTTTGCTTGTTTGTTATTAGTTTTTACAATATTATTTTTTCATAAGGGTTTTGTAGAATTTGTTGAAGCGGCTTTTAGAGTTTTTGTTTGTTTGTTTGTTTGCTTGTTTATTGTTTTTAAGTTTTTGTTTTTGATTTTGTTGTATTTATTGTATTGTATCTATTTTGTTGTATTTTGTTGTATTTTTAGTTGGAGGCAAGCCCGGTCTTGAGATTGATCTCCCAAAGAGCCAGGAATAAAGAGAGAAACCAAGTTTTAAAATTAAAAAGTATAGAAAATGAAAAGGAGAGAGAGAGAGAGAGAGAGAGAGAGAGAGAGAGAGAGAGAGAGATAAATACATAGATACATACATAGAGAAAGAGAGTGAGAGAGAGAGAAGGAAAAGGAAAAAAGACAGAAGAAAGGAAGGAAATAAGGAAGGAAGGAAGGAAGGAAGGAAGGAAGGAAGGAAGGAAGGAAGGAAGGAAGGAAGGAGAAGGAAGGAAGGAAGGAAGGAAGAAAAAGAAAGAAAAAAGAAAGAAAGAAAGAAAGAAAGAAAGGAAAGAAAGAAAGAAAGAAAGAAAGAAAGAAAGAAAGAAAGAAAGAAAGGAAGAAAGAAAGAAAGAAAGAAATTACTTTATGGACATTTTGGACTAACTGGTTTTTTTTGTTTGTTTGTTTTGTTTTGTTATGTTTTTTTTTTTTTACAATGTTATTGTTTTTTATAAATTTGTTGTAGGGTTTGTTGAAGCAGCTTTTAGAGGGTTTTTTTTTTTTTTTGGTTTTCAATATTTTAGTTGGTTTTTTTTGGAATTTTTTTTTTTTTTTTTAAGATTCTAGGGTGTTTTAATGTTTTGGGGTTTTTTTAATTTTTTTTTTTTTAGAGTTTTTAATTTCACTTTTTTTTAGGTTTATTTGTTTGTGTTTGTGTGTGTGTGTCGATGTCTGTGTGTGTGTATTTTAGAGGCTGTTTTCTTTTAAATTTAAGATTTTTTTTTTCAAAGTTTCAGTATTTTAGGAATGTCAGGAAGGGGTGGCCCTTACCTTTAATCTCAGTAATTGTGAGTCAGAGGTATTAGGTTTCTGAGTTCCAGGCCAGTATTTTCTATAGATTGTTTTCCAGTACAGAGAGAGAAACACAGAGAAACCCAATCTCCAAAAAGTTAAAAAACCAAAAACCAAGAAAAACCAACTAACCAAACAAACAAACCAAAAAAAAAAAAAAAAAAAAAAAAACCAAAAAAACAAAAAAACAATTTTTGAGTCAGTTTTGAGTTCTTGTTTATTTTTGAGGTTTTTAGAAATTTAGTGTTTTTCTTAAGGGTTTTAAGAAGAGTGTTTTAGAGGTTTCGTTTTCAGTAGTTGTGTATTGAAGTGTTCTTTTCTGTTTTTCCTTTTTGGGTTTTGTTGTTGCTGTTGTTGTTTGTTGTTGTTGTTTTTGTTTGTTTGTTTTTTGTTTTTTTTTAAGGATACTCTGGTTTTTTTTAAGGTTTTAGATTTTTTTTTTTTTTTTAGGCTTTAATTTTTTTTTTTCATTGTGTGTTAGGATTTTTGTTTTTTTAGGTTATTTTTTTACGTTTTGTGTGTTTGTGTTTGTGTGTGTGTGTGTGTGTTTGTGTGTGTATTTGTGTGTGTTTCAAGACAGAGTATCCCTATATATACCTGGCTGTCCTGGAATACACTCTGTAGACCAGGCTGGCCTCGAACACAGAAACCTGCCTGCCTCTGCCTCCCAAGTGCTGGGATCAAAGGCGTGTGACACGAAACCCGGCATTTATGTGTCTTCATATGTATGTGTGTGTGTGTTTGTGCGTGATGTGTGTTTGATGTTTTTTTTAAAAATAAATATTAAGGTTTTATAATTGGAGTTTATGAGTTTTACGGTTGCCAGGAAGTGGTGGCCCTTGCCTTAAATCTCAGTAATTGTGAGGTGGAGGTAGTCACTTTTTGAGTTCGAGGCCAGCCTAGTCTACAGAAGGAGATCTAGGACAGACAGGGATACACAGAGAAACCAATCTCCAAAAAGTCAAAAAAAAAAAAAAAAAAAAAAGAAAGAAAGAAAGAAAGAAAGAAAGAAAGAAAGAAAGAAAGAAAGAAAAGAGAGAGAGAAAGGAAATAAGGAAGGAAGAAGGAAAGAAAGGAAGGAAGGAAGAAAGGTAGGAAGAAAGGTAGGAAGAAAGGAGGTAATTAAGAAAGGAAGAAAGCAAGAAAGAAAGGAAGAAAATAAGAAAGAAAGAAAAAAGAAAGAAAAAAAGGAAGAAAGAAAAAAAAGAAAGAAAGAAAGAAAGAAAGAAAGAAAGAAAGAAAGAAAGAAAGAAAGAAAGAAAGGAAGGAAGAAAGAAAGAAAGAAAGAAAGGTATTAGGAACATTTTGCCTTGTGTATTTTTTTTAGTTGACTATAGGTTTTCGTAAGGTTTTTTAGAATTTTTTGAAGAGTTTTTTAGAGGTTTTGTTTTGTTTTGTTTTGTTTTGTTTTGTTTTGTTTTGTTTTGTTTTGTTTTGTTTTGTTTTGTTTTGTTTTGTTTTGGTTTGGTTTGTTTTGTTTTGGTTTGTTTTGGTTTGGTTTGGTTTGGTTTGGTTTGGTTTGGTTTGGTTTGGTTTGGTTTGGTTTATAGGCTTCCTGTGTATTTTTAGTGTTTTTTTCTTGTTTTTGTTTTTTGTTTGTTTGTCTGTTGTTGTTGTTGTTTTTATAAGGGTCTTAGTGTATTTTATGGTTCAGTGGTTTAATTTAGGCTTTATTTTCCTTTTTAGCTTTTTAGTGTATTTCTTAATATTTTTGTCGTTGTTCTTGTTGTTGATCTTGATTTAAATTTTTTTTTTTTTTATGTTTGAGGTTTAATTGTTTTAGGGTTGCCAGACTGTGGTGGTCCTTGCCTTGAATCCCAGAACTTGGGATGCAGAGGCAGGTAGATTTTTTATTTCAAGGTCAGCCTGTTTTACAGATTGTTCTCAACAAAATCCAGGGATATACTGAGAAATCTATTCCTCAAACCCCCTCCCACAAAACAAAGAAAAAAAAAAGAAGAAAAAGGAAGAAAGAAAGAAAGAAAGAAAGAAAGAAAGAAAGAAAGAAAGAAAGAAAGAAAGAAAGAAAGGGAGAGAGAGAGACGGACAGACAGACAGACAGACATTCAGACAGACAATCAGACAGACAGACAGACAGAGGAACTGTCTATTGTAGAAGAGGATTGGAATGCAAGTGGCCAGTCAGCTGAATCTTCCTTAGCTAAAATTGCTGGGAGAGGTTTCCTGCCCTTGCTATCCTATAAGGAAGAACAGAGCCCAGTTACTAATCTCACCCAGCCCAAGGGCAGGGCTGCAAAGCATGAATTACATGAATCTCTTGATTCTTAAGCAAACGGACATATCTCGAGGATATCATCCTGAGTGAGGTAACCCAATCACAAACAAGTCACTTGATATCCAATCACTGATAAATGGATATTAGCCCAGAAACCTAGAATACCCAAGATACAATTTGCAGAAGAAAGTTTTTAAGAAGAAAGGATAGTGAATTATCCTCTCAAAGCTTTCTGCTTGAGACAGATCTTGGGGCAAGAACTCTGTCCTTCAGATGATCTTTAGAATCCTCCCCTAGTACTCTCTTCCTACCTTCATCTTTTCTGTATTTTCTCAAAATAAAAGACTGTGGATACAGAATATTGATTCTAACTTGGAGATTTACCTTTAAATGAAAGCTGGAGTTTATTTTGTTATACAGGAATGAATGGAGTTGTTATTGAAACTGGAGGCTTTTTTATTGTCTGAAAGTGAGTGGAAAATCATAAGGCTTGTGCAAGATTTCATCTAAGAGGAGACTCCCACAAAATGGGCTTGGCTAGGCCCAGAGAACACAGTTTTCCTAATCTGATCTTGCTCATTGAACATGCGAACTACTTAACTACCTTTCATGTCTCAAATCCTCGTTTGCTCACATATTGTGCAGTTGGTTCTGTTCTTCTTCAATCCAGCATTCTACAGAAATGCTATGCGTAATTTTGATCTTGTGTTACAATTGCTTATATTGTCTATTATCGTAATATTTTATATTATGCCCCTTATGCCATTTCCAAAGGCTGAACTGATCTTTAAAGACTTATAAACCTCAGTTTGCTATTCTTTTGCTTCGCTTGCTCTGTAGTCTTATTAAACAATTGCTTATTCAAATCTGAGGCATTTTTTTCTATAAGGTAGTGATTATGAAAATGTGGTCTTTCTTTCTTTCTTACAACAAAGCATTGCTAGTCTTCTTATTCAAAGCTGCCAGCACAAATCTCTGCCCTTTAGCCAAAGATAGCTCATGGGCTTTAGACACTCTTTTGATATTGTTGTTGTTGTTGTTGTTGTTGTTCCATTTCTGTCATTGTTCACAGAGTCA